>NC_083108.1:68876425-69218551 GCF_949774975.1 Lagenorhynchus albirostris
TATCATTTTTTTTCTTTTACTTCTATCAGTTTTTCGTTCATATATTTTGCAGCTAACATGTGACTTTTTGAAATAGCTTTGTTGAGGTATAATATACAGACCATAAAAATCATCCAGTTAAAGCGTACAATTCAATGCTTTTTAGTAAACTTATAAACTTGCGCAACCGTCACCACAATCCAGTTTTAGAACATGTCTAGCACCCCCAAAAGACCCCTCCTGCCTCTTTGCAGTCAATCCTCCATTCCTACCTTTAGCTCTAGGCAGCACTAATCTGCTTTCTGTCTCTCTCTAGATTGGCCTTTCCTAGACATTTTACATAAAAAGAATCATATGATATGTGACCTCTTGCATTCTTCCACTTAGCATAATGTCTTTCAGGTTCATCCACGTTGCAGCATGGATGAGTACTTTCTTTTTTATTGCTCTTTATTCCATTGTATGGACAGATGACATTTTGTTTATCTACTTGCCATTGATGGACATTTGGATTGTTTTCACTTTTTGGCAATTACAAATAATGTTGCTCTGAAGATTCGTGTACAAGTCTTCGTGTATTCACTTCTCCTGGATAAATTCCTAGGAGTTGAATTGTTAGGTCGTATGGTAAGGCTACGTTTAAATTTGTGAGTAACTGCCAACTGTTTTCCAAAGTAGCTGTCCTATGTTCCATCCCCACCAGCAACGTAGTTCCAGTTTCTTGACACACTCACCAGTGCTTGCTAAAGTCTTTTTTTATTATGAACTGTTTTTTTGCCTATTAAAAATGGCATTTTGGGGCTTCCCTGGTGGCACAGTGGTTGAGAGTCCACCTGCTGATACAGGGGACACGGGTTCGTGCCCCGGTCCGGGAAGATCCCACATGCCGCGGAGCGGCTGGGCCCGTGAGCCATGGCCGCTGAGCCTGCGCGTCCAGAGCCTGTGCTCCGCAACGGGAGAGGCCACGACAGCGAGAGGCCCACGTACCGCAAAAACAAAACAAAACAAAAGGCATTTCACATGATTCAACTTACTAGTGAGGTAGGAGATGGATGGGCCCCAGGCTGAGCAGCTGGAGTTTGTCCCCCGTGGACAGATACTCCAAGATAAAGATAATAGCAGGAGGAAGGAGGAGCTGAGCCCTGCCCAGATAAAAGATATGGACTCGGAGCCAAAGCAAGACAACTGGCCAGAGGAAACTTGGAAGAAATGCCCCATAAAAGTGTTTCAAACTACCACCAGGGCGCGACTCTCTCTCTGAGCTCGCCCGTGTGTATCTATTCACACATACTCTTTTTCTTCCTAATAAACACTTTACTTGTTTCACTACTTTCTGTCTCTTTATGGAAGTTCATTTCTACAAAGCCAATGGGCCAAGGCCTTGTCACTGGCCACTGGCCCTGGTGGTCTAGTGGCTGGGATTCAGCACTCTCACTGCCACGGCCTGACTTCAATCTCTGGCTGGGGAACAAATATCCTGCTTCAAGCCACTGCAGGCCGAGGCCACCCGAGATCCATACTACCAGCCCATTATACAGATGTGGAAGCTGAGATTCAGAGGTAGGAAGTGGCAGAAATCTGATTCCACTTCACATTCGTCTATCATGTAGACCCAAGCTTTATGAGCTGCCTGTGGCTGCCACCCTTTCTCATTGGCAGCTCAGCCCTGGCTTTCCTTTCCAGTCACCAGGGGCCCAGGCTCCCATCTCAGAACCCCTTTCATCTGTTCTCTCGGTCCCTCTGGAGGCTGACTCGGCCTGTAGGTTTGCTGCCTCGACTTGGCTACAGAGAAAGACCTGCTCCACGCTTGCCGCCCCTGCACGACTGATGCAGAAGGAAATCAGCTCTTGCTTAGGTGTGTCTGAGTCCCGTGGGCTTATTCCCAGATTGGTATTCATACCAGGAGCTTCTCAGCTTCCGCTTAATGCATCCCCTATACATTGTGAGATAAGCTCATCCCAGTCTGTTTCTACATTACTATTATAAGAAATCTTCTTTCAGGTTTGTTAAATTTGTGCTATTACCTGGGGAAGAACAAATTATATATAATATACAAGTATAAAAAGTATATATATGTATATTTTCTCCAGCTGCTTATCAGCTGACACTTTTCTGAAAACACATTAATTTAGAAACATGCTCTGACACCCAGACCTCTGCGCAGCGGCACCACCTCCCCACCAAAGCCTTGGAAACCTGGGCGGAAACCTGGGCTGGCCGCTGATGAGGTTTCCACTGGTCTGTGGGGAAATGAGACGAAGAATGTTGAGAGTACTCAGAAAGCCACATTCATGTAATTTCAAGGGCTCTCCTCTACCCTGCGATTATGTTTTTTGCCTACCTTTTAGGTGCTAAAATGCCTTTGCTTTATGAGACGATGGTGGTAAGAGATGGGAGTCATTTTTATAAGAAAATGGAAACACTATGTCAATCCGCATGTATTTATTTTAATTTTTATTTGCTTACTTTTTTGACTGATCAGTAATGTCCAAATGTCTGGGAACTACTGGCCGGGTGACCCAGGGATGGGGGAAAAATTATACAGACCTGGCTTTCAATGTGGCTTCACCACTCTGTAGCAATTTCATCTTGGGTAATAATAATAATAACAGAAACAAAAATAATGGCAGAAATAGACATTCTTGGATGTCTTTTTATGTGCCAAGCATCTTTTTAACTACCTTATGTTCATAAACTCATTTGGTCTTTATGATACCCAAGTAAGGTAAACAGAGTTAAAGCTACCAGGATAGTAGTGAGTCAATTAACATGACAAGACAGCTATTTGCCTTTGGGTCAGGTTCCTGGCACAGAGCTCCTAAAATCCTTGGAATTTCCTGAGTGATAAGCATCTTCTGTTTTGACAAGTACCTAGATAGCTTCAGGATGGGGGCTGGTCCACAGAAAGACCTTGATTAGAAACTTGTAACTTTCAGCCCCACCCCTCCCAGAAGCAGAGAGGGGCTGGAGAATCATCAGTGGCTAATGATGTAATCAATCACACCTACTACTGAAACCGCCATAAAACCCTGAAGCGATGGGTTTCCAGGTTGCTGAACAAGTCCAGGTGCTGGAAGGGTGGCACGCCCACTCCAGAGAAGGCACAGAAGCCCTGCACCCCTCCCCCCACCTCATCCTGTGCATCTCTTCATCTGGCTGTTCCTGAGATGTCTCTTTCACAATAAATCAGTAATAATAAGTAAAACACTTTCCTGAGTTCTCTGAACCATTCTAGTGAATTATTCAACCCTGGAGGTGGGGGGTGCTGGACCCCCGGAATGTGTAGCCAAGTTGGGTTGAAGTGTTCAGAACCTGGGGACCCCCGACTTGTGACCAGTACCCCAAGTGAGGCAGTCTTGTGGGACTGAGCCCTTAACCTGGGTCATCAATGTCAGAACTGAACTGAACAGAACTGAACTGAACTGTAAAACCCCCAGCCGAATCAGAGAGTCGGCTCGTGTCAGGAGGGGAAAAAAAAACACCTGTCTGGAGCCAACATATTGCCTGACCAATTACCAATTAGTTTTATACACACACACACACACACACACACACACACACAAAATTAATGTTAATTCCTTCCCCCCTCCTTTTCCTCCAGACAAACCCTCTAAATTTCTCATAAAGGGCATGTTAATTAGTTAACGACTTGGGTTTGGGGATCTAACAGACCTGGACGTGAGTCCAGGCTCCCCGCTTTCTTGGCCAGGAAGCCCCTGGGCAGTTTGCTCACACCCCGGCACCTCAGTGGCTGAAGGCTGGCGGGCAGCCGAGGACAGTTTTCACTTTGTATAATATTCATCCTCTGTTGGGGGAGAAGTCCAGAAATGAGCGACTGGGAAGGAGTGTCTGAATTCCGCTTCTCTGTTTTTCTCCTCCTGGATGGGATCCACTGCTGACTGCAGTGATGTGTGACTTAGAGTCTCCTGCCCACCCTCCGCCTGGCAGAGCAGCTTCCCTCCAGCCTCACGCCCCCAGCCAAGCTCAGCCCCGTCTTCAGCGCTAACCCCAGCGGAGGGAGGCCTGGCCAGCCGCAGTGGAGCGTTAAGGAGAGCTTGAGTCAAACTTCATTTCCTCTTGCCCAGGGAGCCTAGCCCGCCACAGGCCAGATGCCAGGCCAGTGTGCTCCTGGCCAATGAGCTTATGCTGCGTGAATTCACCACCTGCAGTGTCCAGGCGAGCAGGCACGCACACACCCACGCTCTCCCCTGCCATCAAAGAGCCCCCAGGGACACACAGCTCGATGCGCATTGCACAAATGAGAAAACTGAGGCTTGGATAGGCAAGGTTGCCTGCAGAACATCCTCGAGGGGCTTAAGTCCAGACTTCCTCCGATGCTGACTGTCCTTCCTTTTATGCCATTTTTTTTTCCTTGTTTGCTCTTAGGTGCAAATGACTCATTAACCAAGCTCAAAATACAGCACTCTCCTTGGAGAGCCTCGTGCAAAGAAAGAAACACAGCAGCTGGAGGGGAGGATTTTAGAGGCACCAGGACTGTCTTGCAGGATCTTGAATGGTACCAACTACCATTTTGTGAGCACTTAGGAAAGCCAGGGGTTGGGCTTTCCATAAATCATCTCATGTTAATCCTCACAACAACCTAGCAGGGAAAAGGCCAACAGTTCCCAATTCACAGATGCAGAAACTGAGGCTCAGAAAAGAAAAGCTCAGGATTGCACGGTCAGGAAGTACAAGGGTGAAGATGTGAGCTCAGGACTGTGGCTTCAGAACCAATTTCCCTGAGTGTCAATACGCGTGGCAGCAACCTGTCCCTCCTGGGGCCGGCCCAGAGGGCGTGCTGCACAGACCGGGGTGAATCTTTGGTATCCTCTCTCCTGCACACGTGGGGCGTGATGCTGCTCACAAAGGAGCTATAAATACGGCACAACAGAACTTTGCACCTCCAGTGGAAAGGGTCCAGCTGGGGAGCAAGGACACCTGGCTCTGTTCTTGGCACCGTTACTCAGTGGTTACTCTTTTCCTCTTTGAGTCTGAATTCAAATTCAATCAAGGAGGGCAGTTAATTCCGACTTGTATGCCAACTCCTATCCACTGCTAGTTGCTGTCTAGAGTGTTGTATTGAAAAGAATCTTGAGGTTCAGCAATCTATTTGTAATATCTGTCACTACAGAGGCGGAGGCTGGTGTGTTCCAGGGCTGCTCCTACACTGTGCTTTTGCAGATCCCAAACCAGGGGCTCTCTAAGGTCCCTAAAAAGAACCCCAACCTCCTGTGTCAAAGAGCTGGTTGTTTGCACTTGAGCACTAGGCAAGGGGGGCCAAGACCTTAGGGTTGCCAGATAAAATCTGGAAGTCCTGAATTTTTATTTGCTCAATCTGTCTACCCTACAAGAGCTACAAATTCAAGAGACTCCAAAAGTCTCTCTCCAGCAGCTCAGTTTAATCTCAAAGTTAACCACAGTTGATACACAGTCACAGTTGGCCACAGACTTCTGTGCACTTTACTCTTCATTATTCACTCAGCTTAGCTCATGATCCTCTTTGTGAACAGAGGTAGAGCCGTCCCGAAGTATCTGCAGGGGATTGGTTTCAGGACCCTACTCCCCTACTCCTGTGGATACCAAAATCACGGAAGCTCAAGTCCCTTATGGTATAGTATTTGCATATAACGCATGCACATCCTCCCATACACTTTAAGTCATCTCTAGATGACTTATACTACCTAATACAATGTAAATGCTGTATTAAGAGTTCTAAATACAAAGTAAATGCTATATAAACAGTTGCCACTGGACAGCAAATTCAAGTTTTGCTTTTTGGAGCTTTCTGAAAGCAATTTATTTTTCAAATATTTCTGAATATGGTTGAATCTTTGTTTCCTTTTTTTTTTTGGATGCGTGGCATACAGGAGACCAGGGATTGAACCCGTGCCCCCTGCTGTAGAAGTGCGGAGCCTTAACCGCTGGACCTCCAGGGAAGTCCCCTGAATGTGGTTGAATCTTTGGACACGGAACCCAGAAATACAGAGGGCCAACTGTATTAACTTTGCTAAGTCAAGGCAACTGAGTTACTTTGGGGTGGGTGTGGTTAGGGTTAGGGTCAGAGATACTTCCGGAGGCGAGTATTTAAACTCAGTTTCTTTTTGGGCAGTTACTGGGACAATTCAGGCTTCTTCTCCCTCATCCCCTTTGCTTATCCCTGGGTGCCATCTGAGTCCAGAGAAGGCTTCTGTCCTGGCTGGCCTCTGCTGACCTGGTGCCAGGTCTCAGGGGTCAGCCTTCACCGGGCTGATGCCCAAAAGCACCAAGGCCTGCAGCTGTAAGGCCCACATGCCATTCTTCTTGGTTCCAGCTGGGGGGCTCTGGTTTTACTTTCCCCCGGGAGCTCTGAGAGGTTGCCTCAAGTCCAGACAACTCCCTGGGTTACTGCTACTCTATGGTCAGGAGCCATGTTGATTTCAGGCTTATCCGGGAAGCCAGGAGCCCTGGGATGCATCTCGACTTAGGGAAGTTTTAGTGGCCCCTCTGTCTCTTCTTCTGCCTAAAGATCAGGACCCTGGGGTCCTTCTCAGGACCCTGCAGATTCTTCTTTCCAGCTCCCTGACATGGAAGAATGGATATTATGCCTTCACACTGTCTTCTGCACTCCGATTTATGTCCCAGGTTCTTGATATTTGAAGCCAGCATCCAGACTTTTTTTTTTGGAAGGCGGGTTTTTTTTTTTTTGCTCAAACATTTGACATTTTCAGGTGAAATCCATGGTTTTCAACACCACAGTTTCTGTTGTAGATTCATAAAAGTCTGCCTAAGAACTCTAAGCCAATACTTCGATTCTCAATTTCTTTTGCCTCCGTTCCCTGAGAGCAATCTGATAGGATTCCTCTCTGCTGTTGGAAAGGTAGGCAAAAGGGGCACAAGGACTTGAATATAAATACAGTTTTTAATATCAATATATTACGCTGCTATGGATACATTCAGAATAAGTTATGAAGTCCACAAACTGAGAGGATTTTACCTCCCATACGAAAAAAGATCATGTAAACATCAGCTGTGTATCTCATCTGACTTCCTTCCAGGGAGGCTCACATATCTGTGGCTAGCATCCTGCTTTCCAGAGGTACCATCCATCCATCCATCATCATCACACTGTGAAAAGACTCCCCCAGACTATATGTCTAGAGTCTCAGTACCAATTGTTCACTCATTGATTCATCTTTTCATCTGCAGGATTTCTTGTGCCTGCGTTCTGAGTTAGGGACCTCGTGACACACCAGAGACAGCCTCTGCCCTCACAGAGCTCACAGGTAAGTACAAAGCAGCCTTGGGAAATGCTTGGTGAGTGAATGAGCAGGTTCTTCTTGGATATCCCTTGGTTATTGTGTTATTTTACTAGAGCTGCCATGACAAAAGAGCACAGACTAGTGGCTTAAACAATAGAAATGTGGTGTCCCAAGTTCTGGAAGCTACAAGTCCAAGATCAAGGTGTCAACAAGGGTTGTCTCTCTCTGAGGCTGTGAAGAAGAATCTGCTCCATGCCTCTGATCTCGTTTCTGGTGATTTTCTGGGGACCTTTGCTGTTCCTTGGCTTCTAGACGCGCAGTCTCGGCCTCCGCCTCCATCTTCACGTGGCATTCTCCCTGTCTATGTGTCTGTGTCCAAATTCTCCGTTTTTATAAGGACACTAGTCATGTCGGATTAGAGCCCCCCCTAATGATCTCATCTTAAGTAACAACATCTGCAACGATCCTATTTTCAAATAATGTCACATTCTGAGGTGTTGGGGGTTAAGACTTCAGCATATAAATTTCGGGGGACACAATTCAACCCATAAGTTATACGTGGGCTCACGGTTCTCATCTCAGAATGTGGATGAAGAAAGTCACCTGCCGCATCAGTAAACAAAGGATGCTGTGGCCATCAAGCCCTCAGCCACTGCAGCTGCCCCTGACTGTGCAGCCTGAGGGGATTCAGGATGGAAAAAAACAGGATACTGGCCCTGGACAGCTAAGGTGCATGTCAAAGGAATGATTTCAATGAGCCCAGACTCTTGCATCTTCCCATACATAGAAAAGAGCTAAATTCAATCACTTGAGATGTCTGTTTTTTTCTTTAATTAACAGTAATCTTTTGATGTTCTAACTACCTGCTTTTTGCTGCAAAAACTATTATATATCCTGGCTCCTCCCTTACCTCTTCAGAACAGTCCATCAGAGCTTTCTGAGAGGCTGTCTCCTGGGCTTAAGTCCTCAGTACGTCTACCAAATAAGACATAATTCTCAACTTTTAGGTTGTGCATTTTTTTCAGTTGATAAGACTCAAGGTCCATGAGACAGGCTGTACCTTACACTTGCGAATCCCCAGGAACTAGCAGAGGACATGCTTTTAGAAGGTGCTCCACCAATATGTCTTTAGCCTGGGAATTATCCACCAATTCATGGAAGGAAAAATGGATACGGTGAGGTTAAGGACTTGCTCAAGGTCAAAGGTGCAGCTAGTGTGAATAGATGAGAGTCTGTGAGTGTGAGAGCGTGTGTGAGTGTGCATTTGAGTCAGCGTGAGTCTCTGAGTGTGAGATGGTGCACGGGAGTATCAAGGGCTTGTGAGTGAGCAGATGGCTGTACACGTGTGCAAGGAAGTGTCAGCTCATGAGTGTGTGCGAGAGGCGGTGAGCGTGTGTAAGGATGTGGGTGTGAGTGTGTGTGGGTGAGCGTGTGGGAATGAGTGGCTGTGTGGAAGCGTATCTGTGCACGTGCATGTGTGCATGCAGAGGGAGCAGTGACTTCCTCGGAGAAGGCTTCCAGGCGTGGCCACGGATGGAGAGAGTCAGACATGCAGGGAGAAAGGGGAGGGAAGGAACTCAAGACCCCGCAGTCTCCTGCTCTCCCTGGCCAAAATGCCATTCTTTTCACAAGCTCAAACCTCAGCAAGAAGCCCGTTAAACCCAAGAACAAGGTTAGTGCACACGCACTGTTGAATGTTTATGTCGAGGAGCATGAGAGCCCGTACACATCCCCATATACACAGCTGTGGAGAGATGTGTGTGTATATACAAATGACAGAAACAGACAGAGAGGGGGTGGGGAGAGATTCAGGCCTCCTAGTTACCCCTTCCTGAGGTGCATGTGATTGATCTCAAGGATACAAGGGCCAGTGTAGAGTGAAAAAATTGTTAAAAGTTTTTAATCTCTTAACTCCAGTATTTAGCATTGGTAATTATGGCCTTTTCATACCCAAGTTAGGCAGTTAAAGTAAGAAACAAACACTGGTGGTGGCGAGGACTGCACTTCGGGCAGGCACCTTGCACACGCTGCTGTACTCTTAGGATAATTTACTCACTGACAAACATTTACTGAGCACCTATTCATTGCCAGGCCCTGGGGTAAGTACTGGAGATACAGTAGTGAATATGAAAGAGTCATTCATTCAATCATTTACTCATCAAGTTTCCGACTGCCTTTCTGTGGTTCTGAAACTGAGCAGGACCCTGTGAGGCCCTCCTAGGCAAAAAAGCCTTTCCGTGTCCCCCATTTCTTGTTTGTAGAAAAAAGACTTTCAGCCTCCCAGACCTTCCCTGAGTTCCAAAGGATAGACTCAAGCAGTTACTAACTAGGAGAGTGAGGAATACAGAAAGAAACAATAGTGCAGCCATAGGACAGGGTCCTGGTTCCTTCTCGGGGGATGTGCATAACAATTTGATACAGACCTCTGAGTTCTTCTACAGGAACTCAGGCCCCCACCCAGATGGAGGACGGTAACTTCAGGCTGAGCACAAGATTCCTGGAGCACCACCCTCTTACCTCACCACCAACCAATCAGAGGAGGATTACATGCCCTGCAGCCCTCCCCACAAATTTTGCCCATAAAAACTTCTTCCCTGAAACCCATCAGGGAGTTCAGGTCTTTTGAGCACAAGCCACCCATTCTCCTTGCATGGCCCTTGCAATAAACGTTTCTCTGCTCCAAACTCTGGTGTTTGGTTTATTTGGCCTCACTGTGTGTCAGGCACACGAACTTGGGTATGACAACACTTCTGTACTAGACACTGAGCTACCACAGGAATTCACATCCATTCATTCAACAAATACGCACTGACCACTCAACTGTGTGCCCCCAGAGTAACTCATTCATTCATTCACACATTCATGTATTCACTCATCAAATTTATGACACCTACCCTTGGCTCTGGGCTAGACACCCAGGCTGCCACAATGAATCATGCAGGGATATGCCCATTCATCGACAAATGCTCACTGAGCATCTACTATGTGTGGAACAGAATGACTCATTCATTCACTCAGCAAATATTTATTGGAAGTCTGTTCCCTGTCAGGCCAGTACCAAGTGCCGGGGATTCAGTGGTGAACAGACAGACGAGGTCCCTGCCCTCAAAGCATCTTGCAGAGTCATCCCTGTGGTCAGGGCTTTAGGAGATTAGGGGTCCAAAGAAGAGAGACCATTCCAGGGGTCAGGGGTCACCTCAGGAGCTGATGGTGGGGACGAGGGTGGGACCGCATCTTCCAGCCACCCAGAGCCTGTCTCAACTGTATTCCTCCTATGTGAGTATCCAGGGAGACCACTGCGCACCAGGGACGGGGCTGCACCCTCCTTCCGCTCCCTGTTGCGCCCTCTCTCCGCCTCAGGTGCAACCCTTTGCTCCCTCCAAGTGGTCTGCCTTCAGTCTACCGCGTGGATATTTCCGCTTCAAGAGCACTGTCACAGCAAATATCCAGCTCATTCCTCTCCTCTTGGCCTCGTGGAGTCGGCCCTCCAAGCCTGGCCGCGGGGACCACACATCTAATAACAACACTTGACACTGCAGTCGAGACTCACGGAGCCGCCATTCCGAGCAGGCAGATCAAACCCCACGCTAACTCCCCCCCGCAGGCCAGCAGCTTCCGGCTCTGGCTCTCCTGCAAGAACTCTGGCGGCAGGCAACTTCCCAGGGATTCCAGCATTTATTTTTGCCTGAGCAAGCTGATTTTTTTTTTCCTCTTTTATTCTCTCAAGGTTTTGTTCCTGGCTCAGTTACTGGAGATGCTCTGGCTTTGCCGTGAACCAAAATGTGATTCAGTGCAAGGGGAAAGAAAACGAGCAAAGGCTGCAGCTTCACATAAAATAGGTTTTTAGTCATCAGGAAAAAGCTGTAGTGAGGAATGGAAGTAAAAGAAAAAACAAAAAACTTTGAACTCTTGTGGCAACATGCCTCCCACTTGCCTACTGGAGTCTACTTGGGGTCCAGCCGTTAGGAGGCTTGTCAGGAGGGCCCAGTAAAGGGGTCTCCAAACAGTACTTGATTGACTGATTCATTCATTCATTCATTCAACATTTATTGAGCATCTTTTACATTCAGGCACCGTGTTAGGTGCTTGCAATACACTGATAAAGAGAACAGACTTGCTCCCTGCCCTTTGAATCTTACAGTCGTGGGGTAGAGACACACTATCAAAAATTACCCAGCAATGTACAGAATGGAAGAAGTCTTTGAAAATTGTCTATCTGATAGGGGTTAATATCCAGAATACATAAAGAACTCCTACAACTCAACAACAACAAACAACCTGACTCAAAAATAGGACTTACATAGATATTTCTCCAGAGATGATACACAGATGGTCAATAAGAAAGTGAAAAGATGCTCAACATCACTCATCATTGGGGAAATGCAAATCAAAACCACAATGAGATACCACCTCGTATCCATCAGTGTGGCCACTATCAAAAAACCAGAAAACAAGTGTTGGGTTGGTGAGAAACTGGAGCCCTGTGCACTGTTGGTGGGAATGTAAAGTAAGTGAAATAAGCCAGTCATAAAAAATACTGCATAGGGCTTCCTTGGTGGCGCAGTGGTTGAGAGGCCGCCTGCCAATGCAGGGGACACGGGTTCATGCCCCGGTCCAGGAAGATCCCACATGCCGCGGAGCGGCTAGGCCCGTGAGCCATGGCCGCTGAGCCTGCGCGTCCGGAGCCTGTGCTCCGCAACGGGAGAGGCCACAGCAGTGAGAGGCCCGCGTACCACACACAGACACAAAAATTACCCAAAGGCATGGTTTTAAACTATAACAAGTGCTATGTAGGAAAAGCCCAGGGAGCTTTGACAAGGTCCACCAGGGAGGGGGTTCAGATCCTGTTTTGTGACTGGTCAGGGAAGGCATCCCTGAAGAGGTGACATTTAAGCTGAGACCTGGATGGTGAGGAGGAGTCCAGAAATCAAAGAGGGAGGAAGGGCACTGCTGGCAGAGGGAACAGCATGGCAAAGGCAGGTTAAAAAAAGATGAGATATTACAGCAGGAGGCGAGGTGACTTCAATGTCTAATGGGAAATAACTGCAAGGTTATAACCAGATTCATCATGACTAGATTCTTACTTTCAAGTGCTGACTCCAACTTCATTAAAAAGAGAACTCTCGGGCTTCCCTGGTGGCGCAGTGGTTGAGAGTCTGCCTGCCAATGCAGGGGACACGGGTTCATGCCCCGGTCCAGGAGGATCCCACATGCCGTGGAGGGGCTGGGCCCGTGAGCCATGGCCGCTGAGCCTGTGCGTCTGGAGCCTGTGCTCCGAAACGGGAGAGGCCACAACAGTGAAAGGCCTGCGTACCACAAAAGGAAAAAAAAAAAAAGAGAGAGAACTCTCCTTATCAAGTGATCCAGGAATCCCACTCCTGGGTAAATATCTGGAAAAGATGAAAATTCTAACTTGAAAAGATATATGCACACCAATGTTCATTGCAGTACTATTTATCACAGCCAAGACATGGAAGCAATCTAAGTGTCCATCAACAGATGAATGGATAAAGAAGATGTGGTCTATATGTACAATGGAATATTACTCAGCCATAAAAAAGAATTGAAATAGTGCTATTTGCAGCAACATGGATGGACCTAGAGATTATCATAGTAAGTGAAGTAAGTCAGACAGAGAAGGACGAATATCGGATGGTGTCACTTATACGTGGAATCTAAAAATAAATGACCTTATTTACAAAACAGAAACAGACTCACACACATAGAAAAGAAACTTATGCTTACCAAAGGGGAAAGTAGGGGGAGGGATAAATTAGGAGTTTGGTATTAATAGATACGCACTACTATGTATAAAATAGATAAACAAGGACCTACTATATAGCACAGGGAACTATATTCAATATCTTGTAATAAATTATAATGGAAAAGAATATGAAAAAGAAGATGTATATATATGTGTAACTGAATCACAGGAAACTAACACATTGTAAATCAACTACACTTTAATTTACGAAGAAAAAGACTTCTGCAGAACGGACTGTAGGGGCAAGAGCAGAGGGAGGGAGACCAATTGGCCCAGACCAGAGATGATGGGGTGGGGGGTGGGGGCATGCAGGGGTGGCCATGGAGGTGGGGAGGAGGGGGCAGATTCAAGAGGTAGGTTTGAGGGGAGAGAGGTCAGTAGCTGGTGATAGGCATCTCTCATGAACAAGGAATTGGAAGCCAGGTCTCTGATGGAGCCCCTGTGATCTGAGGTGGGGAAGAAGGTCAACCAGAAACAAGTCACAAGGTCAGAACTGGAAGCAAGGAAGGGAACAGGGGGTGGGGCCAGGGGGCCAGTCAGCACATCCACGGCCCCCTGCCCCCCATGCCGGAGGTCTGCTTGCATGGACTTCATGGTACTGAGGCAGTCCTGATATCCAGGAGGGCTGGAACACCTCCGTGTGTTTACTGCAGCTGCAGCAGCCAATTCTGCAAGGCAGGAGAACATCCTAGTGGGATCAGCCCAAATGAGGCTATCGTGGAAAACTTCTAACGACTGGTTCTGTTTACGTGGCTGCTATAATTGTCCTATTCTTATAATGCTGAGCTCCTGAGAGCTAATGACCACCTGAAGTTTTCTGTGCTGCTATGGTAACCCTTCCAGGTGCTGGAAATGAGACACTTTAAGAATGGAGGAGACAAAACTGGCAGTATCTGAGAGAAAGATGGTTCCCCCGACCTTGGGGAAGAAATCTCAATCTAGGGTTATTAAAAACTTGCAGTGCTGTTCTATAACGAACGCGTTTTACTTGTGTGAAAAAAGGAAATAAAGAGAGAAATACACTGTTGGTTTCCTTCATTGCCAGAGGCCACTTGTATCGATGCAAAAAGCAACAGGGGCAGGCACATATCAAGATACTTTAAATTGTTTATGACTTTGGTTGCAGTAACTGTACTTCTGAGATTCTTTCTTTGTGAAATGATCCTCAATACGAAATACAAGCTTTACAGACACAAGCATGGTCACTACAGTGGTACTTGTAGCAAGTAAAAAATTGAAAACAGCCTAACTGTCCAAAATAAGGGCCAGTAAGTCCTGCCCCATTCTGCTCATAATGGAATATTATGTAGCCACTCAAATTGATGATTACAAAGTATGTATGCTAACCTGGGTAATGCTTATAATACACAGGAATGCCTGGGTAACTGATCTCAACCACAGAAAGACAAATCCACAACAACAAAAATAATGTTCTAAACAAAACCTGAAGGAAATGTATCAAAATACTAACCACCCTTGTGTTGCAGGGATGGAATTGATGATACTGTTCTTTGTTCTGCTTTCATTTATGCAACAGCATTTCTACAATGTGTGTGTATGTGGTAATGAGGAAAGTTATTTTTTTGTAAGAAAAACCTTTTCCAGTTAGCTTCCTACTGGGAAACGACCTGAGCTCTTTAAGAAGCCAGGTCTTCAAGCATGGACGCAGGGTTCAAGGTGATGGAGGAGGTGACAGCAGTGCAGGGAGGTATGTTTCATGGTGATTATGAACTTGGCCTTGGGCTTGGTGTTAGACAGGGCTCGAGTCTGGTGAGGCACCTTGCTGACTATGTGACCTTGTGTAAATGACTCCACCTCTGTGAAGATTTCTTTCTCATCTGACACATGGAGATAACAGTACCCCCTCCATAGGGCTTATGAGGATTACTTGAAATGATATGAGGAACCACTTAACCATACGCCTGGCACATAGACTGCCCTCCACAAACATTAGCTATTATTAATATTGTTATTGTCAAGGGACAGGCTTGAAGGGATGTCTATAGAAACGGTTGACAGCCAAAGAGTCCAGATGTCATTGGTCCAAGAGAAGCAGGCTGTGTAGGCATTTTTGCTCTGAAAGGAAAGCAATGTTGCCATCGACACTCCGTGGACTTTGTGAAGGGAGGTAATGGCTGAGGCAGCAACCGGGCTAAGGGCCCCCCACCTTCCTGGGAGCTGCCGAGGGCATCTACGAAAGAGTCTGCATCAGATGGACTCATGGTCACTGTCATGTCGTGGAGAAACGCCTGACTGAGGTCACCTTAGCATTTCCCTGACTGTGAAAAACTCTTTTCCTCCATCTGGGGGTCACAATCTCGCACTTCTGTAGCTCCGCACAAGCTATCTCCTTCTCTCTGAATGTGTGTCCCTCTGCTTCCACCTACTGTGAACTCCTACTCTTCCTTCAAGACTTGGCTCAAATGTCACCTCCTCTGGGAAGCCTTCCTTGAATGCACTACCCTAGAATGAATCACCTAGAATGAATCACAGATAACACCTTTGTACCTTGTACACCGTTAGAGATAAATGTACTTCTACGATAACCCATGCTTTGCTTCTCCATTGTAGCTCTTGTCATAACTATACTAAAACAATTCATTACGGAACTGTCTATCTAATGCCTCTGTGAAGGCAGGGATTGCATCTCTCTTGTCATGGCTGTTATCCTTAGCAGTCTCTGGAACACAGTAGTTGTTTAATCAATAATGAATAGATCATGGGCTTCCCTGGTGGCGCAGTGGTTGAGAGTCCGCCTGCTGATGCAGGGGACACGGGTTCGTGCCCCGGTCCGGGAAGATCCCACATGACGCGGAGTGGCTGAGCCCGTGAGCCATGGCTGCTGAGCCTGCGTGTCCGGAGCCTGTGCTCCGCAACGGGAGAGGCCACAACAGTGAGAGGCCCACATACCGCAAAAAATAAATAAATAAATAAAAATAAAAAAATAATGAATAGATCAGTCTCGGTTGCTCAATTTTAGGTATTCCATGGAATAGGTTTTCTCAGACAGAAGGAAAGCTCTGGCAGGGCTGGGATTGTGTTTGTCTTGTTCATTACTCTTTCTCCTATCATGGACTTGGGGATGCACCACCCAGGTACCTCTCCCAGTGCTGCTGGCAGGCAGCGCTCTGCTCTCAGTCCCATTCAGGGAAGACTTAGCTGCAGAAAGCTGCCTCGTCCAAGGTCATGGGCTTCTCGGGGTGGTCACACCCAGTGAGTGATTGGTATGGTCCAATTTGGACCAATGCTGGGAGGCTATCCCAGCTCCAGGGCCCTCATGGGGTTGGTCAAGGCTGGTGTTGGTCTGTATGTGGCTTCTCCTCTCTCTGCCCCATCCTGCATTCTTCTCCACCCTTCTACAGGTGACCCTCTCGAGGGCTTCTCTTTACTGCCTGTGAACCCTTTCTCAGGCTCTCCTTCCCCAAGAACCCGCCCTACCACATCTTCAGTCCCAGGATGGTTTGGAGACACTGAGTAGCTACTCACTAAATATTTCCTGAGAGAATAGATGGATGAGCGCATCCCCTGAGTGAATGATTGCTCTGTCTCCCTCTCCGCCTCCCCCTCTAGCCCGTGAGCTCACCACGCGGGCAACTGTGTTTCCTTCATCTCTGTAACCTCAGCGCCTAGCGCCATGCCAGGTATACAGCACCTGCTCCGTACGTGTTGGAGGAATGACGGATACATGAGCCCCAAAGGAGGACAGCTTTGGGCCAGAGAGTGGGGATGAGTCAGCATAAACCCAGCTCCACGCTCAGATCTTAAATTTAAAGAGGCCTCTGGGCAGCTTCCTTGCCAAAGCAGGGCCAGGAGCACCGTTTCTAGAATGGTCAGGTGGAATTGGTGAATTTCCTCCTCCACTTTCCTTCTCAAAGGCTCTTTTAGTTTCACTTGTTTGAGGAATAGATGCTAGCTCAGAACACAGCCGAGTCTGGTAACAATAAACACCTCTTTAGAAATGACTTCCATTACTTGTGGTCGATTTGAGGTTTGCAGGCCATAGAAACAGGTCTCAGCAGGCTCGGAGTTGTGTGGGACCAGCACCAATTGATTCTGGCAATTAACATGGCAGTTCTCCCAAGCCCAGACCCGTGAGAGGCTGTGCCTCCCACCGCAGCCTGAGTTGGGCTGGTCCAGAGGCAGTCAGCGCAGCAGATAGCACCCAGACAGACTTTGAGGACCTATGGGCCATCTCCCAGCTGTGCGATCTTGGGCAAACAGCTTCACCCCACGGAACCTCAGTTACCTTCCCTGTAAAATGGGCCACCGCTCCAGGCCTCCTCCAGGACAGAAGAGAATGGTAGTCCTCACAAGCTAAAGTTTGATTCAGATAAATGGGGTCTGAATTCCAACCTTGGCCCTCGCTCAGCTGTGTGACCTCAAGCAACATGCTCACCCTCTCTGAGCCTCAGCTATTTCACCTGTAAAATGGGACTGATAATGCCTTTTCTTAGAAGTCGATGTGAGAATTAAGATTGTATTAAACCTGACTGAGTGCAGGTTTAATACAGGTTTGCTACTATAATAATTCAGGTTATGGATTCGGTTCTATTGTTGAGGCAATTATTTTGGAGCCTCTGTGGAGCCCACAAAGTAGCTGACAGAGGCTGTACCACGTCCCCATCGCTGGCTGGCCCAGTTATTTCTTACCAACCTGCATCATTTAGTTTTTTTTATATTACACTTCCATTTTCTTTGATTATATAAGTAACACATGTTCATTGTAGTATATTCGGAAACCACAGAAAAGCACAAAGAAGCAAATAAATATCACCCAGAGATAAACACTGCTAACACTTTGGCTTATTTTTCTGCTCTGTGTATTCTGTGCCACGTTCACATATGCATACGTATGTAAATACTGGTGCTTCCTCCCTTAAGTTGGGTCATATGGTATCACACGGTATAAATCAGATTGTAACCTGCCTTTTTCACTTAATAGATTATTTTCCTGTGTAATAAAATATTCTTCATAAACGTGATTTTTAATCTTTCATGGTATTCTATTTTATGGATATACCCTGCTTCTTTAACCATTTTCCCATTAAGGTGTCTCCTCACTCCAAATTATACTATTGTAAACAGTACAGTGATGAACATCTTTGTGGTTAAATCTTTGTAGGTTCTTTAGAAATATTTGTAGGACAGATTCTTCAAGGGGAATTGCTGGGTGAAAAGATAGATATATTTTAGGCAGGATTCATGCAGCCATGATTCCTGTATAATATGATCTATTTGCAGATTAAATATCAACATGATTTCTAACTATTCTGCTTCCGAAATGCCCCCCAGATTTACCAATATTCATGCTTTCTAATTATTGCATGGGTGTGCAGTTTTCTCATACCATGCCAACATTGGTCGTTAGCATTTTTTTAAAAAAAAGGTTTGCCTAAAGTGTGTTTTTAAAATACAAAAATCAACCCATACTGGACTTGCCCACAAGTTTGCTCTGTGACCTTGGGCAGGTCACATCATTTCTCTGGGCTTCAATACTCTTATCTATCAAACAAAAGGGTAAAAAGTCACAGGATTCTCTTGATTGTAAGTGACAGAAGCCAAATCCAATTGACTTAATGCAATAATAATCATTTATTGGTTCACATAACTGTGAAGCTTCGGGAGGAGGACTTCAGGCACAGCTGCATCCAGGACGCAAACAACATCATCAAGAAGTGGCTGTTTCTGTCTTCCCACGATTCTGTTTTGGTTATCTTCTTGGGAAGGCACCCTTCAGGAAATCACCTCTGGCACTCCCAAACTGACATTCTCCCAGCTTAGCAGCACCTCTTTTGTAAGAGAGGCCCAAGATTCATTCTGATTGGGCCAAATTGAGTCATGGGCCCATTATAAGCCAATCACTGTGGAGAAGGAGGCTGGACTATGCTGATTGACCAGACCTAGATCTTGGACTCCCCCTGCAGGTGGGGAATGATGGCTTCCCAGTGAAAATCAGAGTGGTGTGACCAGAGCAGGTAGAATCAATGCTGGGCTGGCGAATCAGACCTGACAACCTCTGAGGATCCTCTAACCCTGATATCCCAGGAGTCTGAGGCCCTGGTTTCCCCCAGCACATCTCCCGCAGAGGTTTTTCATACCAGCTTTCTCTATGGGCAGTGTCTCCTGCCCATTAAACTCATAGGTGCCTTGTTTCAGCTATCTTTGCTTCTAGGGGCAGTGGAGCAGGGGGGAGGAGAATTACCACACAGATTTATGGACCTCTGCTCAACAAACAGGGCCCTTTCCCTGCAAAGGCAAAAAGCCAGTCTCATAAATATTAATCAGAAGGAAACGGCAATCAACTCAAGTGGGAGAGGAAATGGAAATTGCTTTTTCCCTCTCTAGGACATAAAAGCAACATTTATTTGTTGCATGACCAGAGGCTGTTGGGTGGGCTGCCTACCTCCTCCAGGTTTCATTCATTCATTCATTTATTCATTCATTCATTTATTGTTTATTTTTGGCTGCATTGGGTCTTTCCTGCTGCGTGTGGGCTTTCTCTAGTTGTGGTGAGCAGGGGCTACTCTTTGTTGCAATGTGCGGGTTTCTCACTGCCGTGGCTTCCGTTGTTGTGGAGCACGGGCTCTAGGCATGTGAGCTTCAGTAGTTGTGGCACATGGGCTCAGTAGTTGTGGCTCACGGGCTCTAGAGCGCAGGTTCAGCAGTTGTGGCACACGGGCTCATTTGCTCCGCGGCATGTGGGATCTTCCTGGACCAGGGCTCGAACCTGAGTCCCCTGCATTGGCAGGTGGATTCGTAACCACTGCACCACCAGGGAAGCCCCTCTCCCAGATTTCAATGATAATCATAATAGCAACTACTATTTATGAGGCACCTACTATGCGCTGCACTTAAATGTGGCATTCCACATACATTCATGTTAACTCCTGTTTTACACATGAGGAAACTGAGGCTCTGGAAGTTTAAGTCACTTGATCAGGAAGACACAGCCAATAAACAGTTGAGTCGGGATTCAAATCCCATCTGCCTGATCTCAGTGTCTGAGTCATTGCCCTTTAATGGGCTGCCTCGGGCTTCTCAGGAGGGAGGAGCTTGACTCTCCTTTGAGTTTTGGGGATACCGGAAATCAGACTTCTATTTTATATATACAAACATCAGGGATAGTAGCAAAGGGGATCCTGGCTGCTTTTGTAAAAAGTTGTCGACACGCGGACCTCACAGCCTGAAGGTTCTGGAAAGATCTGCTCTAGCTCCAGCTTTGGGCAGAAACCAGGTGCCAGGTTTATATTAACTATGCGTTTAAGTAAATACCTAATGGAATCTTAGCCAACTTCCTCTTAACCAACTTGCCATGTTTACAGATACTCATTCTCTCCACTAAACATGACAAGGGATGCCCACCACCCTGTGATGGCTACAGACACGATTCTCATTCGATGGGACACTTGGCAACCCCCCTGCCAAGTTGTACGCTTCCTCCAAGTCAGTTGTGTCTATTCCCAAACCTGTTTATGCCAGTTGTACCTGTTTTTATAATTATACAATTTAATTAAGTAAACCAATTACACTAAATGTACTGTGAAAAGCAAAGAAAATGTTGCTATGAATAGGAAACTCAATGCTCTACAAAAACTCAGTGAAAAGGAGAGTTCCTGGGGGAAAAAAAAAATCCTGCTATCGGGCTTCCCTGATGGCGCAGTGGTTGAGAGTCCGCCTGCCGATGCAGGGGACACGGGTTCGTGCCCCGGTCCGGGAAGATCCCACATGCTGCAGAGCGGCTGGGCCCGTGAGCCATGGCCGCTGAGCCTGCGCGTCCGGAGCCTGTGCTCCGCAACGGGAGAGGCCACAACAGTGAGAGGCCTGCGTACTGCAAAAAAAAAAAAAAAAAAAAAAAAAAAAAAAAATCCCGCTATCAAGTTAGGTGTGGGAGGTGACTGAAAGTTCAGAGTCAATGCATAGCACCCAGTGGTGGCTTTGCAAGAGAAATTATAGGAAGCCCTAATAGCAAAAACATACTCAGGAAAAAAGCCTTCCCTTCTGTCATAAGGTTAGTGAATCTATGCCCATGTCTTTGAATTTAAAAAAAAAAAAAGTGTTAAGGAATTTATCATTTTCATTCTCAGTTTTAACCACGTTCCTTTTGATTCACTGAATTACTGGCCCTACATGGGTTTGATAAGACGGCTCCTCTGTATACACAAGATAACCAGTTGCAGAAGGATATGGGGAGGGACTTCCCTGGTGGTCCAGTGGCTACGGCTCTGCGTTCCCAATGCAGGCGGCCTGGGTTCAATCCCTGGTCAGGGAACTAGATCCCACATGCCACAACTAAGAGTTCTCATGCTGCGACGAATAACCTGCACGCAGCAACAAAGATCCTGCACGCCGCCACTAAGACCCAGCGTAGCTAAACAAA
The DNA here is from genome assembly GCF_949774975.1 of Lagenorhynchus albirostris. NCBI lineage: Eukaryota > Metazoa > Chordata > Mammalia > Artiodactyla > Delphinidae > Lagenorhynchus > Lagenorhynchus albirostris. The sequence goes on from NC_083108.1 coordinate 68,897,784, forward strand.
TACTAAAAAAATAAATAAGTAAGTAAAGAAGGATATGAGGAGACAGGGGCATGAAGGAAATCAACACATTGGAAATGAACTCAAACTTCTCCCCTTTCTCCCGTCATAAACACTTGCCTTCCTCTGGAAGGATGAATGGTCCCTGCATCTGCCAGGATGCTTAAGCCAAAACCCCAGGATGCTTAAGCCAAAACAGGTGTCATCACAGACTTTTCCTCCCTGCCTTCACCCACAGCCAAAGTCCCACTGATGCCGTCTCCCTGCCATCTCCCAAACCCACCCTGCCCTCCTTCCAATCCCCCTTTCTTCTCCCTCTCTTCCTCTCTCATTTCTTTCCATCCTTCCTCCCTCCTTCCTTCCCTGCTGTTCTCTCCTTCTGTTTGCCAATACTTATGGAGTCTCCTCTATGTACCGGCTACTCAGTTGACTCTGGGGAGGCACTAATAAGCACGGCTGATGTGGTCCCTGCCCTCAAGGAGGTTAGAGTCTAACAGAAAAGACTAAATAAAGTAAGTAAACCAGGAAACACACTAATAATTATAAATTACTCGAAGTGCTATGAAAAAAAGCAAAGCAAAAGGAACAGGGAAAGAAAACTTGTGAAGGAGTCTGCTTTGGAGGAAATCAAGGAAGGCTTTCATGAGGAGGTGACATTTAAGCTGAAATCCAAATGATGCGAAGGAGCTGAAGAGAAAAGAAGTGGGGAAAAAATATTCCACAGAGAGGAAACACCATAGAGGGAGGTTTGAAATCATATGAGAGACAAAAATGAAAGCTTCCAAGGGGTGGCTAGAGTCTTCTGGAGAATGTGGCATTGTGGGATGATTTGGGAGGTCAGTGGGGTCTGTAGGTCAAGATGAGAGTTTGGATTTTATTGCAAAGTCAGTGGGACACTTTGGATGGTTTTAGTTAGGGAGACAATGCTCTTTGAAAAAAATTAAAATTTTAATTTTGAGAGAGCTGTAGATTCACGTGCAGTGGTAAGAAATAATACAGAGATCCCACTCACCCTTCACCCAGCTTCCCCCAGTGGTAACATCTTGCAAAACTAGAGAACAATGTCACAGCCTGGATGTTAACATCGACGCAATCAAGATACAGAATTGATGCACCACCACAAGGGTCCCTCCTGTCACCCAGTTATGGTCACACCCACTTCCCTCCCACACCCACCTCCTCCTTAGCCCCTGGTAACCACTCATCTGTTCTCCATTTCTATAATTTTGGAGTTCAAGAACGTTATATAAATGAAATTATACAGTAACATTTGCAGTTGGCTACCCCCCACCCCCAGGCATAGTTCCCTATAGGTGCATCCAGGTTGTTCCAGGTATCAACAGTTCTTTCCTTTTTGTTACTGAGTGGTGTTTCATGTGTGGATGTACCACAGTTAGTTTAACCGTCCACTCACTGAAGGACATCTTGTTGTTTCTAGTTTTTGGCTATTATGAATAAAACTGCTATAAACATTCATGTGCAGGTTTTTGTGTGGACATAAATTTTCATTTCTCTGGGACAAATGCCCAGTGTGATCGCCAGGTCTTATGATATGTGCATATTTTATAAGGAGCTGCAAAAATGCTTTCCAGAGTGTCTGTCCCATTTTACATGCCCACCAGCAATGTACGAGTGATCCAATTTCTCCACATCTTTGCCAGCACTGGGTGTTGTCACTATTTTTTTTTAATTTCAGCCATTCTGATAGGTGTGTAGTGATATCTCACTGTGGTTTTAATTTGCTTTTCTCTAATGGCTAATGGTGTGGAGCATCTTTTCATGTGCTTATTTGCCATCTCTATATCCTCTTTAGTAAATCAGTGCCCTTTTACGAATTTATCACTCTGCTTTTACTGACAAGCCCCTCTCCCTTAATAAGACTTGAGAGCAGGATCTGACCCATGGATGATGCTTCATAAATGCTCCTTGGATGAACAAACACAGGACCAAGAGCATCCCGGAAGCCCAGACATGGCTCGCCCTGGGTCAGCGCCCCTCCTGCAGCTCAGACCCTGATGCCAACAGCACAAATCTCACCCCTGCTCAACCAGCACACAGCTGACAGTGTCAGTAAGCTCCTCCTAGGAAGGATCTGACGCGCAGAGACTTGCGCTCACTGTATAATTAGGTCTAGCAAAGCTTATGAAAGTAGTCCCAGATTATAATCACTTTTTAATTATATTTACCTTTGTCTGTAGAGAGGTGAGGTATATTATGGGCTCTAGGAGGTAACAATTCAAATCTTCATCCAAAGAGGCAGGTGCCCTGAGGAAAATGCAAAGAAATTAAAAATGATCCGCAGACACAGAGCTCCGGCTTCCAGAATGAGTCGCGGATTCTGAGGCCAGGAAGTCAAGGATCTTAACGTTTTCTATTCTCAGGGCACCGGGAGGGTGGGAGACGAACAACAGAGTTCAGATCTTGAGTGCTACATGCTAAACACGTTCCATAAATATCTTATTTAATTTGCAAAAGTAACTCTGGAAGGTAGAAACCATTAGTATCATTCCCATTTTGCCAAGGAAACTGAGGAACAGAGAGGATAAGTGGCTTATCCAGGGTCACAAAGCCGGGGAGAAGCAAGACCAGAATTCAAATTCAGCTCTGCCAGATGTCAGAGCCCTGCAGGGAGCCCCAGTGCTGTAGACTGCTATGACCCTGCTTTACTACAGCTGGATCCTCTGACTCACACCCTCTGCATTCCCAGCCCCCTATGCTCACCCTCATTGGCTCAGGAGGTGTCACTCTGAACAGGATTTTTTTTTTTTTTTTTTTGCGGTATGTGGGCCTCTCACTGTTGTGGCCTCTCCCGTTGCGGAGCACAGGCTCCGGATGCACAGGCTCAGTGGCCATGGCTCACAGGCCCAGCCGCTCCGTGGCATGTAGGATCTTCCCGGACCGGGGCACGAACCCGTGTCCCCTGCATCGGCAGGCGGACTCTCAACCACTGCGCCACCAGGGAAGCCCCATGAACAGGATTTTTAATACCCTCTTTCCTCTTCCCTTCCCTACAGGGAACATAGCAGGGGACATAAAGTCACACACTCCCACCATGCCTGTCCTGATTCCTGTCACCTTTGCTGCTAGCAAGATCCAGATCCCTTTCCAGAAAGTTCTGAGCCTGCAGGATCATGCAATGGTGATGATGATGATGATAGTGATGATGAAGCTGGCAATGACAGCCAGTAATTTATTGAGCACTTATTATATGCTGGGCGATGTGTTAACGTTTTTTTTTTTGGCTGCACTGGGTCTTTGTTGCTGCACGCAGGCTTTCTCTAGTTGTGGCGAGCGGGGGCTACGCTTCTCTTGTTGTGGAGCACGGGCTCTAGGTGTGCAGGCTTCAGTAGTTGTGGCATGCAGGCTCGGTAGTTGTGGCTCACGGGCTCGGTAGTTGTGGCTTGCGGGCCCTAGAGCGCAGGCTCAGTAGTTGTGGTGCACGGGCTCAGTTGCTCCGTGGCATGTGGGATCTTCCCAGACCAGGGCTCGAATCCGTGTCCCCTGCATTGGCAGGAGGATTCCCAACCACTGCGCCACCAGGGAAGCCCTGTTAATTTCTTCATAGGAATTAACTTATTGGGGCTCAGAAAGCAGTCCCTGGTCCAACAGCACCATCACCTGGGAATGTATCAGAGATGCAAATTCTTGAGTCCCAACACCGGATCTACTGAATCAGAAACTCCGGGGCCTAGCAATCTGTGTTGTCACCAGCCTTGCAGGGATGTTGAAGCATGCTCAAGTTTGAGAACCACTGTGAACTCATTTCCACCTTACAACCATCCCAGAAGTAGGTGTTATCTTCTCCATTTCATAGGCAAGGAAACTGAGATGCAGAGAGGTGAGGTCACGTGCCCAAGGTCACACAGCTGGTGAGACGTCGAGCATCTCTCTCCTCTTTCTGGCCCAAAGCCTTGCCTTTGCCTTTATCTCCAACGCATACCTCCTTCTCACTATGGTTGGAACCCCAAGAACATGGCTAAATCCTAAACCCCAAATCCCTCACCAAGGGTCTAGATTGGGTTTTCTCAACCTTGGCACTACTGACACTTGGGCTGGATGATTCTTTGCTGTGATGGACCGTCCTGTGCATTGTGGGCTGTTCAGCAGCATCCTTGGCCTCTACCCACAGATGCTAGTAGCCTTTCCTCCCCCATCCCAGTTGTGACAATGAAAATTGTTTCCAGATATTGCCAAATGTCCCCTAGGGGAGCAAAACTCTCCCTGGTTGAGAACCACTGATCTAGATACATCACCTGCTTCCATCCAGGATAGAAAGAGTCACCCTGGTCCCATACCTTCACCACTTCCTTCCAACCCACTGGGTTTATTGCATATAAACAGAAGCTGCATTAATGTAAAGGGGAAAGTTTGAAGTTGAGACCTGAGTTCAAATTTGTCTTCCCACTGCTGTGTAATGGTTTGTAGCTTGCTGTATCTCTCTGAACCTCAGTTTCCTCCTCTATAAAGGTGGGGGTGGGGTGGTGAGATGAATGCCATTGGGCGGTTAAGGAGATTAACTATTCTGATGTAGGCAAACAGTCTTTAGGCCCTGGAATCAGACATACCTATTCCAGTTGTACACCTCACCACTAATAAGCTATGTGACTTTGGGCCAGTAATTTCCCTTGACCCTCAGTTTCCTCATCTGTACAATGGAGATGTTTATAATAGATGCTTCCTCATAAAGCGCTTAATAAAGCACCAGGTACGTAATGAAGGGTCAATAAGTGGGAGTTTTATGTAGAACTGGAACATAGTAGGTGATCAAGAGCAGTTAGGGCCATCTCTCTATTCCACACGAGCCCCTGATCCCGAATCTGACTTACCTAATGGACTTGCCCAGCAGGGACCAGATTTGCCTGTCCCTGTCGGACAGTGTGTCAGGGCTAATGGGATGCCCCCTCTCACGAGCTTCTGCCTCAGCCCCTGCTCCCACCTCCCCCTGGATGTTCCAGTCTCAGCTTGCCTCTCATTTGAGGCTGGACACTCAACCAAAAACCATGACCCTCAGTAAGAGATGAGTACCCTCTTATCCAAACTTGAGGAGGGATTTATACTTAGCTATTTCCTCATTCTCCAGTCATCTGCAAATCATAATCATCTGCTGTCAGGACTGCCAAACTTGAGTCTAAATCCCATGTCACTTTGGTTACTTTTTGTGTCGCTTTGGGAAAGTGAATTCTGACTCTCACTTCATCTTGCCCGAGTCCCAGTTTCCTCCACTGTAAAATAGAGAGAATAGATGTATAGGGATCTCAATGGTTTCTCTTCCCGGAATACTCTTTCCTTCCATGTGCATCTGTCAATTTCTTTCCATCTTCCAGATCCATCCTGGGTTCCACTTTATTCAGGAAGCCTATTCTAATTCCCTTTCTCCTCTGCTCACCTGATGTGTACTTTCCATGTTTGTTACAACATGAAATCCTTATACCTCAGAACTCAGTATAATATTAAGCTGGGTATCATTAGTTCTGTACATTTCTGCTCCTATACCAGGTCATTAGTTTCTTAAGAATATTGCCTAGCAATTCCAACTCACCCATCTATCTTCCCATTTCTCCATCCATCCATCCATCCACCCCTCCATTCATTTATTCATTTGTTTGTTGATTAATTTTTAAAATGTATTCATTCAAGAAATAACGTCATTATTTCTTGTGGCTAAAGGTTGAAGCCATTTGGTTTCGGTGGGATCTTCTAGGGAGGGTTTTGGGTAGTGGGGATAATGAGCACAGAAAATCCCTAGAGAGCATTGTTATTCAACAATAGAACAACAGAGAAGAACCTTGACAGAAAGAGAAATATGAAGAAAGGTCCAGCGAGGTATGAATGAAGCCAAGAATTGCTTCAGAGGATCATGGAAAAGGAGATATATGAAAAGGTATTATCAAAAGTGTAAAGTGGCATACAGAGGTCAAATCATAGCTTTGAAATCCAATTCAGCTGAGCTAACTTGCTTAGATCCTTCTCTTCTGTGTGCTTTAGTTTAATCATCCAGAAATGGCAATAAAATATGCCTTCTTAGGGTCATTGTGAAAATTTAGACAACGTTAATGGTCTAGCAGTGCCTGACACATAGTAGGCACTTAATTAGTGATATTTTCCATTCACACCCCCATGATAGCCTCAACAATAAATGCTTCCAATTAAAAGAGGACCAGAGCATCCTCTCTATGTGTACATCTCATTTTTCATTCTCACATATCCAAATGGTATGTGTTGTGGAAAAGGCAGTGTGGTGGGTTGGGTGATTTTTCCTTGCATGGTCTGGGCTGTCAAGGACTGACATCTCTGGTTCAGACTCTGTAGCGACTGTCATCTGACGCTACTGAAAGCCAGCTCCGAGTGAACTCCCACAGTGATGAGACTGGTACCTGTGCCCTTGGCATGCACCCTATCTGCAGCTGACGCGAGCGCTGGAGTGTCAGAGCTGTCAACCTAGCCTCTTATTCAAGCAGTGAACTCCCCGAAAATGGGGTGTGTGTATATAATTATCAGAGACATAGATCCTGACATTAAAACAAACTGTCTTGAATCCCCATCATCTCTAAGGATGGCAGCTGAAGAGAGAGATGACATGCCAGCTATGATTAGGGAAGGCATATAACTCAGCATGCTGGGGGATGCATACAGCAGAAAAATAGAGGAGGCATTTAGTAGCACAGATTATGTTTTTAATTGCTTTAGCAAACGAACTGTTCTTGTGCTCTGGTAAAATTGTTGGTGAAGCCACCCCCGGTGTTCCCAGGCTGCCTCTGAGTCACCACCAGAATGGGGGCTGGTCTTGGGAAGCCAGAGAGCTTCTAAGGCAGCACAACTGGGATTGCAAGCGATGTCTTCTTCCCAGGAAACCCTCTGCCTCATCCACCTATGGGGCATTCGGATCATTATCAGTGGTGTGGTCACGAGCACCAGGTGCTGGAGGCAGCCCAACTGGACTTGAAGTTGATCTCCACTGTTTACTAACCGTGTGAACTTAGATAAGTCAACGGTTATGTGCTGAACTGTGCTCCCCACCCCTGCCGATTTATATGCTGAATTCCTAACCCTCAGTGCCTCCGAACATGACTTTATTTAGCAACAGGGTCACTGCAGATATAATTAAGATGAGGTCACGCTGGGGTAGGGTGGGCTCCTAATTCACCGTGACTGGTGTCCTTATCAAAAGGGCAAGTTTGGACACAGACACCCACAGGGAGAAGCTGTGTGAAGATGAAGGCGGAGATCGCAGTGATGCTTCTGCAGCAAAGGAAGGCCAGAGACTGCCAGCAGCCCACCCAAAGCTAGGGGACAGGCAGGGACCAAATTCTCCCTCACAGCCCCCGGAAGGAACCAAGCCTGCTGACACCTTCTCTTGGACTTCTAGCCTCCAGAACCATGAGACAAGATTTCTGTTATGCTGTTAAACTAGTACCACCCAGTCTGTGGTACTTGGTTATGGCAGCTCTAGGACATTAATACAACAACTTTACATCTCTGTGCCTCTGTTTTCTCATCTGTAAAGATAACGATAGTATCCAGACCTCATGGTGTTGCTGTGAGGATTAAATGCAATTTATGTCAAGCATGTTAAACCATGCCAAACTACACGACAAAGCTCTCAATTGCTGTAAGCTGTCAGTTTGATTATCGAAACCCTTTTGGAAGGGGGTGCTTTGAATGGGGATTAAGAGAGGAAAACCAACTTGGATCAGATCCTTAATGCTTACTGGGAGCCATTCTCGGTCCCTTATATATCGTGTTTCCTTTGATAGTTACAGCAAGAAGGCATTTTAATTCCATTTTACTCACAAAAAAGGTGAGGCTCAGAGAGGTTAAGTGACATCTTACCCCAAGGTTACACAGGCTGTAAGTAGCAGATGAAAGATTCGAACCATGAGCCTCTGACTTGGAAGGCAGTAGCCACACCCTCTACTAACTTAACACTGAAGACATCATCTGTGCTCTTGGAATGGGGGGAAGCCAGCAGTGTCAGTAAGGGAACAAGTAGCACAAACTGTGAGAAGCCACCTGGGCTGGGTGGAGCAGATCTGGGTTCAGAACTCAGGGCCATCACCCTCCGGCTATCTGACCAGGGACAAGTCACTTCCCCATCCTTGAGCCTTAATTTTACCATCTGTGGAAAGGGAACAATGACTACATTGAAGAAGTATGGTGAAGACTACATATAGCAACTTGGGTGAAGCACCTGACGTGTGATGGGCACTCAGTAAATCCTCACTGTTGTTACAATTCTCACCAGGAGAGATGCTTACATTATATATATCATGTGCCTGCATGTGGGTGGGTCTCTGCTTGATCATTTCATGGCCACTCTCTCCGAGCCTCAGTTTCCTCATCTATAAGATGGGGTTATTAATCATCTTAATCCTGTGAGGTGGTCCCTTGTGGTATTCCCCTTTAGCTGGTGGGTTCTGATTTTAAGCCCTTGCTCATACAGAAATGGGAAGTTGGTGGCCTCCGTGACCCAGTTCTCTGCATCTACAATTTCTTTGAGTTGCCCTATATTTTTGTGTTCCAGTCTCATTCCAGTTACTACGGCTGCACAAAAAATTACCCCAGAACTCAGCAAAACCACCATTTATATGCTCATGGGTTCTGGGGGCTGGGAATTCAGACCAGGGCACAGCAGGGATGGTTCATCTCTGTTCTATGATGCCTGGGGTCTCAGCTGGAAGACCTGAAGCCTGCGGCTGGAACCATCTCGGGTCTCATTTATTCCTGTGACAAGCGGTTGAAGCCGACTATTGGATGTAGGCTCAGTTCTTCCCAGCATGGCCCCACTAGGCGGTCTCTCAGCATGGGATGGTTTGGGCTCCCTCCTAGCAAGATGGCTGTGGTCTGAAGTGAAGATGGGGGGGGAGGGGGAGGGGGAACTCCAGGAAAGAACCGTATCCTTTCTTATGATCTTGTCTTAGATATCCCATAGCTTTATTTCCATTACACCCTATTGATTGAAACAGTCACTAGTCCCTGAAGAGATTCCAGGGAGGAGACACAGACCCCCTTCTAAGCAGGAGTGTCAGTCCCATTATAGGAAGAGTTTATGGGAATGTATCTATCTCCATCCTTGGAAAATACAACTTGCCAAGCTCTTTCATGGCTCTTAGGTAAAAATATATCATTAAAGGTCCCTAGAAAAGGCAACGTTCGGATAGCAATGGACAGAAACCATCGTACAGTTGTACAAGAGAATAATACCCTCCTAGGACCAAAACCCCCATGCTCTATGACGGCAGGTTCCCCAAAGGAGTTATAAGAGACAAACGATAATATGACAGCCTCCCGGTGGCCCTAGCCGAGAGAATACTCTGGGTCCCCACTGGACCCCTCACCCGTCCCTGCCTAAACCCACTGAGGTTTCACCCGTGGAGTCAGTGGACAGCTCTGAGCCACGTGCGCTCCGGCTAACCCTGCAGGGGCTGAGGTTAGGAGCGCAGCCTTGGCACCAGGCTGGACAGAGAAGAGCATCTCTGGATTCTCAGCCACACCCTCCACCACTGTTGTGGGAACTTATACATCATGAGCCAGAAAACTCTAGCTGTCTCTGGAACAGAGGCTATATTGGGGAAACTTCCTGGAAAATCATCCAGAAACACACAGTCGTGTTTGTTTCCCTGGGGGCAGATCGCATTTTTATCTTTCATTTAAACAACGTCGGCAATCGGCTGAGGGTGTCTTACGTGCCAGGTCATGGAAATAGTGTGGTGAACAAGCCTGGCTTCACGACCTCACAGTCAGGCAATGATGATTCAGTATCCTGAACGCTCTAATGGGGGAAACTGAGGTAGCTGTGGGCATCCAGAGGAGGCCTCTGACTCAGTCTGGGGATCAAAGAAGGCTTCCTGGAGGTGGTGATATCTAGGAAGAGTTTTGAAGTTAGTGGAGGAGTTAGATAAATGAAGACGAGGTGGGGAAATGAGAATTCTAGGTAGAGGACCTTGCGTGTACAAGGTCCAGAAACTCAGATGAGAGAGATGGTGCACCAGGGCATAGCCTTCAGCTCCCGGCAGGGGACAGAGTGAAGTTTTGATCTCACTCCTGCTGAGAAAATCCTGGCTGGTGGAGGTGGTGATGCTGACAGGTGGCAGCTCTCTCCTCCCTACAGGGGGCTGCAGCATCTCCCTTCAATGATAGAGGGCTGAGAGCTTCGGAAAGTCCCCAGCACTGGGCTGGTGGTGGGAGGGGGCTCAGAAAAGGATGGGGAGGAAACTATCAGCTAGCAATGTGGCAGTCGGTTTGGAAAGGACGCGAGATTTTCTTGAGATGGTTGGCAAGAGATGGAACAGAGAGGGGAAACAGAGAGGCTGGAGTAGATGCAGCTGTAAGGAGGCTGAAGAGGAAACTGGCTGAGTGGAGGCTGGTCAGGGCAGAGTGGGGTGAGCACCGTGCATGGTGACTGAGCAGCTGGGGAGCGGTTACTAGATGGCGTGTACACACACACACACACACAGACACACACACACAGACACACACACACAGACACACACACAGAGACATACACACAGAGACATACACACAGAGACACACAGAGAGAGAGACACACACACACACACACACACACACACACACACATTCTCATCAGTCATTTCAAATGCCCAGAAGGACCCTTTGCTCAGCAAACTGATCTTTTTATACCAAGGGGGATGACCCCAGCTCTCAACACAACCAGATCACGGCGAGATGCCTCAAGCAGCAAATAGAGAACAGGTCTGTACTGTTCTTGTGATTAAAAACAGGCAACATTTATAATGCATTCACTTTGTCCTGGGTGCTGTGGAAGTGACTTGGCCTTCTGCGGGCTCCCGGGTAGATGGCCAGGGATTGACTGGAGAAGATGTTGCCCACTCATCCCAACTCCAACACACGCTCCGTGAGATTAGACCTGTGTCCTGACAGATCCCAGAAACGCCTGTTTCTCGTGGCCCCACAAGCCCGTTTACTTGAGGTTTTTATCTCCTTTCAATTGAACCTTCACAGTCTATGCCCGTCTTAGGAAAATCTCAGACACCTGGGCCTCTTCTAGTTCTCAGGCAAATGCAGCCCCATCCTTAGATCCATGGCCACACCTGGGAGGAGAAGGCAGTGGCCAGGTGACCCTGGGCAACCTCTCTACCCTCCTCTTTAGTGTTCCAGAAAGTTTGTCCCCTTACATTTTTTTTTTTTTTGGCTGCACTGCACGGCATGCAGAACTTCCCTGACCAGGGATTGAACCCGTACCCCCTGCAGTGAAAGCTCGGAGCCTTAACCACTGGACCACCAGGGAAGTCCCCCCTTGCATCCTTATAATACCCCTGTGAGGGCATGTCACCCAGTTATCAGACCCATTTCACAGATGGGGCCACTGAGGCTCAGAAAGGTGCAAAATCACTTGAGCAGGGTTACGCATATTTAGTAAGTAGTGGAGGCTGGACATGGACCCGACGTTTTTTTTGTTTTTGTTTGTTTGTTTTTCATTTTCCTAGATCATCTTTACTTGAAGATTTTTGTGGCAGAAAAAGTAGGTAATGCAAAACATTTTTGTATTAAAACAAATGCAGATAATATTGAATAGAACATAAAATTTACACTCCTTTTTGAGACCAAGAGCCAGCAAAGACATTCCAAGGTAAGCTACTCAGGAGCTTCAGGCTGCAATCCTAAACCCCGGGGCAGGGAGGAGACCCTGCACGCCCGCTCTGATAGTGTGGGTGCCGCAGCTCTGACAGGGAAGTAGCAAATTCTTCTGAGAAGCAGCAAAGTAAGTGCTTACCCGTTTGGCAACAAGCCAGTGGATCCCCGACGGTTCCGAATCCACCGTCTCTGCCCTCCTCCAGTGCCCTAAACAACACAAGGTGATAAGGTTAGATCTGCGTGGGGATGGAGGACCCTGACGGTGCCTTCAGAACGGAGTGAAAAGTCACCCATGACTTCAGAACGGACAGGACTGCGGGGCTCGGTCGTCAAGGCTGCGTAGGAGTTTGGTGAGGAGGGCATGGCTTTCGGGGACAAAACGGCACGTGCGAAGGTGTGGCGGCCCTGTGACAAGGTGAACGGGGGAGCTCGGTGTGGCTGGAGGGTGGGGTGCAGGGCAATAAGGTGAGGCGGGAGGGAGAGTCCGGGAGAGGAGTCAGGAACCCAACTTTAAAGGACCTGGATGCCACAATGAAGCATTCGCGGGCACTGAGGACCCAGCGGAGACCAGGGAGGGCAGCGGGGGATCAGGGTGCGTTGCTGATGGGAGGTACGGCTGCTCAGAGGCTCAGGACCAGCTGGGGAGTCCGACCGCTGCCACAAACCCCAGGGCTGGGGCTCCTAGCTGGTATCCTTGGGTAAATCATGTGCCGGGTCTAAGCTTTGCTGTCCTCAGCTGCGAAATGGGGAAGGTGGTGATTAAAAATACATAACTCGGAGTTACCGAGAGCCGCAGAGGATATAATCCATGCCTCGCTTTCAGCGGGGTGTCTGGCACAGGGCAAGTGATCAGTTAATATTCACTGCCATTATTATTACAGAAGGAAACCACCGGAGGTAGCATTCAAGTGGCATGAGCCCGTCGGGAGACAGGATGGGGATTAAAGGGGCTGCGGCAGAAGTCCAGAGCAGCAAGGTTAATGCCTGGTCCAAGGATGCAGCTGTGGGAACGAAGCACAGAGTGCAGATTTGCGGGGAGACGGGTGAGCGTCATTTAAACAGAGGATTAAATAAACTAACACATATGGGACGGTTTTGTAAACTGTACACATTCCAGTATGATTTCAATTAGGGCTGTTTTCATCAACTTTATTTCTGGGCCCATCAGCTTTGGTTCTCTAGAGAGAAGCTGCCATTTAATTGTCCCAGATCAAATATTTAACAAACATAGCACTGGATAAACCCAGCCTTGCCTAGTTAGCATGCTCTTGGTATTTTTAGTTGCCAAGTGCAACGCCGGAGATTTACCACCTTGGCTGACACAATTCTCTGCCTGAGACTGTTATCTGTAATGGAGACCGTATACACATTGTCACGGCCAAGAATACAGTACCCGGAGCCCGTCTGCATGGGTTTGAATCCCGGCTCTGCCCTTGGGCAAGTTAATCTCTGTGTGTCCTCAATGATAAAATGAAAAGAATCTTGGAATTAACGTATGGGGGCTCTTGTAAAGATCCCCATGATGGTAGTCAGCGTCCGGGATGTATCATAAATCGTTGTCATCACCATCATCAATGTCACTCTTCTCCAGATTTCTACTGTGCAAAAATATAGTTATTTTTCAGTAGAACATGTTAGGTATGTTAACTTGTAATGGTTTATTATTGTGATTTGTAAATGAATAAATGTTTTAAAAATGTGTCGGTGTTAATTTGTAATATGATGATTTTTATTGATATGAAACACATATACACAAAAGCTCTTTGGGGATCTTCCAGCATTTTTAAGAGTGTCAACAGTCTTAAGACCAATAAGTTTGAGAAACAAGAGAGACTGGGCAGTTACAATTAACAGGCAGGGAAGCATTTGGCATCCCTCTTGGGTACCTGGGATTAGACTGCCCTGGGGTTTCTGGACCCACTCCGTAGTGAGGGCTGCCAACCCTGGCCAGATGAGGCTTCCATGACCGCAGCTGAGTGGGCCAGGTGTTGGGGAAGCAGGTCTGACCACTCCCTGGCCATCAGTGACTCCAAAACCACTGTGGGCTGACTGCCCTCCAGAAGCCGCAGCTTGAACTTCACGGTTGCTACACCTCTTTTTTTTATATAAATCATTTTCACAGTTGTTCCCCTTTTCTAAAATTAATTTATTAAATTATTTATTAAATAATTAATAAAGCCCGCTGTGCGCGGGCTTTTCTCTAGTTGTGGCGAGCGGGGGCTCCTCTTCATTGCAGTGCGCAGGCTTCTCGTTACAGTGGCTTCTCTTGTTGTGGAGCACAGGCTCTAGGCGCGTGGGCTTCAGTAGCTGTGGCACGTGGGCTCAGTAGTTGCAGCTCGCGGGCTCTAGAGCAAAGGCTCAGTAGTTGTGGCGCACGGGCTTAGCTGTTCCGCAGCATGTGGGATCTTCCCAGACCAGGGCTCAAACCCAAGTCTCCTGCATCGGCGGGCGGATTCTTAACCACTGCGCCGCTAGGGAAGCCCTGCTACACCTCTTTATGGGCCATTAATCTCCTCTGTGTCAGGACGAAGTGCTTGGCTTGGGTTCACGTGCTTGTCCACTCCGGGAGTTGCTTTACTGTCTCTTTACTTTGGCCCCAAAGAGCACCGTTCTACTAATTAAAGGGGCCTTTATTCTAGAGGTCTCTGGAGAGGGCGCACATAGAATTATTATGCTGTAGACAGACAGGGTGAGCCCTTGTCCTAACAGGGTCATTTTTGGAAGAAGAGCAGGAACAAAATTTTTCCAAGTATGTACTTTGTGCAGGGCATGGTGTCCTGGTGTTTTCAAGCATGGTTAAGAACACAGGCGTCAGAATCAGTTCTGACATGCTGCATATTAGCTGTGTGACCCCGGGCAAGTTGCAGCACCTCTCTGGTCCTCAGTGTCTGCAGCGGTACGATGGATATAATCATCACACTGACCCTCGTAAAACTGCGGCAGGGATGGAGTAAAAATCCCCCCTGTGGGTGAAGAGTAAGCGTCACTAATGAGTGCCTGACTCTATCACTGATTCAGACTATCACTACTATGTTAATAAACATTCCCGACAACTCCACAAGTAAAGGAAGAGGAACCCAAGGCTCCGAGAGATGAAATTAGTGTCCAAGGTCACACAGCCATTAAGTGGCAGAGCTGGGATTGGAACCCAGTTCCTAAGCAGAGAGTCCAGTGCATGGCTCTGGCTGGGGTGCGGTGAGCTGAAGCCAGGAGCTAAGAGCATCGTCTGCTTGGTGATTCCTGCTGTTTCCAACTGAGATCTCATTTTCCCTTTCCTTCACCTTGAGGTGAGTTGCTAATATTTGATAGGAAACCCAACACGAAACACAGGATTTGTGTAATCATTTTGTTTCCATGTCTATTTCTCTGTCCCTGAAAGATGAGGAGGGGGTTTGCAGACATCTTTTTGACTAGAGCAGCAGTCCTGCTGGAGCTTTAAAATGATCCAGAAATATTTCAAGTCATTAAATTTTTGTTTCTGAAGGATATCAATTTTAAGGACAAGGTTTTGTTTATTTTTAAAAAAAAAAACTATTTTGATTTGCACTGAATGAAGGGATGCTATTATAGAAACCAGGTGGGGAAGGAAGGAGGGAGGGAGGAGTGTGGAAAAGGAGACCTGGAGAGACAGTGAATGAACATTTTCAAAATGGAGCTGCTGAGTTAAGGCACCAGGAAAACGCCCCAATTATGGTATCAAATGGAGGAAAGAGAGACATGAAACTTACCTGGAAAATGAACAAGGTAGTGGAAAACTGAACACCTTCCAGATGAAGGGCTTCTACCTATTTGGAGAGAAAGAGCTGCCTTTATCTCCTTGATATACATCACTTGGGGAAGAGGGGAAAAACTCAGAGCCCAGTGACCACCATCTGTGTGGAAACCCATAACCCCCATCTCCTGATTTGGGGCACCCTGGGTGTCCAGTCTGTAAACTGTGGGCTGGACTTCTGCCTGGGAAGTGAACAGATTCCCCTCGACCCCGCTAGAGAGGATATGGTGAACAGGTCTGGTCAGAAGGTCTGATCCCAAGACCTGGCTCTGCTGGGGCTTGCTGTGTGATCTTGTGCAAACTTACCTACCCACTCTGGGCCTGTTTTCCCACCTGAGGATCATTCCTCTCCTTCCTACTCGCAGGGCTGGTGTGAGACTTTAAATATGATCATGGTTCTGAGTAGGCTTCTAAAAAGAAAAAAAAATATATGAAATCCTTAATTTCTTTTCGGTGGGGGCAAGGCCCACTTTGCTGCATTCCCTAGATAACTCTCCAATTTTCCTCTTAACTGTGAGGAGCCTGTCTGGGCAGAAAAGGGATCACTTTTCAGGCTTCCTTTTCAGGCTTCAGGAGGAAAGTGTTCAGGGAATTTACATCGTGCTCTGTTCCAGAGGAAAACCCTTGTAACAGGCCATGAAACTCAACAGGGAGAAGGTGGAAATGGTAATAATTTAAGAAAAGGAAAAACAAAGTGACTCGAATCAACTATGATAACATATGAGGGAAGTGCTGGGTGATTTTTTTCTCCCCTGCAGACTTCCTGGCTTCATCTCCATCACCAGCTTCTGGATGGGCCATGGGCTGCTAGGTAATTCCTTTTGGGAGCAGTTTATGGATATGGCCTTCCCTTTCCATCATGCCCTGCGCTACTCCTTCCTCTTCGTCTTGAGATGCATTCTGCAAGGAAACGGCTCATCAGACCCCTCCTCATCTTGATTTCAGGGTAAAGCATCCCTCTCCAGGCTGTCCAGAAACAAGTGTGAGGAACTGGTCCCTTGGAAGGAACACCACCACCAGCCATTCTTCAGGGAGGAACCCGTCCTTCTCCCTCTCAGGCCTGCGGGCAGCCCGTGGGCAGCAGCTCCATAACTGCCCGCTAAATCAAGGGGTCTGGCAGGAGGTGGATTCCTCTGGCCGTTTCCTTCCTCATTTGCTTCATGAACGAGCATCTTCTGGATGACATAGTTGAGTTGCAGTCAGGTGGTCACTCACACTCCATCCTTACATCTGACCTGGCAGGCGTGTTTCATCAACACGCCAGCTTGACAGGTGGAGCCCAGAAGCATCATGGTGGCACGTAAGGTGAGATGGGGCTGGATGACACCTGCCTGGGGCCCGCTGTGTGACCTCCTACACTCCTGGGTCTATGAAGACACTTCATTTATAAAGTGGGGAAAGAAATTTCTTCCTTATTTTGTGGAGAAGAGAGGAAGTATACATAGAAATGTCCTGCCTTGTATAGACAGGAAGTTGAAAAAAATAAAGACATGGAAAAGGTAACTACCATTGGCTTGTGTGTTAAGGGCCTCGGAGAGGTTTAGTAACTGGCCCAAGGGAAAGAGGGTTGGAATTGGGTTTGAAGCCTGGTGTTTAGACTGGACTCCAGGGTTCTTCTTTCAACTAGGTATGTTTTGTTTTGTTTTTTAAATTTATTTATTTTATTTATTTTTGGCTGTGCTGGGTCTTTGTTGCGGTGTGCAGTCTTCTCATTGCAGTGGCTTCTCTTTGTTGCAGAGCACGGGCTCTAGGTACACGGGCTCAGGAGTTGTGGCACACGGGCTTAGTTGCTCCATAGCATGTGAGATCTTCCCGGACCAGGGCTCGAACCTGTATCCCCTGCATTGGCAGACAGATTCTTAACCACTGTGCTACCAAGGAAGTCCCTCAACTAGGTATGTATCCTACATCACAGCAAGGTCACTAACATTTTGTTGGAGAAGTGACACTGCCTGTGTCCTTGGTACCTGCTGGCTTCTCACTATACCTCACCTTCCCCAGAAAACACTTCGTTTGTAAAGACAGATGTTCTGTCTTCCCCTTCATCAAAACTTACTTGACTGGGGACCCATCCTTTTAGAGCTCAGCCTTCAGCCTACTGTCATACATCAAAATCCAGAGAGATGTTTCCAATCCAGAATCAAAATCAAATAAGTACAGAGGCCAGAGCAGATGTAGTGAATGTGAGAGGCAGTCATATGTGAGGCATCAGGGAACACTGGGGTCTGGGGCAAATCCTAATTGTGTACATTAATTATCTCAATTCAAAATAAAAAAAATTGGGCTCCCCTGGTGGCGCAGTGGTTGAGAGTCTGCCTGCCGATGCAGGGGACGCAGGTTCGTGCCCTGGTCCGGGAGGATCCCACATGCCGCGGAGCAGCTGGGCCCATGGGCCATGGCCGCTGAGCCTGCGCGTCTGGAGCCTGTGCTCCGCAACGGGAGAGGCCACAACAGTGAGAGGCCCGTGTACCACAAAACAAACAAACAAAAAACCCCAAAAAATTAATTATCCTAAATCAAAAATCATTTGAAAATTTATGATTTAAATAAATCATTACACTGAAATATTAAGCATTAAATATATTTAAATAAATTATTAAATGAATTGGTCATTTAAAAGTAATTATCCCACTTAAACATTTAAAAATATTTAACAGAGATAAAAATAGGCCAGGGGGCCCCACGTGGCTCACAGACCACTTGTAACTTTCTCTCTAATTCAGCTTCTATGCTCTGCAGAGGAAATGCAATTTGCCCAGGCCACACTGCTGACAAGGTGGCTGAAGCCACAGTGGTTTCAAAGCCACGTTTCTCAAATACCGTATGCTAACACATATATATGGAATTTAAGGAAAAAAATGTCATGAAGAACCTAGGGGTAAGACGGGAATAAAGACACAGACCTACTAGAGAATGGACTTGAGGATATGGGGAGGGGGAAGGGTAAGCTGTGACAAAGCGAGAGAGTGGCATGGACGTATATACACTACCAAACGTAAAATAGATAGCTAGTGGGAAGCAGCCGCATAGCACAGGGAGATCAGCTCGGTGCTTTGTGAACACCTAGAGGGGTGGGATAGGGAGGGTGGGAGGGAGGGAGACACAAGAGGGAAGAGATATGGGAACATATGTATATGTATAACTGATTCACTTTGTTATAAAGCAGAAACTAACACACCATTGCAAAGCAATTATACTCCAATAAAGATGTAAAAAAAAAAAAAAAAAAGCCACGTTTCTCTACTCCCAGTCCAGTACTTGTTTCACTCTGAGATCTAACTAATTCACACTATTGTGTTACTGACTGACTGAGCCTTTGTGTTATTCTTAGAAAGGTAACAGTCATGCTAGAAATCTGTGCACTGTGACAGTGCGTTAGGAAACATTTGAGAGTAGAGGCGCCCCTTGGCAGGTGTCCTAGGGGTTCATCTCTGCATTTCCAAGGAGGAAGGAGCATCCTCACTGCTCACAGGAAGTGTCGATGCCCATCACTTCCTTTTTGTTTTCAGGCAAGAGAGGCTTCTCAGGCTGCATGGCTCCACCTTAGGGGACCAGCTCATCAGTTTCCTGCCACCCACCGCTCCCCAGGAACCGACCCAGTAATGAATGCAAAGCAATGCCAACTCCTGCTATTTTCCTGTGCTTTCTTGGAGAAGGAAGCACGATGCCCGTTATTTGAATTCTGCGACCTTTGCAAACGCATGCCTGCTTATTCCATTCTGTTGCAGAGGTAAATGTGAAAACCCACGTGATGCAGGAGGAAAATGAGAGATCCTCCGAAGTTTCCCTTGGTTCTGGCTTGGTGATGTAGGTACAAAGAGGCCACATGATGTTTTCAGAGAGTTGATTTGTGCAATTCACAGGTTTTGAGGAGCCTCTGTTTTCCCTTCTCAAAAATGGGGAGAATATGGGAATTCCAGTCTAGTGGTTTGGGGTCAGCTCTTTCACTGCCAAGGGCCCAGGTTCGATCCCTTGTCAGGGAACCAAGACTCCACAAGCCATAAGGCATGGCCAAAAAAAAAAAAAATGGGGAGAATGTAAAGATGAAACCAGGAAACACAGCCCAGGTGGCCAGCACAGCGTCTTCCACATAGTAAGAACTCAATAAAGAAGGACAATAGTGTGACTCAGGGAGCTCCCTGGTGGCCTAGTGGTTAGGATTCCAGGCTTTCACCGCTGTGACCTGGATTCAATCCCTGGTCGGGGAACTGAGATCCTGCAAGCTGCGTGGTGCGGCCAAACAAACAAACAAACAAATTATATATGTATATGTAATATAAGTCTTAAAAGAAGATGTATTGGGGACTTCCCTGGTGGCACAGGGGTTAAGAATCCACCTGCCAATTCAGGGAACACGGGTTCGAGCCCTGGTCTGGGAAGATCCCACATGCCACGGAGCAACTAAGCCCGTGCACCACAACTACTGAGCCTGCGCTCTAGAGCACACAAGCCACAACTACTGAGCCCACACACGGCAACTACCGAAGCCCGCGCGCCTAGAGCCCGTGCTCCGCAAAAAGAGAAGCCACCGCAATGAGAAGCCCGTGCACCGCAACGAAGAGTAGCCCCCGCTCTCCGTGACTAGAGAAAGCCCACGTGCAGCAATGAAGACCCAACGCAGCCAAAAACAAAATTAAAAAAATTTTTTAAATTAAATAAATAAATAAAAGATATTCATGAAGGGAAGGCTTTTTTTAAAAAAAGGATGTATTAGGAAAATAATGGCATTGGTGGGTAATGAAAGTAGCAAGCACATTTACAGTGCTTACTAGATTCTAGGCACTTTACACAAATTGACCTACTTAATCCTCACAACAGTCTATGATTACCCTCACTTTACAGATGCAGAGACGGAATCACAGAGAGGTCAAGCAACTTGCCCTAGGTCACAATGCAGGAAAATCGGTGGAGCCAGGATTTGCACTCCAGTAGTCTGACTGCAGAGGCCATGCCTTTTAATCATTATACTATCTACTGTCTCTTTCTAGGGTCTGGCTGAGGAAATTCTGGCTACAAACAAAACAACAAAGAACAACTGAATAAACAAACATCATGGCCCATAAAAACATCTAAAGAGAGATGTTGAAAAGATACAAAGTTCATGTTGTCTCAGGGGAGCAGTCTCAGAACACTGGGGAAGGCTTCTCCCCTCGCTGGTCCTCAGTTTCCTGATCCGGAGTACATCTGGGGAGATGTCCTCCACTGTCCCTTCCCATCTGGGGTCCTGGGTTTCTGCACAGCCCCTTAGCTGCCAGCTACAGAGCCAGGAGGCCGGAGATGCTGTGAAATTCAGGTCACATGGGCTGAAATGCTCTGCTCATTTCCCAGCAGGACCTGCCTTCCCACAGGCTCCCAATGTACCCAGCAAAATGGAAACCAGAGAGACTGAACGCTTTTATCAAAGGAGCAACTCTGGAGAAGCCGGGAGGCTGTGAAGCCTTGGGAAGGCAAATCAAAGGCAAACTTTGAGGACACACTTTGTGAAGCGAAAGAACATTCCATCGTGCTTCCAACAGCGTGATCCACTCTATGGAAGGTAATTTACTTGGAGCAGAGCGAGGCTGCGTCTGTTCATGTCTCCAGGCTGAAAAGGCAGACCCAGAAGGGAAGTTGGATGAGCATGCAGCAATCTGTCTGTCAGATAATTAGCATAAAAATGTTGCTTTTCCCTCACCTCTTGAATTATTTGAGTGCTTCAAGAAAAATCTTCCGTCCTCAAATTTTATATAGAAACACAATTGTAAACAGAGGTTTATTCTATCTCTATCTATCTATCCATCTTGCTATATAGATATCTATCTGAATGTATATTAGATATACATTAGATCCTTTCTTTTTCTTTCTAGCTATCTATCTGTACCTATCTGAACATATATTAAACATGTGATCCTATCTTTTTTCTTTCTGCCCACCTATTATCTATGTATAGAATCTCATCTGTATATATAATATAAGGGAATCTAATATGTATCAGAGAATGAGAGAGAGAATCTATGTATCAGGCACTGTGCCAGGCTCTGGGGATTCAGTGAGGTACAAGACACACATGATAAGAGCTCATGGAACTCACGGAATTTATCATCTAGGGGATTATAACCCAGCTGCTATATACTGGGTTGCAGCAAGCATGGAGGAGGGGGAAGCTGGGGAACCAAGGGGAGACCCCAAATCAGCCTAAAGCGTGGGGAGAAATGATCGTAGTCAGGGAAGGATCCCTGGAGAAAGATACTATCACACAAAAAACACTGGACTGAAATTCAGGATCAACATGTATACTTTCTGCCACTTTTTTTTCCATAATAATGAACATGTCGGTTTCCCTAGTGACCTGGGTGTTCTCCTGCATGAAACCAAGTCAGCATTTCTCAGAGGATGCACCACAGAACACTTGTCCTTCATGAACTTCTGTGAAAGAAGGGTTTCCTGGCCAACTAGCTATGAGATACCCACACGGGATCTTCCTCTGCTGAGAATACATATTACATTTTAAGGTATAATGAAGGCTCTGACAATTCTGCAGTAAAAAAAAAACAATAATAACTGAATTTAACTCCACTTCCAAAACTTCTCTGAAATACCTGTTTTTAAAGTAGAATCTCACTATTGTAGGATTCCACAGGAGGCTTTTTGCAAAGTGCAGAAACACAACTATGTTATTAGAAGTAGCTTACATGTGCATATCACTTTAAATTTTACAAGCATGTTGATAACATCCTGCTTGATTCTCACAAAAAGTCTGTGAAGGTGATGCAACGGCCTCTCCCTCCCTCTCTTCCTCTTTCTTTCCTTCCTCCCTCCCTTCCTTCCCTCCTTTCTTTCCTTCCCTCAACATTTTTTGGAATGCCTCCCTGGACAAGAATTCAACAATTACAAAACATGAGGAAATTGAAGTCTACAGAGAAGAAGTGATCTCCCCCAGGTCATCAAAAGCTGGAGTTAAAGACCAGGAGGTGTAACCCAGGGGAAAATCAAAGCAGCAGCCAGTCAAGGCCACAGGCCTTGCTATCTTACCTCCCGATAAAGAGTCACAAACTCAAACCCTCCAGAGGCCAGGGAGTGGCAGCATCAATGAGCCTAGTAGGCCAAGTGTAGGGCAATAGGGAGTGGTGGTGACTGAGGCAAAGTAGAGAACGCAGTCCTTCCAGGAGAGGGTGGCCACAACTCAGCTCCAGCTGATGTTACTATGTGGAAATCCAGGCCTGGTATTGGCAGATTTCTTGACTTCCTGGGGAGCTTTAAATCTAGATTTTTATGTGAAAACTCTAGATGATTCTTGGCCACAAGTTCAATTTTTTTTTTTTTTTTTTTTTTTGCGGTACACGGGCCTCTCACTGTTATGGCCTCTCCCGTTGCGGAGCACAGGCTCCGGACGTGCAGGCTCAGCGGCCATGGCTCACGGGCCCGGCCGCTCCGTGGCATGTGGGATCTTCCCAGACCGGGGCACGAACCCGTGTCCTCTGCATCGGCAGACGGACTCTCAACCACTGTGCCACCAGGGAAGCCCCACAAGTTCAATTTTTATGGGGGCCTCCACATATGCTGATGGGCTGAATTTGACTCAGAGGGCACTGGTTAGAACCACCCTCCAATGAATACGCTTCCACCACAGCACTTGGCACCCCTTCATATACTTATTTACTTACACATCTATTCTCTTTCCCCACAACTGGGTTGTAACCCCCTTGAGGGGAGGGATTGTGGCTTAATCATCTTTGCATGTCCCAGCGCACTTCATGGGGCTGGCTCGTAAAAGGACATAATCAATGGTTATTGAATGAATGCTTACATTCCCTCCCTCTACAGCAGCTGAAAAATAAATAAATAATAGCTTTTAATTAAAAAGAAATGGGATGGGTCTTCCCTGGTGGCACAGTGGTTGAGAGTCCGCCTGCCGATGCCGGGGACACAGGTTCGTGCCCCGGTCCGGGAAGATCCCACATGCCGCGGAGCGGCTAGGCCCATGAGCCACGGCCGCTGAGCCTGCGCATCCGGAGCCTGTGCTCCGCAACGGGAGAGGCCACAACAGTGAGAGGCCCGTGTACCGAAAAAAAAAAAAAAAAAAAGAAATGGAATGAAATATGCGTGAGAATCCTAGTCTTTGACAGGAGGCAGCGTGTTAAGGAGAAAGATTTTCAAATTACGTTTGCCAGCGATGCTCCCAAAAGACTAAAAAAGTTTTCTGATGCCGTCTCGGCTGGTGAAATCTCGTTCTCAGTTCTGCATTGCTACGAACGCTCACTCTGTTTGGAAAGGTCTCAAAGAACGAGAAGATTGCTTGTTAAAACAGGTTCCCGCCCTTGTCAGCCAGTTCTACTGGTGAGGAATCCCAACACTCCCTCAGCTGACCTCACGGCCAGCATTTGGACTGTTACTCCCTGGAAATGTCTTTTCTGACAATAACGACGCACTAAGACTAATTACAAACTGCCTCCAATGAGAGATATGGTCCAGCAGCCTGAGGGTTTAACCACCGGCTTCGAAATGACAGAGCTCAGTTGGAATCCCTGATTTGGCACAACTACCTAGGTGATACTGAGCCAGAGACTGAGCCTCTCTGAATCTCGGTTTCTTTTTCTTAAAAATGGGATAATAATGCCGACCTTATAGTTTTGTTACTGACGGTTGGGAATAGTATATGTGAAAGGCTTGGCATATAATGGGTGCTGAATAAATGACAGCCACCATCATTTAAGGGGATGGTTCCCAAACTTCTTTTAAGCAGCAGTATTCCTTTTCAAATTAAATCATACCTGGAACCCTGACATGAGAAATAAAGCCAATCTCCCTCATTCCCAGGCTTAGATTCCCTTCACTTTCCCTTGGGGGAAACTCTGCAGACCTCTGGGACTCTAAGGAACACAGTCTGAAAGCCATGGGTCTAGTCTAACTGTCTCTTTCCAGGAGGTAAAGACTGAATTCCAGGTGGGGATGTAGCATCCTTAGGACACACAGGGAGTCTTCAAAGGAACTGGGACTGGGACCCAGGAAGCTGGGTTCCTAGGCTGGTTGGTGGTAAGAGGTTCACAGGATGGAGATGAAAATCAATTGCTGAGGGATCTCTCCAGCCTGGTTCATATCCTGGATCTATCTCCACTGCCCGTGTGACAATGAGTGGGTCATCTCCCCTTTATGAAACTCAGCCTCCCCCTCTGTACAATGGAGACCATGATGAGTATCTAACTTGCAAAGCCATTACGAGAGAGAAATAATATACAGAAAAGCACCAAGCAGGGTACTTGTCCCATAGTTGACAACGCACAAAAAACGAATAGTAGAAACAATAGAAATCAATGTAACCATATTAACAATACCTTGTGCCTGTACAGAAATTCACAAAGGGTTTTAATAGTCGTTTTATCCTCATAACCACCAATGAGGTAGTGATTATTCCCCCCATTGTGCAGACAAAAAAAAAAAAGAAACTCTAAGAGATGTAGTCATTTGCCCCCGATCACATGAGTAATAGTGGGTTGGCCAAAAGGTGCGTTCGGGTTTTTCTGTAAGATGTTGGAAAACCCTGAACTAACGTTTTGGCCAACCCAACAGAATGGTGGAAGCGGGTTTTATCAATAGATTTATCTTCTGGCAAGGGTCTACTGACCTGACACTCTGCCCTACTGCCACACTCCCATCTAGCTGGACTGATGGGCTTTCCACAGAAGTACCCTGGGTCACAAGTGGCTGATACATGGCATATAGACCACCACTCTCCACTTCTGAGCTCATGGCAGACATTGCTAATCAATCCCCACAGTCTTCCCCACTGAGCCTCAGCATCTTTCCTTGTGCAGGGCTATTGTAAATGGGCAGCCATTTATGAGAGATTGGTGTTGGGTCCAGGAGCAGCAACTCTTTGCTCTTATCCCACCCTCCCCCACCAGCCCCAGTGTCCTGCCCTGGGCAGTCATGAGCCCAGGAACCTGGGCTGCTATGCCTTACTGAGTACACAGGGCTCAGCACTGGTTGGGTCACTAGGACATCTTCCTTTGTCCTCTGGCTCTCTGCCCAGGGACGCCTGAGAAAAGAAACAGCTATTACAGAAAGAGCTATCTGTGCTTCAAAACAATCCTTTATCTAGGTGTTGAATCACATAATTAGGAGTCCTTCCCAATAAGACTGAAGCTCCCACCTGTACTGATCACCACTGTCCATACTCCTCTCACCTCCCACTGAATTTAGCTCCCTGCCCGCTGCCAGTCCCAAGCAATTTTCTTGGACTTGAATTAGATGCCAGTGAGAGCCTGCTTGTCCCAAATGGGTCCCCTTGAGATTTACGCCCTTCCAGGGCGGGAGGAGAGAGAGGATCATTCAGGACCCATTTGAGGCCCGGGTGCTTTGTTTTAAAGACACACTGGGTTGGAGGAGTGGAAAACAATCTCAGACACTTGCTTCTAGTTTTGTCATGGTTGTTCCCACTTCCTCCTTCCCTGATGCTCACAGTTGTTCTTCTCTGGTTTGATGGGGAAAAAATACGATACACTGCTGCAGAGCAGATGCGGCAGTCACTTTATGATCACAATGTATGTAGCTCACTTCACAGTTACACACAGCTGACAGCTCTACTGTGTTTCTGAAAGTTACTAACACCTACCCCACATCCCCTCAAGGTATCTAGGTGTGTAAATGTGTGTGTATGTGTGTCAGAGACAGAGAGAGATGGCCCATTGGTGTAATCACTCCTTTGCATTCAACCTTCATATTCTCAACCTTCTACCTCCTTCCCACTCACCTGGCAAAGCCTCAACCCAGCTTAAATCCGAGTCCCGGCCTTTCCCCACCTGTGGCTCCACAGATCCACATCACTGCTGCTGCTTTTCACTTTAAATTCCTGCTCGCTGACCTGACAACCCTGTGGCATTTCCTTGATCCCAGCTGCTGGACGACTTTCCTAACTCTCTCTCCAACCCTCCAACCCTTCCCCCTTGGTCTCAGTTAATAACCTCGAGTGCTCTCCCCTGAGAAAACAGGAAGCTATTCCCCCGTGCTGTGCTCCTGCCACGCCCACACCTGCCAAGCTTCCCGGGGTGAACTTGTGCTCCTGCCTCCTTCCCGTGCCCAGCGAGGCCCATCTGAGCTGCAGACCCCACCCTGGGACCCTGGGCTCCTCCACTTGCACCTACGTAAACTCCTCACCCCAGCAGCTGATCCCTTTCTCTCTGGCATCATCAGTTTTTCTCTTTCTATGGGGTCATTCCCATCAGTGAGCAAAGATGGTCCAACAGCTCCCTTCTTAAGACAAAACAAACAAAAATAACAAAAAAGAAACTTCCCTTGACTCCACATCCCACTCCAGCCACCATCTGTTCCCTTTAGAAAAAAAAAAAAAAGACTCAAAAGAGTTGTCCAGATTCCTTTACTTCTTCTCTCATTCTCCCTTGAGTCCAGTCCAGTCGGGCTGCCCTGAAACTAGCTGTAGCAAGGTCACTGATGAACTCCATTTTGCCATATGCAATGGGCCACCCTCAACATTCATCTTATTGGAGGTCAGCAGCATTTGCTACAATTGGTTGTTCCCTTCATCTTGAAACGCGTTCTTGACTTGGCTTCCAGGACACACGTGCTCCTGGTTTTCTACCTCCCTCCCTGGCTTCTGCTTCCCATCTCTTTCTGAGCTCCTCCTCATTGCCTGCCCTCTACACACTGGGACACCCTGGGACTCAGGACCCTTCCCCTCTACACTCACTTCCACTGAGTCTCATCCAACGTCTGAGCTTCACATACAAGCTGTGCTCTGACAACTCCCACGTCAAGTACACATCCCCAGCCTCCGTCTCTCCAAACCCAGACCGTCCTGCTTAGGACATCCTGGATGACTAATAGGCATCCAACCTAAGGTGTCCACCTTCCCCCACATCTCATCAGTGGCACCTCTGGCCTTCCAGCTGCTCAGACTGAATTTCGTCGCTTCCTTTTTCTCACTCTCCATGTATCATCTGTCAGGAAATATTGACCTTCCAAATAATCCAGAGTCTGATGACTTCTTAAAAACCTCCACTGTTGTTATTATTTTGGCCCAAGTCATCATGATATATAACCTGGATTATTTTGTCCTCATTTTTATTGAGATATAATTGACATAACATTGTATAAGTTTAAGGTGTACAGCATAATGATTTCATATATATAGTGAAATGATTACTATGATAAGATTAGTTACTATCCATCACCTCACAGAGTTAAATATTCTTTCCTTGTGATGACAACTTTAACATCTTGGCAACTTTCGAATACACCCTGGATTACTGTAGTAGCCCCCGCCGTGGTCCTCCTTGCTTCTGTCCCGGCCACTACAGTCCACTCTTCACACAGCAGCCAGAAGCATCCTTTTAAAACAAAATCTAATCATGACACTTCTGCACTCAAAATTCTCCAATGATTTCCTATCTCACTTGGAGTCAAACTGGAAATTCTTACCAGTGACGAAAAAAGCTCCTCTGTGATCTGGCTTCCTCCGCCTCTCCCCTCCTTGCCCACTCCACCCACCACATGGCCTTTGCACATGACTTCCCACTTCCTGGGGTGTTCTTCCCCCAGACACGTGCACGGCTCACTCTTTCACTTCCTCTGGTCGCTTCTCAAACCTTGTCTTATCAGAGAGACCTTTCCTGACTATATTATATAAAATACCACCCCCATCCACGCACACGCATCCATACCCTGCCGCGAGAGGCAGGAGTCGGTGGAAAATAGCTCAGCTACCCTGCCTCTTGGTGGGCAAATACGAAGTGTGTTCTTTGCAGGATGGAACCCCAGTTGCCCACAGCAAACCCTACTCATTAACATGCTATTTATTGGCTTTCTTCCCTTCCTTGTTTCAATTTCCCATTTCTTGATGGTACTTTCCAGGACCACCTCCTAAATAAATGACCTCTACTTGAACCCCCTACTCAGTCTTCTTTTAGGGGGAACCACACTAAAACGCACTATTTGGCCAGATGCATTTATATGACATGATATATATTTATCTATTTATTTTCTTTATTGTCTATTTCTTCCCACTAGAACATATGCTCCAAGAAGTAAAGAATGCTCTCCTCAGGGTGGCTGATGGGCACTCAGCAAATGTTTGCCCAGTGGAAGGGTTTATTCATTCATCTGACAAGCAGTTATTAAATGCCTACCCTGTGCCAGGCACTCTTCCAGATGCTGGGGATATGGTGGTGAGCAATACGGGTGAAGTTCCTACTCATAAGGACCTCACTTTCTCAGTGGATGGATAGGTAGATGGATGGATGGATGAATAAAAAGATAGATGAATAGATAGACTCTAACTCTAGAGGCTGGAGTTAGGGTTACGGTGGGTGGATGGATGGATGGATGGATGAAATGATAGCTGGAATGATGGGTGGATGAATGGATGGATGGATGGGTGGATGGATGGATGGATGGAGAGGAAAGATGGGGGACCAACTGGGACCCATGACAACCTTACCACACCCAACATTTGGATGCTAAGGCACCATACCTGTCACGAGATTTCTTGTATACAGCCTCTCATGACATGTTCTCGCTTCATGTATTCTGTTACCTCTACCTCTTTGTCATGTCCTTACCACATACATTTTCCTCAGAGATGCCTGTGACCTTCCTCACTTCTGCAGCTGCAAACTGCCTGCTCACTGCCCTTTCAGACTCAGTTTCACACCCTCTAATGTTTTTCCTGCCCCCTGTGCTCTGATTCCATCCTTTTTCTGGTCCAGTGTTTTCGAGGCAATTCTGCCCAAACCCTACATGGAAGGCAGTTATTTTCCCCCATCGACTCTTGGAGTGTAGTGTAGACTGGCATTTGTGCTCACAGGAAATTCACCTTTGTTATTCATGGGAATGGAAGGCAGGGTGGGGAGTGGCCAAGCCTTTCCATTCAGGAGTCAGATGGGGCTCGGACTGAGTCCTGCTACTTCCTAGCTGCATCACCTTAGGCTTGGTATTTCACCTTTCTGAGACTCAGCTTACTCATCTGTCAAAGAGGGATGGGAGAGCCTCTCCTCTCTCAGAATTATGGAGCAATCAAAGGAGATTATGAGTGTAAAGGAGACGAATTTTTATTCAAATCCTGGCTCTGTGTGACCCTGGGCAAGTGTCTTCACCTCTCTGGCTCTCTGTATAATTACAAAATGGGGATAGATGTGAGCTCCTCATAAAGCTGTTGGGAGGATTACAGGATATCACGCATACAGAATGCTGGGCCCAGAGCCTGGTGCATAGCAAGTGCTTAATCAATTATTACCATTATTATTTTTATAAAGCTTTTGAGCTCAAAAGTGATGGAGGACTAACAGCCACCAAGCCTGCTGGGTAAATCCCTGGAACATCAGACTGCTCACATGATGTGATGGCATCGGTGAAAAAATCTTAACCTGGAGATGTTGCTTTTCTGGGGCTTAGAATCTCCTGTTCCTCCTTGGGCATTCTGCTTCTCAAATAGCACTTACAAGCAAGCTAAGATTCTTCAATTCCGAGGAAGGCAAGTGCTGCAAAGCCTAGGGTAAAATGTGAAAGCCTTCCTTTTCAGGCTTATCCCACCAGCAATCTTAAAGAGGGCAACACACCACTCTTTTATCTTCATCTGCAGATGAATGTAAAACACACTGCTTGGGGGATGATGAATGGGGAAAGCTGCTGAACAGATCAGCTCCTTTCCAGAAGGCTGAGGCTCCCTTTGTGAAGGCAAATACATCACCAAGAGGCCTGCAGGGAAGGCCAGATTTCAGCTGGGAGCGGGAAGAGAAAGGTTCTGATCCTCTTCAATAATTAATTCCATTTAATCTTTAAAATTTATACCGTTAAACAGATCGTACCTACAAAACAGTGAAGATCTATATATGCAGTTAAAGAATAATAATCGCATGAATACCTGTGTCCTCACCATTTGGCTCCTGAAACAGAACATGATTAATAATTGAGCAGCTTCTAAAAGACACCACTACTCTGAATTTTGTTTTAATCATTTCCGTGCTTTATAGTTTTGCCATCAGGTGCATATTCCTAAATAATGATAATAATGCAGTGGTAATAACAAAGATAAAAATAATAATAGGAGAAGCAAGAAGAACTACAATCCTACAGCCTGTGGAACAAAAACCACATTCACAGAAATACAGACAAGATGAAAAGGCAGAGGGCTATGTACCAGATGAAGGAACAAGATAAAACCCCAGAAAAACAACTAAATGAAGTAGAGGTAAGTAACCTTCCAGAAAAAGAATTCAGAATAACGATAGTGAAGATGATCCAGGACCTCAGAAAAACAATGGAGGCAAAGATCAAGAAGATGCAAGAAATGTTTAACAAAAACCTAGAAGAATTAAAGAACAAACAAACAGAGATGAACAATACAATAACTGAAATAAAAACTACACTAGAAGGAATCAATAGCACAATAACTGAGGCAGAAGAACGGATAAGTGACCTGGAAGACAGAATGGTAGAATTCACTGCTGTGGAACAGAATAAAGAAAAAAGAATGAAAAGAAATGAAGACAGCCTAAGAGACCTCTGGGACAACATTAAACGCAAAAACATTCGCATTATAGGGGTCCCAGAAGGACAAGAGAGAGAGAAACGACGAGAGAAAATATTTGAAGAGATTAGAGTCGAAAACTTCCCTAACATGGGAAAGGAAATAGCCACCCAAGTCCAGGAAGTGCAGCGAGTCCCATACAAGGTAAACCCAAGGAGAAACATGCTGAAACACACAGTAATCAAATTGGCAAAAATTAAGGACAAAGAATAATTGTTGAAAGCAGCAAGGGGAAAATGACAAATAACATACAAGGGAACTCCCTTGTTTCTCAGCAGAAACTCTACAAGCCAGAAGGGAGTGGCATGATATACTTAAAGTGATGAAAGGGAAGAACCTACAACCAAGATTACTCTACCCAGCAAGGATTCCATTCAGATTCGATGGAGAAATCAAAAGCTTTACAGACAAGGAAAAGCTAAGAGAATTCAGCAGCACCAAACCAGCTCTACAACAAATGCTAAAGGAACATCCCTAAGTGGGAAAAACAAGAGAATAAAAGGACTTACAAAAACAAACCCAAAACAATTAAGAAAATGGTCATAGGAACATACATATCGATAATTACCTTAAACGTGAATGGATTAAATGCTCCAACCAAAAGGCAGAGGCTTGCTGAATGTATACAAAAACAAGACCCATATATACGCTGTCTACAAGAGACCCACTTCAGACCTAGGGACACATACAGACTGAAAGTGAGGGGATGGAAAAAGATATTCCATGCAAATGGAAATCAAAAGAAAGGTGGAATAGCAATTCTCATACCAGATAAAATAGACTTTAAAATAAAGAATGTTACAAGAGACAAGGAAGGACACTACATAATGATCAAGGGATCAATCCAAGAAGAAGATATAACAATTATAAATATATATGCACCCAACATAGGAGCACCTCAATACATAAGACAACTGTTAACAGCTATAAAAACGGAAATCGACAGTAACACAATAATAGTGGGGGACTTTAACACCTCACTTACACCAATGGACAGATCATCCAAAATGAAAATAAATAAGGAAACAGAAGCTTTAAATGACACAATAGACCACATAGATTTAATTGACATTTACAGGACATTCCATCCAAAAACAGCATATTACACTTTCTTCTCAAGTGCGCATGGAACATCCTCCAGGATAGATCACATCTTGGGTCACAAATCAAGCCTCAGTAAATTTAAGAAAATTGAAATTATATCAAGTGTCTTTTCTGACCACAACGCTATGAGATTAGAAATGAATTACAGGGAAAAAAAGGTAAAAAACACAAACACATGGAGGCTAAACAATATGTTACTAAATAACCAAGAGATCACTGAAGAAATCAAAGACGAAATCAAAAAATACCTAGAGACAAATGACAATGAAGACACGATGATCCAAAACCTATGGGATGCAGCAAAAGCAGTTCTAAGAGGGAAGTTTATAGCAATACAAGCCTACCTCAAGAAACAAGAAAAATCTCAAATAAACAATCTAACCTTACACTTAAAGTAGCTAGAGAAAGAAGAATAAACAAAACCCAAAGTTAGCAGAAGGAAAGAAATCATAAAGATCAGAGCAGAAATAAATGAAATAGAAACAAAGAAAACAATAGCAAAGATCAATAAAATCAAAAGCTGGTTCTTTGAGAAGATAAACAAAATTGATAAACCATCAGCCAGACTCATCAAGAAAAAGAGGGAGAGGACTCAAATCAGTAAAATTAGAAGTGAAAAAGGAGAAGTTACAATAGACACCACAGAAATGCAAAGCATCCTAAGAGACTACTACAAACAACTCTATGCCAACAAAATGGACAACCTGGAAGAAATGGACAAATTCTTAGAAAGGTATAACCTTCCAAGACTGAACCAGGAAGAAACAGAAAATATGAACAGACCAATCACAAGTAATGAAATTGAAACTGTGATTAAAAATGTTCCAACAAACAAAAGTCCAGGACCAGATGGCTTCACAGGCGAATTCTATCAAACATTTAGAGAAGAGCTAACACGCATCCTTCTCAAACTCTTCCAAAAAATTGCAGAGGGAGGAACACTCCCAAACTCATTCTATGAGGCCACCATCACCCTGATACCAAAACCAGACAAAGATACTACCAAAAAAGAAAATTACAGACCAATATCGCTGATGAATATAGATGCAAAAATCCTCAACAAAATAGTAGCAAACAGAATCCAACAACACATTAAAAGGATCATACACCATGATCAAGTGGGATTTATCCCAGGGATGCAAAGATTCTTCAATATACGCAAATCAATGTGATACACCACATTAACAAATTGAAGAATAATAACCACATGATCATCTCAATAGATGCAGAAAAAGCTTTTGACAAAATTCAACACTGATTTATATAAAAACTCTGCAGAAAGTGGGCAGAGAGGGAACCTACCTCAACATAATAAAGGCCATATATGACAAACCCACAGCAAACATCATTCTCAATGGTGAAAAACTGAAAGCATTTCCTCTAAGATCAGGAACAAGACAAGGATGTCCACTCTCACCACTATTATTCAACATAGTTTTGGAAGTCCTAGCCACAGCAATCAGAGAAGAAAAAGAAATAAAAGGAATACAATTTGGAAAAGAAGAAGTAAAACTGTCACTGTTTGCAGATGACATGATACTATACACAGAGAATCCTAAAAATGCCACCAGAAAACTACTAGAGCTAATCAATGGATTCGGTAAAGTTGCAGGATACAAAATTAATGCACAGAAATCTCTTGCATTCCTATACACTAATGATGAAAAATCTGAAAGAGAAATTAAGCAAACACTCCTATTTACCACTGCAACAAAAAGAGTAAAATACCTAGGAATAAACTTACATAGGGAGACAAAAGACCTGCATGCAGAAAACTATAAGACACTGATGAAAGAAATTAAAGATGATACCAACAGATGGAGAGATATACCATGTTCTTGGACTGGAACAATCAATACTGTGAAAATGACTATACTACCCAAAGCAATCTACAGATTTAATGAAATCCCTATCAAATTACCAATGGCAGGGCTTCCCTGGTGGCACAGTGGTTGAGAGTCTGCCTGCCGATGCAGGGGACGTGGGTTCGTGTCCCAGTCCGGGAGGATCCCGCATGCTGCGGAGCAGCTGGGCCCGTGAGCCATGGCCGCTGAGCCTGCACCTCCGGAGCCTGTGTTCTGCAATGGGAGAGGCTACAGCAGTGAGAGGCCCGTGTACCACAAAAAAAAAAAAAAAAAAAAAAAAAAAAAAATTACCAATGGCAGTTTTTACAGAACTAGAACAAAAAATCTTAAAATTTGTATGGAGACATAAAAGAACCCAGATAGCCAAAGCAGTCTTGAGGGAAAAAAACGGAGCTGGAAGAATCAGACTCCCTGACTTCAGACTACAGAACAAAGCTACAGTCATCAAGACAATATGGTACTGGCACAAAAACAGAAACATAGATCAATGGAACAAGATAGAAAGCCCAGAGGTAATCCCACGCACCTATGGTCAACTAATCTATGACAAGGAAGGCAAGGATATACAATGGAGAAAAGACAGTCTCTTCAATAAGTGGTGCTGGCAATACTGGACAGCTACATGTAAAAGAATGAAATTAGAACACTCCCTAACACCATACACAAAAATAAACTCAAAATGGATTAGAGACCTAAATGTAAGACCGGACACTATAAAACTCTTAGAGGAAAACATAGGAAGAACACTCTTTGACATAAATCACAGCAAGATCTTTTTTGATCCACCTCCTAGAGTAATGGAAATAAAAACAAAAATAAACAAATGGAACGTAATAAAACTTACAAGCTTCACAGCAAAGGAAACCATAAACAAGACGAAAAGCCAACCCTCAGAATGGGAGAAAATATCTGCAAACAAATCAACGGACAAAGGATTAATCTCCAAAATATATAAACAGCTCATGCAGCTCAATATTAAAGAAACAAACAACCCAATCCAAAAATGGGCAGAAGACCTAAATAGACATTTCTCCAAAGAAGACATACAGATGGCCAAGAAGCAGATGAAAAGCTGCTCAACATCACTAATTATTAGAGAAATGCAAATCAAAACTACAACGAGGGGGCTTCCCTGGTGGCGCAGTGGTTGAGAGTCCGCCTGCCGATGCAGGGGACACGGGTTCGTGCCCCGGTCCGG
This sequence comes from Lagenorhynchus albirostris, assembly GCF_949774975.1. Taxonomy (NCBI): domain Eukaryota; kingdom Metazoa; phylum Chordata; class Mammalia; order Artiodactyla; family Delphinidae; genus Lagenorhynchus; species Lagenorhynchus albirostris. Next base: position 68,932,853 of record NC_083108.1, read on the forward strand.
GAAGATCCCACATGCCGTGGAGCGGCTGGGCCCGTGAGCCATGGCCGCTGAGCCTGAGCGTCCAGAGCCTGTGCTCCGCAACGGGAGAGGCCACAACAGTGAGAGGCCCGCATACCGCAAAAACAAAAAACAAAAAAAACTACAATGAGGTATCGCCTCACACCACTTAGAATGGGCATCATCAGAAAATCTACAAACAACAAATGCTGGAGAGGGTGTGGAGAAAAGGGAACCCTCTTGCAACTGTTAGTGGGAATGTAAATTGATACAGCCACTATGGAGAACAGTATGGAGGTTCCTTAAAAAACTAAAAATAGAATTACCATATGATCCAGCAGTCCCACTACTGGGCATGTACCCAGAGAAAACCATAATTCAAAAGGACGCATGCACCCCAATGTTCATTGCAGCACTATTTACAATAGCCAGGTCATGGAAGCAACCTAAATGCCCATCGACAGACGAATGGATAAAGAAGTTGTGGTACATATATACAATGGAATATTACTCAGCCATAAAAAGGAACGAAATTGAGTCATTTGTTGAGACGTGGATGGATCTAGGGACTGTCATACAGAGTGAAGTAAGTCAGAAAGAGAAAAACAAATATCGTATATTAACGCATGTATGTGGAACCTAGAAAAATGTTACAGGTGAACTGGTTTGCAGGGCAGAAGTCGAGACACAAGATGTAGAGAACAAACGTATGGACACCAAGGGGGGAAAGCCGTGGGGGGGTGGGGATGGTGTTGTGACTAACTGGGCGATTGGGATTGACATGTATACACTGATGTGTATAAAATTGATGACTAATAAGAACCTGCTGTATTAAAAAATTAATAAAATTCAGAAATTAAAAAAAATAATAGGAGCTACATTTACAGAGTGTTTGCTCTGTCCCAGGCACTCTTCTAAGTGCTTTATACATATTAATTCTTTTCATCTTCACAAGAACTCTTTGAGGTAGGGACCATTGCCATCTTTAACATTCTGCAGAAGAAGAAACAGGAACAGAGAGGCGAGTTAACTCACTAGGGTCACACAGCTGGGAGAAGGGACACCTGCTCACGAACCTGTTGTTGGCTCCAAAGTCCACAATGAGCATGCTATTCTGTCTCTCAACAGAGCGTTTAGTTTTGCTGGTTATTGAACTTTATATACGTGGTCTCATGCTGTGGTTTTTTACGTGGGATTTATTTCTTTAGCTCAATATTAACTTTCTGAGTTTCATCGACATTAATTAGTGTAGCTACAGTTTATTCATTTTCACAACTGCATAACATTCCATTACACTCATTCTGTTGATGGAAACTTGGGTTGTTTCCAGCTTATTTAATCTCTATAGAGATCCCACCATGTAGAATATAATCCTTTTGGTTTTCTGGATGAGGAAACTGAGGCTAGAGAAGAGGCTTTCCCAGGTCAGAGCAGGCAAATGTAGAGAAAGCCCTCAAACCTGAAACCATCTGACTTTCAAGCTTTATCTCTTCTTGCTGTTCCATGCTTAGACTTTAACTGCTGAGCACAGACTTTTAACTTTGAATCTGTGGTGCTATCTTTAGCCTTTTTTTCCCTCTAGGGAATTAGCTCTGAAGTCTCCATTCTCTTCCTTCTGGGAGAAGTCACATTCAACTTTTCATACCCACAATGTAAATGGCAAGCCCTGAGTTAAGTTTTGTGGATAGAGAGACGAATGAGGCACACCTGGCCTTGGAATCGCTCCAACTGCAGGGAGAGGAGACACACATTCCTAACAATAGTTAAAATGTACCTTAGATCTACTTACAGCAGAAAGAAGTTACAAGTGATCTAGAAGCACAAAGGAGAAAGTGAAATCAGGGAAGGCTTCTTGAAGAGGAAATATTCAAGTAGGGTCTTGAAGACTGAATAGAAGTTACCCTGTTAGATGAGGGAGGGCACTGCCCCCTGACGGGGGAACAGCACAGGTCAAGACTTTTTTCAGAAAATAGGGCAAAGTTTGGGGTGGTCTGAGTGTCAGCTGTGGGAGAAAAGGGAACCCTGGGGCAAGAAAGCTTGATGGTAAATGGTCTTGGATGCCAAGCTAAGGTGCCTGGACATGGCCCTATGGGCAACAGAAATGGTGTCAATGAGGTTACAAGGCACAAAAGTGACACAATGGGACCACTGTTTCAGAACAATCTCCTTGGGGCCAGTGTGGAAGCCGGTCTTGGGGGAGAGTCATGAAGCTTCCCTTCTGAGAGTATGGAAGTCCAGACTCCATGCTGGGAAGGGCTGCGGATCTCGAAGGGAACTGACAATCCAGATTCATAGCTCGTCCTTTCCTGCACAGTAATAAATGTGTTCTCCATGTGTTTAGTTCCTACTCCATTTAGCTGTACGAGCTGGGGAAAATGACTTAAACCTTCTGTGTTGTCGGTTCCTCATCTATAAAATGAGCTAATACAATCTAATGATATGAGGTAATCTTATGACAATTAAAGGAATCCATACATGTATATTAGTTAGAACAAGGTCAGGTGCATAATTTTCAATTTTATTGCAAGTTTAATAGAATTATCACTATCATCATCATCACATTTTCAGGGCACAAAACCAGACTTTGAAATACACTGAATGATACTAAATCTTTCGAATATCTCTGTGGAGAATTGCCCAGTGTCACCAGCATCAATAATGGGCTTGCAGGGCTTCCCCGGTAGCGCAGTGGTTGAGAGTCCGCCTGCCGATGCAGGGGACACGGGTTTGTGCCCCGGTCCGGGAAGATCCCACATGCTGCGGAGCAGCTGGGCCTGTGAGCCATGGCCGCTGAGCCTGTGCGTCCGTAGCCTGTGCTCCGCAGCGGGAGAGGCCACAGCAGTGAGAGGCCCACGTACGGCAAAAAAAAAAAAAAAGGGGGCTTGCAATCTCAATTCATGTCTTCTTATGGGTTTCTAGCCATGACCTCTTACACTAACTCTCAGATCAGGACGTTGCCCCATGCCCTACCTAGAACATGGAAGTCCTTGGAAATGGTCAACTATTTGGACTCTACAATAGCTCGGTCGGTACCGTGGACAGTGACAGAAATTCTTATAAGAACTGAGCACTTCAGTGGCAGAGTGACTTTGCACCAACTTCATTCTAGCATGACCGCCATCAGTCTTGCAATGAATTAAGCAGCATCTTCAGGGGGAGTCTGGATGCTTCCTTACTCACTTTATAATTCCATAAGTCACTCCCCCCACCCTACACTCTTATTGTTTATCTTCAGGGCTAATTCTTTGCTCTGATCACTGTGGGAAGCATGTGCCCAGTTCCTGAACAGTTAATTAAGGTCAAAACTCATTTCCACAAGAAACAGCAGTGAGATTGAGGCTGCAGACTGTTCTATATCCTTCATTATTCAGGAAACAGGTCTGCGTGTGAGAGGGGCTGGGGAGAAGGTAAGAGAGAGACAGAGAGAAAAAGTGAAAATTACAGAGCACGCTGGTAAACTCACAGGTTAGGCCATTAGGATTACAACTCCAAAAATTTTATGTCTGGGCCAAGAAATGAGGACTGAGAACAAGCCTAAAAGGTGACAAGTCAGAGGACCATAATAAGGTCTACTGGCGACTTAACCACACCTCTACCGAACCCAGAGATTTCATCTTAGATGTCCTTCTCTGAAACTAAGGAGGATTCACGAATGAACAGGATAAATGGAGTGACTTCTCTCCACTGCCGCTTTTACTAATCCTCAGCATTTGGACTAATTCTGGCCACCAGGAGCCTGTTTGGATGTTCACTGTTGTCCAGTGGAGAAAGAACCTGAGCTGGATGCTGCAGACTTGGGCATGACACCAAGCTGGTCTGTTACCCAACCAGTCCTTTCTCCTCTTGGCTTCAGCATCCACATCCGGCAAAGGCAGATGATATCTATGTTGTGTTTTTTGATGGGTCCAAGTACAAGCATAGATAGAATGACGTAAGCACTTTGAAAAAGTAACTCAACACAAGGGAGGTTAGCCCCCATGTCTAGCACTGATCACAGCTAATTTAGTAAGTATCTGTTTCTGCCCTGCTTTCCTACATGAAGGGAAGCTCCTTGAGAACAGGAACTCTGTCTCATTCACCCTTGCCTCCTTAGCACCCAGCGCAGGGCCCTGCACAGAGTGGTCCTCACTAAACGTTTGCAGAACAAGAGTCAGGAAAGCCTCAGAGTTAAATGCTTGAGCTGTGTTGTCAGAAAGTCAGGGTCATGTGCTGGCTCTGCTGCATCTCAGCAGTGTGACCTTGGGCAAGTCTCTTAACCTCTCTCATCCTCAGTTTGAACATCTGTAAAAGGGTGATGACTCCTCTCTGGGTCGTTGGGAATGGTAAATGAGGCCACGAATATAAAGCATTTGGGAAAGTTTCTGGTGTCTAGGCAACAAACCTTAGCTAACGTATTTGTCTTCCATGTTCTAATTTTTGCATTGTGGGCCATTAAAGGGTTTCGCAAGGGAACCTACAATCGCCAAGTGGGAACTCTGCCATTTTTTGTGTGGCTATTCCAAATCCATTTCAATCTGACTGTTTCATCAGCCAGAGGATATCCAGAAATAGCAAGAGTGTGCAGGTGCCATAGGAAGGTGGACAGATCTCAGCTCTGCCACTCACCTGCTGAGTGACTCCATGCCAATTGCTCTCTATCTCCTGGCCTTAGTTTTCCTACAGGTAAAGAGGTGGCCAGGATTGGTTTCTAAGCCCACCCTGCTGTTCTAAGTGCCATGAATAATCTCTGTGCTAAAAAAAGGTCATCCTTTCAGAAACCCCTGCAGCTGTTCCCAGGGAGGAGTGGAACATAATAGAACAAGGGATTCTTGCTTTGGACAGAGCCAAGGAGATCCCTTGGGCATCAGTGTTGATGACCCAGCCCAGGGCTGGGCTGCCTGAAAGACACAATTCACAGCGGAAACCGGAGACAGCGCTCCACCGTTTCATTTGGGGGAAATCTGAGCCTCAGGGCTCTCCTGGATCCCACCCCCATTTCCCCAAGGAGTCACTTGACTCGGCAACACATTTCCCTGAGCTGATCACTCTCTTTAAAAGAAGTCATCAGTGACTGTGATTCAGCAAAGAGACCACTGCTGCTCTACTGAAAAGGATGTGGACCCATTGTCTTTATGGAAATGGAATGCCTGCTCAGGGAATTGAGCAAAAACAACCAAAGCAAAACTCAGAGTAAACTTTTCCTTACCCCCTTCAAAAATTAGAGAGAGCATGCCAATCTTGAGTTTTCAGCAGTCCTGGGAGCTGGGATCCCTTTGGATGGCCTCAACAGTAACTGAAAATGTCCCGGACAAGACTCAGGCGTTGAGTCAGTCATGCCTTTGCCATTGACAAGCTAGGTGACTTCAGGCAAATACTCCCTCTTCCCTGAGTCTGGTACTCGGGGCCTGCTCTGGCTCATTTTTCCCTAACACAAAAGTAAGTAATAGAAATTGTCTAGGATGGGTCAGATGTATTGACTCTGAGTCCAGCACTGTCCTAGGTGCTGGGGAATGCAACAAGGTCTAGCTCCTGCCTGCCTGGAGCTGATGATTGAAGGAAGCAGAGGGATGGCAAAGTAAGTAGATAATTGCTTTACCATGAGATAAATGCAGAGCTGGAGAAAGTACAGGTACCTTGGGGAGATATAAGGACTGTGTGTGGGGGGGGCGGGGAGGGAGTCAGAGAAGCTTTCCCAGAGAATGGGCATCTAAATCGAAATCTGAAGGGAGAACAATCATAACCACGACTTTTTGAGTACTTACTATACGACAGGTAAAGAGTTATTCCATTGAATTCTTAAAATATTTTTTGAGGCAGGTAGTATTATTATCCTCATCTTAGGGACAAGGAAACGGAGGCTCAGAGAGATTAAGTCACTCTCCCACAGCTGCACAGCTAAGAAGTGACAAAGCTGGGTTTGGTCCCCATGCATTCACCAGCCACTACTCCACCTCTCGAAGCTGAAGCTGGCCAAGCAATGAGATGGTGAGAGAGAGCTCAAGGTAAAACAGTACGAGTGGGGCTTCCCTGGTGGCGCTTCCCTGGTGGCGCAGTGGTTGGCAGTCCGCCTGCCGATGCAGGGGACACGGGTTCGTGCCCCGGTCCGGGATGATCCCACATGCCGCAGAGCGGCTGGGCCCATGAGCCATGGCCACTGAGCCTCCGCGTCCGGAGCCTGTGCTCCACAACGGGAGAGGCCACAACAGTGAGAGGCCCGCGTACCGCAACAAAACAAAACATTACGAGCAAAAGTACATGGGTGCTAGAGCAGTGAGTCTGGGGAAGTGAAATCTGTGGACACTGGCCGGAATGCAGTGTGTGTGGTGGGGAGGGTCAAGGAGGAACCTGGTGGCACCTGACGAGGCCAAAGAGAAAGGTAAAGTTTATGATAAGAAATAGACTGCCTCGGGGCTTCCCTGGTGGCGCAGTGGTTGAGAATCTGCCTGCCAATGCAGGGGACACGGGTTCGAGCCCTGGTCTGGGAGGATCCCACATGCCGTGGAGCAACTAGGCCCGTGCGCCACAACTACTGAGCCTGCACGTCTGGAGCCTGTGCTCCGCAACAAGAGAGGCCGCAATAATGAACGGCCCGCGCACCGCAATGAGGAGTGGCCCGCACTTGCTGCAACTAGAGAAAGCCCTCGCACAGAAACGAAGACCCAACACAGCCATAAATAAATAAATAAAACTTTTTTTAAAAAATGGCAAAATTCCTTTAAAAAAAAAAGAAAGAAAGAAATAGACTGCCTTGAGGCACGAAGAAGCCGCTAAAGAGTGTCTGGCATCAGAGAGCTACTGTCAGGCCTGCTATTTTGAAAACCCATTCTGGCTGTCCTGTTGAGAATGGGGCTTCCCTGGCTGGTGCTGATGGCCAGGGGACTTGGCCACGAGAGACAGTGAGCTGTCGCCCCCCAGGAGAGTGGTGCTCAACCAGCCTCTGCACCCCTCACGTACTGTCATTTTTCTCCATGCCGTGACCCCACAGCTTTTATTTCATCACTGTGACATCTCCCAACGGGTCAGACCCATCAGTTAGGAGCCCAATGTTCCAGGACAGCCACGGCCAGAGGCCCGTTGGTGTTTAGCACAAAGGACCACCTGCTACTTGCCATCCAATTCCCAGTCCCAGTTTGGGGGAGACTCCCACCGAGAAAGAACTGATGATACTGTGGAGAAAGACCAGAAGGCAACAATGGATGCAAGTTCCACATTCGCTTCCTTATGCAAGCTGTGCTCCCTGCTAGAGTGGTGGGTGCCAGCTGATTTGGAGCCTCAGTTTTCCCATCTGTAAAATGAACTGGTTAAAGAAGGTCCATGTTTTCCAAAGTATATTCCAACAAAATGGATATATGAGGTGCTCCTTGGGAAAAAGATCCTCTGACCAAATAATTCTGGGGAAAGCTGCCTGTTATGACCCTCTTCAGGAGACTCACATTACACATTGGTACGTTAAAGGCTCGGACAAGTCCTGCCGGAAGGACGTTTGCTTAAACCATAGGCCCTTATACTTGATAATGGACTTTTCTGATATAGTATCTCTGAGCATCATAGCAAACTAGTGTCCTGTGGCACCCACATAGGGAAATTTTGGAATGGATGCTGTCTAATTTCCATGCTCTAAGTTTAAGATTAAGAGCTCCTGGAGGTCAGAGATAATACCTTACACAGCAGGTGCAAACAAAATCTAGCTGAGAGGAAGACGTTCATAATTGCCTGACACCTAGGCAGATTCTGAAGGTAATCCTTAATCGTTATCTGTATTTCACAGGTGCTATGTGATGCACATGGTAATTTCTAGAGCCAATTTCTGACCACCTACAATGTGTTGGGGGCTGCAGCTATGATTGTCCTCTAGCAGTTTCCAGCCTCTGGGGGACCAGAGCTAAACACAGTGCCATAATGGACATCCGTACAGAGGATGGCGGGTGCTGGGCATCTTTTGTCTGCCCTCTACACTTCACCCTGCTCTGGCCTCCAGAGGCCAGCCCATATGGACTGCCTCAGCAGACCCCCTTGTCTTTTGCTGCCAGCTGTGTTCTGCCAATGAAAGGCACCAACAAGATACGGGACAGCAGGAGGAAAGTGAGGTTGGGGGTTTATCCTCCTGGCTCCCTCCCTGATGCATCACTAGGAGGTGAGGCTGTCAGGGAGTCCTACTGTTCTATCCTCTGTGAGTTTTGTAACTGTTCCTCCCTTTGCAGCTTCAGATCTTGGGTAACGGTTCCCCGGTGTTTTTAGCCCAGGTGATGCCCTATATCTAGTTGGTTTCTGGAAACCATGTCCACTGTAATGTATATTCCACTGTAAATAATCCCTTTGTTAAAGCCACCTCATATTGTCCAGTTTGAGTGTTTTCAACTGAGAGCCTCATTAATACATGAGATGAACAGGGAGAGCAGAGTGGTGGGGATGCAGAGTTGGGGCAAGGAGTTAATCCTTGGGAGAAGAGGGTGATGATCAGTAAAGGCTTCACAAAGGAGTGGACATTTGAGTTGGGTTTTGAAGGCTCAATAGGAGTTGCCTAGGTAGATGTTATTTTGAGGAGGGAGACACCCGAACAAAAGTAAAGGGGTATGAAGAGACATAGTATTTGGGGGGAACAACTAAAAGTTAAATGATGCTGGCTTTTCTTCAAAATCGTCCTCCCATGCCTCCGAAAATGGCCATCTTGGAAGATGCAGAGGCAGGCTATGGTCACAAATGTTTCAGAATTTAGTGACAAAGTTGTGGCAAATGAGGCCTGCTCAGAGACTGCAAACAGTCTGTAGGCCAGTTCAGCCACTTGAAGAGTTCTATTGTACTCACAAAGATCCTTAGGAAAACTCAAGCTAAAACTTAAGAATAGAAATATTTTACTTCAAAATTCTGGTTTCTCTTTCTTAAAAAATGAGACAAGCTGGCAGTACCGTTCCTGCCTTCCCATCTGGCAGCAACAGTTGGAGCTGGAAGGCTCCCTCTCCAAGGCTCGGCATAGGGCCTAAACTTTGCCACAGTCCCCACCACTCCCTATTGCCTCCTGACCACACATCTTTTTTCTTGTCCACCAAGCTCTATAAAAATTATCCACCGAGCTCTGTAAGAGTAGACTGATGACCCTGGCTGTACAGAGTACAGACGCATTTATAAATCCTCTCCCCTCCCTTTTCCCTCTGCCCTTGCCTTCGTTAAGCAAAGAACTTTTCAACACTCTGACCTGTCTTCCTCCAGGATCAGCGTCTGGGAGAGGCTGGAGCATGTTTTTGCCTCACTGTCTTTGTGCAACATATACACAGCCTCGTTTTTAAGTGGCAGAGGGTGGGTTTGATGTGTCTCTTATGATCAGAGCTGGTGGGATTTTAAAAGTCTGCTGTAGAGGAAAGCCCATTCTTTGATATATGATGCCAGTCCCAGAAGGACTCTGGTAGCATTAAAATCAGCCCCCTAATTTTATAGATGGGGAAACAGGCAGAGAGAGTGGTAGGACTCACACAGGCTCATGTAGGAAGTATGTGGGGAAGAGAATGGAAACAGCATTTGGTGGCTTTATACTAGGTGCTTTAAAGGCGATGCTTGTGTTCCTCTTACAATCAGTTAGTTGACAGTTAATTCCATTTTATGAATGAAGGGATGAAAGCTTGGAGCAATGGAGTGAGATGTCAGAGGCCACACAGCCAAGAAATGGTAATGGTTCTGAACTTGGGGACCCCAGAGTCAAATGGACACAGATGCAAATATAAGCTCTGCTACTGACAAGAGGAGATGAGTCATCCGGTGGCTGGTCCCAAAGGAACAATCCCCCTTTCGAGGCTCAGAATGAAGCGGTCCTGAACACTGAAGGCTATCATCATGGGGACAGCCTCCCTTCCTGTAAGGGAGAATGCTCTAGCATAACTTTAGAACCAGGCGAATACACAGGTTCACATAACCACTCTTCTGTTTATTAGCTTTGGGTCCTTGGCTAAAACCCATCCCCTCTCTGGGCCTTAGGGTCCTAATCTCTAAAGTGAGAACATTACCTCTCTCACAGAACAGTTAAGAAGATTGGTGCAATGCTGTTGTAAAGTGCCTTGTAAATTGTGGACCCTGCTTGAAAGGTCTGGTCCTGTCTGGGGGGTTCCCAAGACCATCCACACCTCCAGTGATCCACTAGCAGCCCTCATGGGACTCAGCACATCATTGTCTCCACAGCTAAAGTTCATTACGGAGACACAGCAGGATGTGCAGGCAGCTCAGCAAGGAAGGAGGCACGGGGAGGGTCTGGAGGAATCCCTGTGCAAGACCCTGTGCTCTCTCCCTCCTGTGCGGGTGGGGGGAGGCGGTCACACAGGGTGCACTCTCCCTCCAGTAGCAGAAATGCAACCACACATTTTTGATATTTGTTGTAATGCCCCTAGTAGCCTGTTTGAGACTCACAATTTAGGTTGTTTATTGGGGGCTGATCACATAGATTTCTCTATCTAGGAACTACCAAAATTCCAGGTTCCTAGAAGGAAAGCAACCATAGATCACATAGTACAAATAATCCAGGCCCAGAGAATCAACCTTACCAGTTAGGGAACAGAGGAAGCATTCTGAAAGTCAAGTTTCCAGATGCCAGCTAAGGACCAACCCTGAAAGCAGGCCTTTCTAAAGATCACAGCCTCAGGCCTGATATGTTAACTCTTTTCTGCAAAGACTCCCTTTCAGAGCACTTCCATTCATTCATTCTATGAATCTTTATGGAGGTTCCAATAAGTTTCTGGGAAGATGAGGCTCTGTGTGTTATGGGGGAGAAAAAGGTGCTGATATCAAGGAATTGGCAGTCTAGGTAGTGAGAGGCACAAAGGGAAAAAAACCAAAAAATAATGACAATATAAGCCTATGCAAGACACTGGTTGGTTTGGTCTACCTCAGTCCCTTCCTTGCTTCTTGAGATAACAGCACCTTCTCTTTCTTTTTGGAGAACTTTCTCCCCCCACCCCCATACCCCAGACTTACTCTTCTCAGGTAAGGGTGCCAATCACAGATGCCACATGCTTGTGCATTGACCAAATTTGGCCAATCACAGCCTGTTGGTCATGAATTTGAATTTTGATCAGAGTCACCTGAATTTTGATCAGAAATTTCAATTTCTGTCAGAGACAGAAAGTAGTTGGGACTGTGTCACCCACGGCAATGTCTTAGAGACCATCCTCCAACTTCTGCTTTTACGATCCCTAAGGTTTCCCTGCTTCCAGAAGCTTCTTCTAGTAACCCCTTGTCCTAGTTCAAATAAGCCAGGGCCAGCTTTTGACGTGGAGAAGTGTCTTGACTGGGGAAGGAGAGTGATATAGGACACATAGCAAGGACAGCTATATCCTAACAGAGTGTGGGATGAAGGGGGGTGGAACTCAGCTGCAACCACTGAAAGGGGCAGGGAGCATGTTCCAGGCACAAGAAGCATCATACTCCAATGTCCACGGTGAGCTTGAGGAACTGCAAAGTTCAGGGTCTGCAGCACTGCATGGAAAGCAGTAGGAGTAGATGGGTTTGGAGACAGGTTAGGGTGAACCAAACCACTGAGCACTGCAGGCCATGGGAGGAAGTTTGGGTGGCAGCTTGCAGGAAACCATGGCAGGATGTACATTCTGGGAAGATCATTTTGACTGTAGAGTGGAGGGCTCGTGAGTGGAGGTCTGGTGAAAGCCATGATCAAGGTCACTTCCTTTCTCAGAGAACTTTCAGACTCACACTTTCTTGCCATCTTCATCCCATTCCAGAGTGAGGTAGGGCAGGACTTATCTCCACTTTCTAGATGGGAGGATGAAGACCCAAGCAGAGGGAGAGTATAGTGCCCACGACAAAGCTGAACCTCTCATCAGTGACTCCAGGCTCTCGATCTGGAGAGTTCGTCATCGCAGTGAGTGAACAAGGGTCTCTCCCTGTGTCCCCTGAGGTGAGCCGATGGGTCTCAAACTCCAATGAAATAACCACCAGCAAACAATAAAAGAGCAAATTGGGACCAGGTGGGCAAGCAGGAGTAAGGATGGTGGTAAACTGGTAGCCAACAGGGAGGTGTGACCTGATCTATGACTTCTCAAGAGAAGGTGGAAGTTGTTTTTTTTTTTTTTGGCTGCACTGCGAGGCATGTGGGATCTTAGTTCCCAGACCAGGGATCGAAGCCACGCCCCCTGCAGCGGAAGCACAGAGTCCTAACCGCTGGACCATCAGGGAACTCCCGCAACACCCTTATTTCTGAAGCACTGTGCTGGCCAAACCAAAACATTTTATCCTGCAGGTCACAAGTCTTCACTTCCTACATTAACTTTCCACAAAGTTCCCAGCTAGGATTGCCAGATTTAGCAAATAAAATATAAGATGCCCAGGTCAATTTTAATTTCAGATAAACAATGAATATTTTTTAGTGTAAGTATGTCCCAAATATTGGATGGGATATACTTATGGTAAAAATTGTGGGTTTTTAAATCTGAAATTCAAATTTAACTGGGATTAGGGTTAGGATTAAGGTTAGGGTTAAGGTTAAGGATAGGGTTAAGTTCAGCAATCTTATGCGCCAGCTGACCCAACACAGAGGAGATAAACTGGCTCCACATCCACCTCCTGGCTCATCTGGGGCCTGGGCTAACTCTGCATTTTCATCAATAATTCCTGGTGCTCAGCCCACACGTCCCCTGAAGACCCATGGTGTTACCTTCTCTTACTGGCCTTGATGAATGGGGACCTCAGAGTCTCATCAGGTGTAGACAGAACAGCCCTGCCATGCAATCGCCACTCCCAGACTCCACGACACATGCCAATGCAACGAGTATCATCTGTCTTTTGATCCAATGAGAGGAGAGGAAATCCCCTTACCCCTCACAAAGCCAGGGGCTCCAGTTCTTTGGCACTGAATAGATTCCGGAACAGCCTCTTTGGGATCCCGCTTCCCCAGGCTGCAGATAAGATGATAACGTGTCATCTTACTTGGATTCATGGTTTGGGAGCGTACAAACAGCTGAATGCAGTTTTCTTCCTCTGCGCACCAGGTATACACAGCCCTGGTTCAGAGAGTCTTTTGTGGACGGCTGGGTGACTGGGGTGTCCTGTTTCTCATTCTTTCTTCTAAATGTCCTCCGTGGATGCCTCTGAAAGCCCTGCCAATGAATGGCCCCACTGTCAGGCCCAGATGAGCAGATAGTGGGCAGTGATTCCCCCAACTCAATTCCCTTCCTTTGCCAGTTCGGGAGGCTCAGATACCGCTCACCTGTCCTTCCCATGCCTCCAGGGAGAAACTCAAATGCCCCTTTGCACTCAGGAAAAAATGGTCAGGACTCACCAAACTTCTTCTGCTATCGGGCCTCTGTTTGCTTCCTCTCCCCCCAGCCTGCTTCTCTGGCCTCACGAGTCTGCTGCTCTTTCACTACCAGAGTGACTCACCAGTTCCTAACGGGCCTCCCTGACGCTGTTTTTTTTCCTGCCTTCAACCCAGACCCAGCCTTGGGTGAGCTTCTGCATAGGTCCTAAGGTGAGAAGCAGCAAGTTGTCCATAATCCCTTTTATAATTAGCAGTGGAGCCAAGTTCAAACTCAGGCTCAGCCGACCCCAGAGCCTCACTTCTCTAGGGCTCCAGCAGAGTCCGGCAGGAGCCAGGGCCAGAAACCGTTGGATTATCCACATATCAGCTTCCAGAACCACGATTTAATTACAGCACCGATGCCAAGGGCTTTGAAAGTCCCAGGCTAGGTGTTGAAAACCCAGGAAGTAAGGGGGCTTTTGCTGTGCCTTGCTTTCCCTTCAAGGGTTGCTCCCGGGGACACATCAAATCCCCAACCCCCTTTCATCTTCCTTTTGCTTTTCCAGCTCTTTCGCTGTGGACTGTTTTTTTTTCCCTTCCAGATAATTATTTACACAGAAGGAGAATAATTAGCAGCCCAGGAAGCGCGTTTTTGTTCTCAGCTCCCTGCCCCGGCCTGCCTCTCTTGTCTGAAGTGGTGCACTTGGAAGAGGGACATCAAAGCTGCTGGGGAGGCTTTGCACCGAGAGGGATTTTCTTTGTCTGACTGAGAAGCAAAGAAAGACAATCTTGGCTTGCTCGTCTCTGCCCGCTGACTGCTGCCATTTCCCTGGGCCTGGGGACCCTCCAGTGACCAAGGAGAGGTGAGAATAACAGACTGCTTCCCAAGTACGGTGGATGTTTTCCTACTTGGTTTCAATCTCTTTTCCTGGACCACGAAGGGTACATTCTGCCTTCTCAGAAAACGTTAGAGCCAGAAGAGTCTGTCTGGTCTGGAAAACACAAACTCGGATGCTTCTTGTGGTCACCAGGTCACAAGCTGAGTGAAGCAGACAAGTATACGATGATGGGGAGGGGTGGAGTCTGGGGTAACTCAGAGCAGACCTGCCCCTCTTAAAACCTGTCTGTCGTTGCTATGTGGCAATGGGGGCCCAGTGTGGGCTAACTCCCAATTTTTCTAGAGAAGCTGGATACATGAATTTGCACCTGAAATTAAATTGTAAAATGCTGTGAAGGCCAAATGAAACACCAAAAGAAGGGCTGGCTATAGCCCACGACCACCAATTTGCAATGTCTCATCTGTTTCAACTCCCTCTTCTTGCCTATGAGGGAAACCGAGGCTCAGACAGTAGTAGTAACTTATCCAAGATCACATATAAGGGATGAAGCCAGGACTGGAATCGGAGCCTTCAAGTATATCATGGAATCCAAGCCTTCAAGTATATCATGGCTATTTCCAGGGCTTGAAATAACTTAAGATGCTTGGCACATAGAAGGTACTTAGATAGTTGTCAGCTAGATGATTAGCGACAACATTTAATTAGCATTGATCACGTATTATGTTTTAGCACTATGCTAGATGTTACATGTCTTAGACATATTCATCAGGACTCTTTTGGTTGCAAATGACAGAAACCCAACTCAAAATAGTTTAAACAAACAAAGATGCACTGGTTGCCACATATAAAGATGCGTGATCTGCAGGTGTGGCTGTACCTAGACGTTTACACCAATTGTCAGTTCATTTCGCTTTCCCAACATTCTCTTTTTCTCACTTCTGCTCTCCTGAAGGCAGTGTGCTGACTCCATTCCTAGATACACGCAAGATGGTAAAACTGGCCACAGACAGCTTGAAATTTGCGCCTTTCCAGCTAAAGACCCTAGAAGGCAAAAGAGCTCCCTATCCCAAGAGTGGAGCAAAAGCCCCAGGGCTAACTCTCATTGGACCAACTGAAGTCACTGCTCATCCCTAAATCAATCCTTATGGCCAAGAGAATGAAATGTTCTGATTAGCCATGTCTGGGTCATGTGACCACGCTTAGCACTTGTGTGGACCTGGTTTTAGGTCTTACATTTAAGTCTTTGGTTCATTTTGAGTTAATTTTTGTATGTTGTAGTAGGTAAGGATACAGCTTCATTCTTTTGCATGTGAATACCCAATTTTATCAGCACCATTTCTTGAAAATACTGTACTTTCCTATTGAATGGTCTTGGCATCCTTACTGAAAATCATTGAACCATAAATGGGAGGATTTACTTCTGGACTCTCTATTCTATTCCATTGGTCCATGTGTCTGTCACTAAGTCAGTACCACACTATTTTGAATAATGTAGATTTGTGGTAAAATCTGAAACCAGGAAGTGTGAATCCCTGAGTTTGTTCTTCTTTTACAGGATTGTTTTGGCTACTTGGGGTCCTTTGAGACTCCACATGAATTTTAAGATGCGTTTTTCTATGCGTGCAAAAAAAAAACATCAGTGAGATTTTGACAGGGATTGCATTAAAACTGTAGATAGCTTTGGGTAGTATTGACGTCTTAACAAAATTAAGACTTTTAAAAATCCATTTTATACAACTATATACAGATACATATGTGTGTGTTTGTGTGTGTATGTTTGTTTACATGTTTGAATGTCTGTGTGGTTTGCATATTGATTTATTCTAAAAAGTATAAGAAGTGGCTCTAAATCTAAGACACTCCCGGCCCACAGTAGGAGATCAATAACTACTTTGCTGAATGGTAGTGAATTATACTGAATGAACAGAGAACTTGTTATTGGTCATAAAGTTCAGAGGCTGATGTTTATCTAGGATCAGCCAATGAGTAAGTTGCATTTGTGCTGATTTAATTATCTTAATGGTTTGTTTATTCATTCAATCATTATATTATTTCTTAATATAAGCATTTACTATGCGCTCAACACTCTACTACTACTGAGGATATACAGTGATGAACAAGACAGGCACAATTTCTCCTGGAGCTTATGACTGAGTTGGGGAGAAAAACACCAAAGAAAAGATAATTAATGTTTTAAATGATGGCTGCTGTCTTCCCTGAAGTCTGTTAGCTCATCTTCATGGAGTTGGTTGGGTCTGTTAAGAATGATAAAATTTACTTATGTCCACCATGTTATCAAGGATTATCTTTGAAAGACTTTACTCTCCTTAAAAAAATGTATATTCTTGGGCTTCCCTGGTGGCGCAGTGGTTGAGAGTCCACCTGCCGATGCAGGGGACACGGGTTCGTGCCCCAGTCCGGGAAGATCCCACATGCCGCGGAGCGGCTGGGCCCGTGCATCCGGAGCCTGTGCTCCACAACGGGAGAGGCCACGACAGTGAGAGGCCCACGTAACGCAAAAAAAAAAAAAAAAAAAAAAAGTATATTCTTTGATTTGTTAAGATGTCCCAAGAAGCCACTAAATCAAGAAAGGAATGATTGGGAAAAGAAAATATTCGCCACAATACTCTTGCATTCACACTATTCTCAGACTCTGACCCTTTATGGTTGGAGTTGGAATTTACAGTCACAGTTTTCACAGGTGGCGAATGGAAAGGCTAGTGGTGGAAAGAAAACACAGACGTTCTAGCAAAATGATGTTTACTGTTGGGGGGCAAATTTAGACCTTGGGGTGGGGATTAAGGGCAGAATCACTGTATGCACTGGCTGGAAAAAAGGTAAACAGAGCCCTGCACTGATCATGGACGGGAAGCAGCCAACACAGCCTTGCGGGTTTGTGTGTAAAGAGAGCTAGAACAGGGCCAGATATCCCACGTCAAGCCCTGACTGCCTCCCTCTGGCTATGTGACCTTGGGTAAGTCACTTCATAGTTTTGGCCACTTCAGTAATGTCTGCAAAATGAAACGCATCATCTTTGCCCGCTCAGAGGGTGGTCTGAGTATCAACAAGATTGTCTGTGGAAGCTCTGCTCTGACTCTGAGTGGTGCTGAGCTTGGAGGCTAATATTTCCATTGTTCTCTTCACACCTCTGATTCTTCTCATTTCTACCACTTGTTTACACCTGTGTTCTTGGCACTTCTGCCATTCCATGTGAGCAGTTTCCAAATTAAAACTGCCACTCAGCGGGAAGGCCTTGAAGTCTCTTTTATTAATCTGAGTGTCATTCAAGTCAACATATGTTGTTTTCTAGCTGCACCAAGTAAATTATTCCAGCATCAATGATCTGGAATCAATGATCTTTGGTGTTGGAACAGTATAACAGCAGAGAATGTAGACATTTAGAGCAAACACAGAATCACGGCATAATCCTAGGGGAGGCCCAGAGCTGCGTGACCATGTCCCTAAGAGCCTACCGAGTAGGTTTGCCTATGACCAGTTCCCAGGATGCTAAGGCTGTGACCTGGCACTGGAGAGATGAATTATGGGTGGAAGCTACACTTGCTCCATCTGCTGCTCCACATTCAGGCACTCACTTCTATCCAGCCACCTCCCTTTGGGGAGCCCGGAATGGGTAGACCAGAACACCGGCTATGGAGCTTGACCTTGAGGGCTGCATCCCGAGGATTCAGGGACAGCAGGGGGATTCTGACCCAAGGTGGCAAGGCACATATATTGAACCAGAGGAGGCTGGGTTTTCTTCACCCATTAGTCAGGTGCATTTCATTTGTGAGAGAGAAAAAGTGAACTCAAACTAGCTTAAGCAAAAATAACATTTTAAAGGGGTCATGGGATTAAGAAGTCAAAGAAATGGAACTAGCTTCAGACCTGGCTGAGCACAGAGGCTCAGGCAGTATTGTCAGGACTCTGCTCTCTCTCCATCTCTCAATTCTGCTGTCTTTCTTGGCTTGGGTTTCTACTCCAATAGAGAGAGTAGAAACCTACCTGACAGCCATCTGACCTGCTGGCCCACTACTATCCTAGCAACTCAACATCTCCAGTGGAAGAAAAAACAAGTCTTCCCTGAAACTCTTGCCAGAAAAGACCTAGCAAGGACTCTGATTCTTATCCTCTGCCAAGCCCTGAGAACAGAACTGGGTCCCATTCCCAATCTTGGTGCTGGAGATGGTGGCAAGGGTGTCCTCCCCACCTACCCTGGATGGAAAAGGTCTCTGACTGGAGAGAAGTATCCTGTCACCAGAAGGCAGTGGGGTGGGAGAAGGATGGAAGTTAGACCAAAAAAAATGACCAAAATTTATAATATCAAATAATGCTTCATGCTTCCCAAGTCCCACAAGATAATCCACACACACAGAGAAGAAGAGTTCCACGTTCGAATTAGCTTTGAAAACACTACAAGCTCAATGGCTTTGTATTTTAAAGGTTCTGAGACACCCTGCGGCGAAGAGACCTCTTTAAAGTTGTCTAAACCAGCATTTCCTGAAATGTTTGGACCACGGATTCTTTTTGTTTTTCAGAACCAATTTTTTTTTTTTCAGAACCAATTTTTAAATCTGAAAAACAAAACAAAACAAAAAACAGATGGGCTACAGAGGGCCAAGATTCAAATGCCAAGAACACCAGGGCCAAACAACCTGAAGTTGGTGTTAACTGGACCAAGAGGCTGGAGCTGGGCAGAGGTGCATTAAGAGTGTGAACAACTCAGGAACAAGCTAAGAGCCGCAGATGGATGACCTTTCTTGGATGGTGGGGGCATAGTTTTTCTGGCCAGAAAAGCCAGAAACTGGGAACTCTAATAGTGCCACCGGTTCAGGGGCCCATCTCACTGTGGGCAGGAGAGCAGTACTGGAGGATGCAGATGGGTGCTCATGAGGCGAAGGGAGAGAAACCCAGGGTCCCAGCAAGGACTCCTTGGTGGACGGAGTGTCTGCTCCCAACGCGTGGCAGAACAGAGGCCCTGAGAATTCAGAGCCAAGCTCTAACAGCTCAATCAAGGTAGAAAACCAAATGCTGAGGAGGACTCAGGCTCTGGCCTAGGATTCAGAGTCAGGACTTGTATCTGTCAGGATCGAACAAGGAAAACAGAGACAACTGTATGGATGAAGAATAGGGAATCTGAGACAGGGAACTGGTTATACACGTGATGGAAGGGCTGAGACATGAACACGCCCCAGTGAGAGGGCCCAGAGAGGAATCCCGCAGGAAACCCCTACCCCATCTTGGCTGTAGGTAAAAGGGGGAAGACAGTGTTACCCAGAGTCTGAGGTCCCCCAGTGGAAGCTGGCATCACAGTGGGCGAGTCCAACAGAATCGGGGCCACAGCAGGAGACACGGTAGCCACTGGAGATGCTGACCAGATCGTGTGTGTGTGTAATTAACCATTTTCTCCCTCTCCAGTCTCCTGCCAGTACCAGCCAGTGCTGGACCCAGACAGAAGCCAGTGACCCAGGAGCCTCAAATGCACCGACAGGAGTCTGCTCCTTTGGCAGTTCCCTGAGCAGAAAAAAAAGGTGAGAGAGGTCCCGGACTAGCAAAGAACCTCAGCTTCAAATTACAAGATTACGTGGTTTCCCAGATTTTCCCCTAGATCAGGGATCAGCAAACTCTTCCTGTGAAGGACCATTGCAATTCAGTCTCTAATGCAATGACTCAACTTTTCTGCTGTTTCCCGACAGTATACAAACAAATTTGCTGTGTTCTAATAAAACTTTATTTACACAAACAACAGTGGGCCAGATTTGGCCCGCCAGCATGTAGGAACCTGGCGACATACGAAAGACAGTTACCATCTTTGCACCTCACACCCAGGAGGTGACCTCTTTGCTTCTCTCCACAGAAACAGCATCTTGGGCTGTACAAATCGCAAAGCTCATAAAAAATATATATATATTAAAAATATTCTTATGCTTAAAACCATTTCCCCCAGGATTCTGATGTGCAAAACCTTTCCTAGGCTGTCACAACAGTCTACTACATTGTCACCCCATGTGTCTTTCAGATGTGACAACATGTTGTAACCTGGACCCACATGCCACATCCAACCTTCTCTAGGACAACATGTAATTTCTTCTTCCAAGAGCCCCAGGCACGACGGAAGCTTGAACAGCAGGGGGTTGATTTTGAATTGAACATAACGAACCACCAGTCAAGGGCTGCTCTCTCATTGGTTTAAAGAGGCTCATTCTGTCTCTGGAATTGTGAGAATAATTCTTGAAGACGCCCTCTTGGGGTTTAAGGGTGGATTTAAGCAGGCAGTGGCAATGTATTCAAGCTGGAATTGGTCCAAAATGGTGCAGAGAGCAGCTGCTGAGCGCAGTGAGACGCCGTCCCCTTCCCCAAGCTCTGGGTGCAGACAATGCCTGAGCTCCTCTTGCCGGGGAGAGAAGCTTGGTACGGAACTTTGACACATCCATGAAATAGAATTCTTCCCTCGAAGACACACTTCTTTAGAAAGCCCTTATTTCTTGGAATTCCAAATGGAAATGGAGCCACTCATTTCGGCATCCGCATGCGCCCTCTCTTCCCAGCCTTTAGACTTAGTGCCCCCACCATCTCCTTCACCCCACATTTTGGTCCTCCTCCCTTTGTTCTTTTCACCCCCTTCACTAATGCTCCCGTGATCCATCACCCCAGCAGCCACGGCCCTCAGGCAGGTGCAGTAACTACCCATACGACACAGACTTTGGCTGGAAGAATCTTGACCAAATTTGCTGACCACACGGCATCCATCACTCAGGAAATGTCCTTGTCCAAGTCTACTTCGGAGAGGCCCCAAAGATTCTGTGAAGGCCAACATGCTATGACCCTTCTCTCTTAGTTCTATTACCCTTCCATTTATACGACCACCACATAAAAGAGGAGGGGGTGCAGGAGGGGAGGAGAAGAGCTCTCTTGTCTGGAGCTCCTGAATATGCATGTATTGCAGCTGTCAGTCTCAGCTTTCTCTTGTCAGGTTTTATACCCACTGCCCTCAGTTTCGTGCACCTACACGTTGATCCCAGTCTTACCGCTGTCTCACACTGACCGGCCCCTCAGCTAACAGCTCCTCCCACTGGCACCCAGCCCGCTCCTGGTGGTCCCCGTCCCCGCTCCCATATTGGCTTATCATGGCCTTGTGAGCAGAGTATGGGCATCAACTCATAACATTGCTTATCTGTCTCTAAAACTCACCAGCATTGAACTTGGTCTTTCCTAGTACTCTGAGAGAAGTGACCTTGGACTGATAAAATTTCCTGAAAGCTATAACAGTTTTGAAAGCAGATACTCATTTCGTACTTATTTTGTGTTGTCTGGAAGGCCTTGAACAGTGCTGTGCATGGTGACAACAGTAAATAGGGTTTATCTCATTTCCCAAATCCAGCTGATCAGGAGTGCCTGCCTCAAACTACATCCAGGCTCAGCAGGAAGAGTTCCATAATTGATTAGTAATGTCTGCAGCAGATATAGGCTGGGAGGGTGATGACATACATGCTACTTATCTGCTGTCCCTTTGGTAGGTGGTCAACCAGTACCTGCTGAAGCTGGTGAGACAGGAAGAGCTCAGAACCAAGTTAGAAAAGACAGGATTTAAAATGAGCATTGCTGCTAATTAGCTGGGTTGATACTGAGCAAAATCCTTACTCCTCTGGGCCTCCACTGCCTTAACTAGGCCTTAACTTAACGAGATCCAAACAAAAATATTTCACCTGGAACCTCCAACCTTGCAGAAGCTTATGAAATTAATGAACATTCCCCAAATGACTGTCCATATTGCACAAAGACTAATGAAAAGGCGGCAGCATATGATGGTCAAGAGTGACTTTGTAGTCAGATCAACCCAAGTTTGGAGCCTGGTGGGCAAGTTCCAGAACTCCTTTGTACCTCAGTTTCCTCAACTGTGAAATGACCACTCACGACCACTTAGTAAAAATTAAGTAAGATAAGGTTTGTCAATCCCTGGGTGGGGGCCCAGGAGGCATCTAACACATCCTATCATTATTGGTATCGTTATTATTTCAGACGGGATGGGCCACTTCTCTTTTAGAAGCAGCCCGTAAACCGAGTGATCTTTAGTTCCACAGATCCGTGGTTATTCTGTGGGGAAACACATCCTTTT
Source organism: Lagenorhynchus albirostris (assembly GCF_949774975.1). Classification (NCBI taxonomy): domain Eukaryota; kingdom Metazoa; phylum Chordata; class Mammalia; order Artiodactyla; family Delphinidae; genus Lagenorhynchus; species Lagenorhynchus albirostris. Next base: position 68,955,012 of record NC_083108.1, read on the forward strand.
CCAGATGATCAGAGCAGTTTAGTTTGCTGGCTGCATCCTTCAGAACATGAGGCCCACGGGAAGGGGGAGACATAGCAAAGAACCCTCTGATGTGGAAAAGGCCAGGGACCCCAGGGATGGTTGTCCTCCACAGCCCTTTCTTATGCCGAATGTCTGTGCTCCTCTAAATGCCAGCCACGTGTCTCTACAGGGCTCGGCACACAGGCAGCTCTCTCGGTGGGAGGCGATGCCATTCTGAGATTTTTCTCTACTATTCTGTGAGTCGGTGTACAGTTCGTGTCCCCTGTTGGGCCAATTACTGACTTAAAATGTTGTTAAGAAAAGGCAAGAACATTCATTATGTAGCAGCGAGCACTGAGGCTCCGTGGTTTTCTATTTATGCTGTTTGAAAAAGCCACTCTTCTTTGGTCTCTGTGTGTGTGCGTGTCACCAAAAGGCCTCCGAACCACAGATTCTTCCCTGGTAGCTGTCCGTCTTCTCTCCCCACGCCCGTCTATCACCCTGGCTCGCTCAGCAGGGATCGGCCAGGACAGGAACCGCAGGCAACAAAGAGCTGAGCAGGAACCACAAGTTGCTGGGGACAGAGATGCTTAAGTGCCGTACAAGTGCAGGGGAAGAAGAAAAGGGAAGCAGGAGCTGATTTGTCTGGTCCGCATTCTTGTGGCACAAATGGAGATGAGATCACATGATGCCACAACCGTGAGTAAATTCCACGAAGACACTTGAAACCATGAAAAAACCCAACACTCTCCTGGTGTGAAAAACAAGACTAGGAGTGAGGAGACCTGGGTTCTAGTTATGGCCTGTTTGACCTTGAACAACGAATCGAATCTTTCTGGCTCCCGGACCATCCTTCCGTGAGTTGAAACTGGTGACATCATCATCATGTTTCCATTCAGCCCCTACGATCCATGGATATATGATTCCATGAGCCAAAGCCTGTGGGTGCACTGAGCTCTTTGGTAGATTCCTATTTCGGCTTCATAGAGACCCCGCCTCTGTACTTATAACAGACCCTCAACCAACCACAGGGGAGGGTTCCCCAGATTTGGATACACTTTGGATCAATCCATATCCTTTAGAGTACAGAACTCAAATCTCCCGTGAGCTGGAATACTACTCATCTGATCAATCATTTTCATCCTATGATAAATACCTTTATTGCAAGGAATGCATACCTAGGCACTTTTTAAATTAATCCAAGTCTGCAATCAGTCAGGGAATAGGTTCACGCCTTCACTTTACTTTTCCTAAGCAAGCAAAATGAGCTCATCTCAGGCATAGGATTAGTTCCTCCAGGAGGGTGGAATCCTTTCTGTGTCTTCAAACCAGCCTGACATCCAAGCCCTCACCTCATCAGGAACCTGTTTATCCAACCCAGCTACAAAGAGGCGGGCACGTTCTCCCAAAGTGGCTCTCATGGTTTTGTTTTTCTTTATTTTCTCCTGCCTTTTTTTTTTTTTTTAAATAGCTTGCTTTAAGTATAAGGCACAGGGTTTCCAGAGTAACCTTAGGGAGCCTAGAGTTCTCCATTGGCTAAAAGATGACAATGGAGTTTCTCCATCTCCCATGACTCCTTTCTAGCCTCCGGACAAACAGAAAGATAGAGAATTGCAAAGTGATTTGATCCCCTTTGCCAACAGGATGGCAACAATCTCCATGACGGCTCTCCCCCTTCGATCTCAAAAGAGAAAACCTCTCCTCACTAGAGTCACGAACATCTCAGTGTTTACTGAGTTAATATGACAATGGTCTCCTTAGCAACCTTGCTCTCACAGGATTGAAGGAGACAAGTCCTTCTTTAATGCTTCCCCAGCCTAGACCAGAACACAAGCTCTCTCCAACATCAGTAAACAGAATGTAATGAGGTTACAAAAAAAGCCAGTGATACAAGATAGCTTCTCCCTGAGTAGCTTAGCAGGCAGGGTTGTTCTGTTACACAGGGCTACCTGGTAGCTAAGGACCTGGCACACAATGAGGTGGATGGAGCATTGTGTCAGCCTCCTTCCTAAATGAACTCACTGTTCTACAGAGAAAAGAGGTTGGGCTAATATGATACTTACCTCTTAGCTTCTTACCGGGGCTCACATATTATAAATGAGAGCTCCTAGTGCGGAGCCTGACACGCACCAGGTCAGAAAGCCTGATGGGGGTGAAGACCTTATGATCTACTAGACGGTCCGTTTATGAAGACAGAGTATCGATCTGCCCTCTTCAGTGATCAGTGCTTAGTGGTGCCTGGCACATAACTGATGCTCAAAATTTGTATTACTGAAATGCACTTTCTATGTGTTATTACATCATCAGATCCTTAAGATACCAGAGGAGGTGGGTAACACCATTATCTTACATTTTATAGATGAGAAAAATGAGACCCTGACGTCAAGTCTCTGGACTCAGGTCCCATGGTAAGTGACAGAGCCAGGCTCTGTCCCCATGGCCAGCTGACACTGGTGCCAAAGCTCTAGCCTCTACTACGCTGTCTCAACAAAGTTACTCTTTCTCTGGGCTCCGTGAAGAAAGAAGGCTCAGCTTCTCTCCAGTGCTCTCAGCCCTGTTTACCTGCCAACTTGGAAGAAGTGTGATGTGGAGATTACCCTCAAGGAACTTTAAGCATCCGTGGTGATTTGAAATTTCCTAACTCTGCCTGCCCGCCCCCCTCCATCACCCCATGCCCCCTGGAAGCTGTCTCCAAACTTGAAGCTTGAGTGATCCAGTTTCAACGTGGCTCATTCTAATTCATCAAGGAGAGCTCACTCTCTGTTGCTTCTCCAACATATGTTTATCCAAATTCATCATAGGAATGGGGATTGCGTGTCCCTGGCATGGGGCTCTGATGCATGGACAGATTTTGCTGGCAGGGAACCCAAGCACCCAGAACTCAGGAGTTGGATGGGCACGTAGCTAATTTTATTGAGCCCAGGTAAAGTTCTGATGTCCCCTTTCCAGAGGCTAGAATTGTAGAATAAGAAGGAGGCAAAAATGTAGTTGTGAACATCTGGGTGAGGCAATGTAATTTACGATACAGGTTCATCAGCGGGAGACCCAGAGAGCAGGCGATGCTGCAGAACTGTCTCCTGGGGCTGCAGAACGTGTGTACGGTCCCGGGACTCCCTGCTCTGGGCTGATGCGCATCAGTGGCCCGGGGAAACAGCCGACACGCAAACTAACAACCTCAGAGGCATCCTGGGATCCGCCCTTTTTCTCCACCCCCGCACTCGATTAGGTTTTAGTGTCACCTCCTCTCTGAGTTCACCCAACATCATCTCTTACCTGGACCTTTGCAATAGCATCTCCGCTGTTCCCAGCCTCTCCTTCTGCCCCTCTGACGCATCACCTCCTTTGCAGCTGGAGTGATTTTCTTAGAAGGGAAATCTACTCAAAACCCTTCAAAGACTTCTCATGTTTTTATCACAAAGCCAAATCCATTAGCCTGGCATTCAGATCCCGTCATGAGCTGGCCCCTGTCTAATTCTGTGGTCTCATCTCTTTGCACCTGGATTCATCGTTTCTGAGCATCAGTCAACCTCCTCGCCTCTAGGTGGCTGCACTGCAATTTCTATTAACCACAAGTGCACTCCAGCCCTGGTGTCCTTTACGCAATTCTTAAGAGTTGAGGTTTCACTGGCTCCCAAGGGAGCTCTCCAGCTCCCCAGGAAAATTTTCAGTAACCATGAATTTGGGGTTCACTCCCAAGAGACTGAAAGGCATATTGTACCAACTGAGCACCTCCCTCCTCCCTGTATTTGCACAGATTACACTAATAAGACCAGGATGACAGGGGCTTAGAGTCTGGGCTTCTTGATCCTGACACACATGAGGCTGTGGGAAAAATGCTGAACCACATTTAGCCTGGGTTTCTTCCTCTGTAAAACAGGGGCAGCAATATTACCTACCTTATTGTTTAAAAAGAAAACGATGTAATATATATAAAAAAGAAAACTATATAAAACACTGATGCTGTATCTTGTACACAGATGGGTTTAACAGATAGTAGTAATGGTGATGAGAATGACTGACAATGTTGACAGCAATAATAGCATGATCCCAGTAAATCCTGGAGGACCATGTGGTCTGGTTTTGGAGTAGTCTGACATTCAGGGAAGCAGAGTCCAGCAACCAAAGAGTACTAAAAAGCAATTCCTTTACTTTTCTCTCTCAAGGAGACACCCAATTCATAAACTACAGCAACATGTTTAAAACTCCCTTCCCCAGTTACTCTTATCCTCCCATCTGGTAGCTGCCCCAAAGTGGTTTCCTTCTTACCCTTCCTACAAGTCTCAACTCTTATCCAAAAACTCAGCACCCCATCTGTCAATCTTTCTTCTTCTCCCTTCTTCTTTGGCCCACTTTTTTTTCCTCCCAAATAAATCTCTCCAACACCACCTCTCAGTTCTCCCCCAAATGAGTTCTCCTTCTTTCTGCATAATCCATGTTTGAGGACCAGGGGAGGAAGGGTGAGAATGCTGGACAAACAACAGCAAAATTGTCCTTGGTCGGTGAGGGGAGGGAATGAAGCTGATAATATACATCCACGAGTCCCATCTTTCCTGTTAAAACAGCATCAGGGCAATATAGGACATGATAGACAATAAATTAGTGAACTGCCACCTCTATCCTTGGAAACCAGCTGTATCAACAGAAGTGACATTTCTTATTCTGTAAGAAGATAATGTGTGAAATGATCAAAACCGTCTCAAAATACCCTGCAGCCAAGTTGGAAGGATTCCTAGCCCCCAAACCTATGCCTTTGACCCCTAACAAGCCAACCTCCAGCTTAGCCAGCCACAGAGAAGACAGAGCTCTAGAAGAGTGGGAAACCATACCAGTTTTAGATTTTACCAATACCTACTAAAATAGACCCAAAATGTACTTAATCTTTTGATTTAACCTTTAATGATTTATCCTACAAATGACTGCAAACATGTATTCAGAGATATAGTCAAGGATATTCATTACAAAATTATAGAAGCAAAAGACTGGAAAAAGTCTAAATGTCCACCAAGCAGGACTGGTTAAAAATTATTGTTGATTCGTGCAGTGGCATATTCTGGGGGCCCTCTTTAGGCTGATACAGGACAATCTCCTGGGCATATTTTTAAGGGGCCAAAAAGTAAAGTGCGGAAACATTTATTAAACATGCTCTAGTTGTGTTTTTCTAATTATTTTAAAGCTTGTGTACTTTGCCTTTACACTTGTCTGGGCATAGAAATATCTCAGGAGAGGTTAACATAGATCATGAGGAGTTTTAACCTCTGGGGAACGGGCTCAGGGTCGAAGTGGGAAGGAAACATTTTTTATTGCATATTTTTGGGTACTTATTATTTTTTCCATAGGCAGGTCTTACTTTATAATGAAACTTTTTGGGAAGAAAATGGCACTCACTTATTAAAGATAGGCTTGGATTCAAATCCCATCTCTTCACTCATGAGCTATGTGACGTTCAGCCCTGTTTTCTCACCGTAAGATGGGAACAGGGACCTATATCTCGGCTGCCGTGAGAATCAAGTAACACTATGTACACAAAATACCCAGCATGCATCTGGAAGATAGGAGATGCTCAAGAAACCGTAGTCTTTTTGTTTCAGTCTGCTTCCAAGCCTTCCTTGTCAATCACACAAGTCTAGAACACTCTTTGTTCCCTGAGCTTTCACCTTCACCTCCCTTTCTCAGAACTGTGCCTGCCCTGAACACTCTCTCCACAACACAGTTTGTACTTATTTCCGGCAACTTTTCTACCCAACCTCAGACCCTACCATGGAGTCCGCTAACTGTTGGACCTTCTCAGACCACCCCCTTCTTACTGCCCATGAGCAAAAATATCTAATGTGTGCTGGGCATTTTCTATGAGCCTAGCACCGTTCTAACATTTCATTCATGTGAATACCCAAGGAACTAAGGCTTATTATGACTCTCATTGTAAAGACAAGGAAACTCAAGATGAGGCACAGTGAGAAACTTGCCAAGAACCGGAGAGTGCCAGAATCCCGCTGTTCGTCTGCCTGCCGTACTCATTCCTACTGCACCCCGTCCACAGAATTCAGATACAATAAGACGCGCAGCTCTCCACCCCATCATCACTGTTTTTTGTTTTAAATAAATTTATTTATTTATTTTTGGCTGCATCGGGTCTTCGTTGCTGCGCACAGGCTTTCTCTAGTTGCGGCGAGCGGGGGCTACTTTTTGTTGCGGTGCTCGGGCTTCTCACTGTGGTGGCTTCTTGTTGCAGAACACGGGCTCTAGGCGCACGGGCTTCAGTAATCGTGGCCCGTGTGCTCTAGAGCGCAGGCTCAGTAGTTGTGGCGCACGGGCTTAGCTGCTCTGCGGCATGTGAGATCTTCCTGGACCAGGGCTCAAACCCGTGTCCCCTGCATTGGCAGGCGGACTCTTAATCACTGTGCCAACAGGGAAGTCTCCCATCGCCACTATTTAAAAGTCTTTATCCATTCAAATAGATTTGCTATTCTCTTTCCCACTGTCCTTTCACCCAACACCTGCAGAGTAAGGGGCTGCAGAAGGGAGCCTTAAATAGCTTCTCCAGATGGCCTGTGGCCTGTATGAGCTCTGAGAACATGCCACATATCAAAACTCCCCAAGAGGCCACCTGGGGAGTTACGCCACAGCTCTGATGGGACCCTGGAGCCTGTACTGCATAACTGTGGTGTACAATGGTGACACCACAGGCACCTCTGTGAGTCCATCTCCAGCCATGGATAATGGCTCATGCTCCCCATGCTGCCGACTGTATTTCTGCAGCGGTTCTGTAGGAGGGACTGTGCATGTAACGGTGGCCCATCATTTTCCACGCACCCATCTCCGTGGCCTGATGGGTGTGTTCACCCTTGTTTATTTGTTCTATAATTTAATTTCCCACCAGAGATTAACAGCGTTGCTTTTCTGAGGCCATTTCTTGTAAAAATTGAGTCAACTCAAGCACTGATTCAGAATGGCTTTGCAAGGACAGCTGCTCTTGCAATTTAGAAGCTCCAAGGTATGAAGTCTGGACTGTGGCTTTGCAATGCAAAAGGGGGTCTGCCACTCTTTTGCACTTGCTGCATACCAGCCGCTGTGCCTGGTATTTAACATGCATTTTCCTACTGAATCCTTGGGGCAGCTTTTTTTTTTTTTAATCTTTATTGGAGTATAATTGCTTTACAATGGTGTGTTAGTTTCTGCTTTATAACAAAGTGAATCAGTTACACATATACATATGTTTCCATATCTCTTCCCTCTTGCGTCTCCCTCCCTCCCACCCTCCCTATCCCACCCCTCTAGGGTTCACAAAGCACCGAGCTGATCTCCCTGCGCTGTGCGGCTGCTTCCCACTAGCTATCTATTTTACGTTTGGTAGTGTATATATGTCCATGCCACTCTCTCGCTTTGTCACAGCTTACCCTTCCCCCTCCCCATGTCCTCAAGTCCATTCTCTAGTAGGTCTGTGTCTTTATTCCCGTCTTGCCCCTAGGTTCTTCATGACATTTTTATGAGGCCGCTTTATGGTTATCAGAGAGGTGAAGTGACTTGCCCAAGGCCGCATGGAGGTGTGGTCAGAACAGAGACACAGCCCTCTGGAACCCCTGTGATTATTGTTTCTCCAGCCAGTCGTTTGTCCTACAAGTTTGTATTAGTGTCTCCCAGAGCTGGGCACATGAGATTCAGCTTTGACCGAAATGGTCACAACTCTGCATTTATGAAACCTTTATTACGTTTTGTCAGGAGGAGCACATTACGCTTGCAAAATAACCACTGCCTTTTATTTGCCAAGCACTTTAAAGTTTACAAAATGTATCTGCACTCATTATCTCATCGTGAATAAATGTACTGTACTCCCCGATGCTTAAATAAATGGTAAAGGAGACCTGTGACTTTGGAGTGGCCTATCTTGAAAGTGCATCCTCTCTGCTCAATCTATCCAAATCCAGAGGCTGTGTTTACTATCCTCGAAGCAACTGCATTTAAATTAAATTACTGTCCCTCCTTCCCTCACTTCACTCTCTGCCTTCTGCTGCTCTTAAAATGCTTCTTTGGTCTCCAGATGGGTGACTTGCTTTCCATTGCCACTGCATTTGGATGAACACATAGTTCTCTGGGCTGGGGGCAAGGTGTCACCTTGGAGACTACGGGGTTTGACTGACAGTTGGGGACAGCCCCTGAGCAGTCAACTCCCTTATGAAGTCTGCTCTTCCCTTATCACGTCTATCCATTCTTTTTCAAGTTTCCTTCTTCACAATGTGGGGAGATAACAAGCAAACACTCTAACAAACAACAGCACATCAACTGTGTGTTGATAGCCCTATAGATCATGATAAAGAATTGAGATTTCTCTTGCTCCCAGGGTGACAGGGAGCCACTGAATGATATGTCCCAGCTGTGAGAGAGTCTGTCAGTTTCTGCATTACCTTCCTTTCTGATGATGGAGAAAAATGCTGTAGGCAGATGACAAGAGTCCTCCTTTGTCCCTGAGAATTCCTGTGTCTTTAACCCCCAGCTAATGATGATAATAATAATAATATCACTACATGTAAATCTAAGCCTTAATTTTATGATCTGGGGGGTCCATCACACACTTATCTCATTGGTCTAGAGTCTGGGGGTTCTTCAGCCTGTGCCCCAAGTCCTTTCAGGGCATTCCTCTAACAATTATAGTTTGCATTCCTGTTTCAGGCCAGGAATGAGTTCCTGTCCTCATGGGTTTTACTGCCTAGTGGGTGACACAGACAACACACAGCAGACCAGTAACTCAAGTACAACTTGTGATTCAGGCCATAAAGAAAACATATAGGGAGTAAGGTATAAAGTAACCAGAAGACACCTACTTAGACTCTGAGAAGAGAGGACATTTAAGCGTTGATCTGAGCGACGAGACCAGAGCCAGACACGTGACCATCAAGGGGAAGCACATTCCGGGCACAAGGAACAGCATGAGGAGGATCAAAGATAGGAAAGGAACTGCCAGAAAGCCAGCGTCGCGGGGTTGGTGAATGAGAAAGTGGTACGAGATGTCAGAGCCAGGTAGGGGCTGAAGCAGCACCGTGCAATAAAACGGAACACAAGCCACAAGTGTAATTTTAAAATTTCTAGATATTCAAAGGAGTGGAAGTAGGTTGGGACCAAGGTGGCTGGGTAGGAATATCTTGCGTCACCTCCTCTCAGGAGCACACCAAAATCACAACTGTCTGCAGAACGACCATCGATGAAAAAGACCAGAACCTACCAGAAAAGATCTTCCGCCACTAAAGAAGGAACCACAGCGAGACGGGCAGGAGGGGTAGACTCGTGATATAGCCAAATCCCATACCCCCAGGTGGCCGACCCACACACCGGAGAATAATTACTCCGCAGAGGTTCTCCCACAGGGGTGAGACCTCTGAGCCCCACGTCGGGCTCCCCAGCCCGGGGTCCTACACAGGGAAGACGAGCCCCCAGAGCATTTGGCTTTGAAGGCGGGCGGGCCTTCATTTCAGGAGTCCCAGGGCGCAGGGGAAAGAGAGGCTTCACTCCTAAAGGGCTTAAAGGGCCCACACAAAATCTCACGCGCTCCAGGACACGGGGCAGAAGCGGTCATTTGACAGGAGCCTGGGCCAGACCTACCTGCAGGTCTTGGAAGGTCCCCGGGTGAGGTGGGGTCGGGGGGTGACTGCGGCTCACGCTGGGGACACAGGCACTGCTGGCAGCAATTCTTGGGAGCTCCTACCGCGTGGACGCTGATGTAGGTGGAAGCTCTTGCTGGCGGCCGCCATGGTGGGAGCCTCCCTCCAGCTCATTAGCACGAACACCTGGCCCCATTCAGCAGCCTGTAGGCACCAGTGCTGGGACGCCTCAGGCCAAGCAACTAATTGGGCGGGGACACAGCCCCACCCACCAGCAGTCAGGCTGACCTAAGACCCCCTGAGCTGACAGACGCCCCTGGAAGCAGCCCCGCCAGAGGCCCCAGAACCCAGCTCCGCCCACAGTCCCAGAATCCCCTGCGCCCGGCCCCGCCCCGGGGAGCCTCTGGACCAGCCCCATCCACCTGGGGCGGACATAAGATGCAAGAAAACCGCAACCCCCCAGCCTGCGGATACAGCCAGCTGACAACAAGCTAGACCCTGCCCTGGGACCAGCTGGGCCCCAGCCCTGCCCACTAGCAGGTCAACACAAACTTCAGGACACCCCAGACCCTGTACCCAACTGTGTCAGGAACTGCCCCCCTCACCTGTGAGCTGATACCAGCTCTGGGACCCCTGGGCCCTGCAGCCAGACTCCAGGACCCCGCTCTTTCTGCCAGTATCTGGCACTAGCCCCCCAGGACCTGGCTTCACCCACCAGTGGGGGGCAACAGCCCCAGAGTCTGCTAGACCCTGCGTCCGCCCACCAGTGAGCCAGCACTAGCCCCAGAGCCCTCTGGGGTTCCGCAGTTAGCTGCTTCGTGACCCGATCCCACCAACCAGTGGCTGGCAGCCTCCACACAAGGCAGGACCTGGCAACCAATTGGCCCAGGGGCCAGCCAAGCCTAGCAGACTGTCCACATAGTCAGCCCGCCACAACAGAAGGACCCACACAGCCCTCATAGGAGGAACCCCTAGAGTATATAGCTTGAGTGTAGAGGGGGGGTGCTGCTGGGACCTACAGGACGTCTCCTATAGAAGGTCACTTCTCCAAGGTCAGGAAACATAACTAACCTATCAGATACATAAAAATACCAACTGCGGGGCTTCCCTGGTGGCGCAGTGGTTGAGAGTCCGCCTGCCGATGCAGGGGACACGAGTTCACGCCCCGGTCTGGGAAGATCCCACATGCCGCGGAGCGGCTGGGCCCGTGAACCATGGCCGCTGAGCCTGCGCGTCCGGAGCCTGTGCTCCGCAACGGGAGAGGCCACGGCAGTGAGAGGCCCGCGTACCGCTAAATAAATACAATATAAAAAAAATTACCAACTGCGACTTAGGCAAAATGAGGCGACAGATGAAGACTACAATAACTGAAAGGAAAAATGCACTAGATGGAATCAACAGAAGACTGAATGACAGAGGAATGGATCAGTGAGCAGGAAGATAGAGAAGTGGAAATCATTGATGCTGAATAGATTAAAAAAAGAATGAAAAGGAATGAGGACAGAGACCTCTGGGACAACAGCAAGGGCACTAATATTTGCATCATAGGGGTCCCAGAAGGAGGAGAGAGAGAGAAAGGGCGTGAGAACATATTTGTAGACACAAGAGCTGAAAACTTTCCTAACCTGGAGAAGGAAAACACTGTCCTGAGCAGACGACCTCATGACACTTTTGGCAATTTAAATGTAGTCATTTTAAAGCCTGAAAGCTGCATTATTTTCATCCTAACTCAGGATGTAGTTTAGTGACCAGAATAGAGAAGAATGTGCCAAATGAGCGTCAATCAGGTGGACTTGGGGCTATCACTGCAAAAATGGAATTTATAAATTTAGTATCCTCAGAGTAAAATTTTGTGCTTCATAAGTTATTTTTTCTACATTAGAAAAAAGATACCACACAGGGAATTACATTCCAGATTTAAAGAATGAATGGAAAGGATCCAAAACATGAAAGTGTAGCAGGTTATTGGTCATACTTGTAAAGCACCTCATATCATTGAGAAAATAAAGGTGCCTTAAAAGACAGACTGAAAGGCAGACTGTAACTTAAAATGTTGGTGACTTGTTCTTTCACATTAATGGAGGGAAAGGTTGGTCTGAGGATGTAACTGTTGATGTGAGCAGTAGTAAACCTGCTTTTAGATACCATGCTGTTAGTATTTAATTGAAAACTTACCTATTTTATTTCAAGCCTGAGTAACTTAAAGGATGTTATACAAAGTCTAAAGCCTTCATCTATTGAACCTCCCAACATGTTGCTTATGGCTGTTAAAAAGTATAGAGATAAAGTTGATTTAATTATATTTTCCTTTGTACTTCAAAAATTATCCTAACACTGTTGTACCTTAAAAGGATTTCCACCAAGCTTTCTTGAAAAGTCACTTCTATAAGGCAAGAAAGTTGTTTTAGAATCATGTACCAACTCTTTAAATAACAATCATTTTGAGACAGCAACTGTGAGCAGTGTAACTTCAGAAAAAATTTTAGTCGATCAGATTACTGTAGATTTTTAATGATGATTGCCCTGGATAAAATTGTACTTTTTCTGTCTCCTTTTCCATCCTTTCTTCTTCTTAGTTTCAATTCCTGTAGTATGATAAGCATGCATACTTTTATTTCTTTAGCTTCCTTAAGAAGCACTAGTTGTTTCAGGTTTAGAGAGATACTTCCTCCCTGCCTTTGACACATTGGATTAATTCAGAGGCTTAAATCAGTTTAAAATGAGCTTTTGCTTTTCTCTGTCATTAATGTTTGGGTTTTTTTTGCGGTACGCGGGCCTCTCATTGTTGTGGCCTCTCCCGTTGCGGAGCACAGGCTCCGGACGCGCAGGCTCAGCGGCCATGGCTCACGGGCCCAGCCGCTCCGCGGCAAGTGGGATCTTCCCGGACCGAGGCACGAACCCGTGTCCCCTGCATCGGCAGGCGGACTCTCAACCACTGCGCCACCAGGGAAGCCCCATTAAGGTTTTTGTTTAGTTTCTTTAGCCTATAGTGGCTGAGTTTAGCACTTGGTGTTCAAAATTTTATATTAAGAAATGACAAGTTGCTTTGGTCCATTTCATAAGCCAAAATTCCTTACATTTACATAATTAAGTGTTCTTAAAATGAAGATTTACTGTTTCTTCTTTACTTGCTGGTAGAGCTGAAGTTTGTTTTACTTGTACGTTTGTACATATACCTAATGTTCTCAAGTGCCTTAACTGTTTAAAATCTCTGGCTTCAAAGATTTGGGGGGAAAGGTAGGCTTACCTCACATTTTTGTTTCCCTCCGTAGTAATATTTTAGGTACCTCACAAAAAATTTTATTACGGTGCCGTGGCTGTTCGTTTTTAGTGAGTGCTTTAAGATACACGATTCAGTTGAAAATATACAGAATTTCCATTCTCCCAAAGTGGTAAAAATTGGCTACAATGGTATAATTGTCATTTACCTAGATAGGAATACTTTGCCATACATTAATGTTAACAGTATAGCTATTTTTGTGAAAATGGAGTTGATGAAGGCTCTCATCTTCTGTAATTTTGAATAATGCTCTAACAGAATCATAATATGCAATTCGATTTTACAAGAAGAGCTCTTACAACAGAACTCACAGTCTTTTCCCCTCTTCCTTTAGCAGTTTAGTATTTTGATCCATTAATAATTTTTGGGTTTTCTTAATCCAGAAGGTATATAGAAACCTTTTCAGATTTTTCATCTGATTTGTTCATGTAGATTGTAGTTTATTAAAATCCCTTATTTTACCTTATAGATATTTGTTGCACAGACACTGCTGTATTTAGAAAATTCTATTTCAGTTCATTAAAAACTGCAAAACCAATCTGTATCATGTACCAAACTGATTTAAAATAAATCTACATGTTTATTGGAAAAAAAAGTCACCGGAGTCCAGGAAGCTCAGAGAGCCCCATACAGTTCGGTCCCAAAGAGGAACATGCCAAGACACATTGTAACTAATATGGCAAAAACTAAAAAGAGACAACATTAAAAGCAGCAAGGGCAAAGCAACAAATAACATACAAGGGAGCTCCCATAAGGCTATCAGCTGATTTTTCAGCAGAAATGCTGCAGGCCAGAAGGGAGTGGCATGATATATTTACAAGTGATGAAAGGGAAAAAAACTACAACCAAGAATATACTCTACCCAGCAAGGCTCTCCTTCAGATTTGATGGACAGATCAAAAGCTTAACAGACCAGAAAGGGAACTTTCTGGGGTTTCATGAGGGAACTTTCTGGGGTGACTGTTTGACACCGCGCAAACAGATTGAACAGCACTTTCTTTTTTTAATTTATTTATTTGGGCTGCATTGGGTCTTTGTTGCTGCGCGCGGGCTTTCTCTAGTTGTGGTGAGCGGGGGCTACTCTTCGTTGCGGTGCGCGGGCTTCTCATTGCGGTGGCTTCTCTTGTTGCGGAGCACGGGCTTAGTTGCTCCGCAGCAAGTGTGATCTTCCCGGACCAGGGATCGAACTTGTGTCCCCCGCATTGGCAGGCGGATTCTTAACCAGCGCATCACCAGGGAAGTCCGAACAGCATACTTTAGATCTGAGCATTTCAATGCGTGTAAAGTTGATGTCAGTTAAAAAAGAAATATGAGCTATCGTTATTATTATTGTCATTTTAAAAAAATGCACCAAGCACTATGGTTGACACTTACGAGTCTTGTCTTGTAGTCACTGGACTGTAAGTGCTACGGAGGCAGGACCCAGCTCCCCTTGCTCCTGCCTGGTTTCCCAGTGCCCAGCACAGTGCCTGGCACATAACAGGTGCTCAGTAAGTGTTTGTTGCATGAATTTATGAATGAACAAAAGAGTGGGTGTTTGAAGAGGGAGACAGCAGGAGTGAAAGAAATTGCTGGCTGGGAGAAAAGAAGTCCTGGTATTTACAGCCCTCAAACATTTCTGTTCTGGTTTGCTAGACAAATGGGGGCTCCGTTAACACTCGTATCTACGTATTTATAAGACAGCCTGGAGGCTGCTTGGGAACTAATTTGGCATCTCGAGGAAATCATTTGCCTTTAGAAAAGATGTAAATATTCCCCACTCGGCTGAGCAGAATGGCCCCACTGGGCTCCTAGAAAAACAGTCCTTGAGAACATTCTTTAACTCACTCAGGAAGGCTTTGTATGGGGAGGCTGGGAGAAGGATCCAGGGAAAGAAAGAGAAACTGACGTCATGGAGGGTCTACGATGTGTCAGGCCCCGCCCACCGCTTTCACGCACACTGTCTCCTTTATTCATGATGATGATGAAGCCGACGGTCACTGACTCTGTTTCACGGATGTGAAAATGGAGGCTCAGAAGTGCCCCAGCTGAATTACTCTCTCTGAATGGGTTGGCACTGAAACCCAGGCCTGCCTGACACCCAGTAGGGGGTGTTAACTCAGCCTGTTGTCACTTGCTGGGTGCCCAGGGGCATATTATTCTCTGAGTGTCAGTTTCCTTATCTGTAAACAAGGCGTCCATGCCTTGCCTTGTCTGCATCCCCAGTTCACGGCCATGATGACCGCATCGTGAAGGGTGCTCAGAAGGTTCTGATAGTCACTAGTTTTTCTGTCCCTTCCAACAAGGAAGAGGTGAGGCAGAGAGGCAGCCAAGGGAAGGCAGAGATCTCACCGAGGGCAGCTGGGTATGTCACCCGCCAGGTTGTCGATACAGGGAACAGGTACTCATTTCTCCATCAAGCGTTTCCAGTTGGCTCTGCCTTCTAACTTGTCCTCTTCTCTCCACCTCCACGGTGACCACTCTGGTCTGAGCCACCTTCATCCCTCCCTTGGATTAGTGGCCCCCAAGCTGATCTCGCTGATTCGGCTCTTGTCCCTTGGAATCTATTCTCCATCCAGCGACCGGCATGACCCTCATCAATTCCAGGTCAGATCGTGTCACAGCTCTGCTCCAAATCCTGCAACGGCTCTAGGGTGACTGCCTTACCCTTGTTTGCCTGGGACTTCCCCGTTTTAGCATTGAAACTTCTGTGTCCTGGGAGCTCTCTAAGTCCCGGCAAACTGGGACGGTTGATCACCCTGAATGGCTCCCAAATCTGAGTTCAAGCCAACATCTTTACAAAGTGCTACATCGTCTGGCCCCCATCACCTCTCTGACCTCGTCCACCGCTCCTCGCCCCCTCACTCACCCCACTCCAGCTGTACTGGATTCCTTGCAGATGGTCAAACACATCATTCACCCTCCCACCCCAAGGCCTTCGCACTGGCTGTTCCCTCTGCCTAGAATGCTCTTCCCTAAGCTGCAGACATGGCTGCATCCCTCGCTCCCTTCAGATCTTTACTTAACGTGTCTTTTTCAAGAAGTCCTGCTCTACCCGCTCCATCTAAAATATTCTCCACACGACTCTCAACGCCTCCTGGAACCCTCTCCTGCTTCATCTTCTCCCCCACACGTTTCACCACCTAAAACATTGACTCTTTTACTTTCTCCTCTTGTTTACCATTTGCCCCTACCGCCAACTAGTATGTGGATTCCATGAGGGCACGAATGCTTGTCTGTTTCAGTCACTGCTCCGTCTCCGGCGCTAAAATAGGTCCAGTGCCTGACACACAGAAGGTGCTTTATAAATCCTGGTTGAGTGAATGCATTTCTTCAGCATCAACCACAGGTTGGGTCCTGCACCTCAGGGTTGCATGAGGGAAAGCAGTGGGTGAACAGAGGGCTTCATGCTGTGCTACATATATAATGATGGAGGGAGACACAGGTGGGGGGAGACTGTGGCAGAGCCCCCAACCCTACCCGGAAGTTAGGGATGACTGAGAACTGTAGGAGGAAGGGCGATGCATAAGGTGAGAAGACAGGTGAGATGAGATGTTAAGTCTCAGACCAGGGACTGCATCTGGGTTGTTCAGGTTGTTGAGTGGATGCCCAATAAATCCATTTGAATGAATGAATGAATGAGCGAGCCAGGCACAGATGAAAGCATATGAGAAAGCCCAGAAGGGAGAAGGAACTGGGTGGGGTTGGGGCAGTGGCCAGGACAGGGGCAGGCAAAGCACCTGGGGACAACATCACTCAAGACTGATATGAACAGCATGTCAATCATGATGGCAGCTCAAGTCCATGAGTGATTGTAAAGTGCAGGAGAGGTTCCAAGTACTTTTTCATGCATCCGTCTGTTGAATTCTCACAACCAACCTTTGCCCTAGTTTTAGTCTTAGCCCAGGCTCCGGACGAAATAAACCTGGGGCAAGGTTTAAACATCTGTTATGTTACTGGAAGGTACAATCTCAGGGCAGTGAGGCTGAAGGAGAGGGAAGGGAAGGCAGGAAAGATAAGCTACAAGGTCAGTCACACGTTCTGGCCACGGTGGTTGCTGGGCTCCATGGTCTGTCTCTGTTAGAATGCACAGGAAAATTGCCAGGCGTGGTCCAACAGAGGGAGGGGTGGAGAGGGAGCGAGTCCTCCAGTCCTTCACACCCCCTCTCACAGGTGAAAGTACTCTCCAGGGGAATCCCCTCCTGGAGCGGTAGGAGGAGCCACAGAGCATGGCGTTTGGCTCTCTGACCTGCATGTATGCTGCTGTAACAGTAGCTGCGATTCAGACAGCAGCTGAGTGTCCAAGAGACTGATGGGGCCAAGAGAACCAGAGAAAGCTCGGTAGATGGATCCAATCCAATCGCTGCTATCCTGCCTCTGTCGCTGGGAACTGAGGCATCGAGAGGCTAAAGAGCTCACCCCACCATGCCTCCAGCAGTCCTGACACACGGTGAGAAGAATGTGGACCCCTTGGGGCTGCAGAGAAAGCAAGCACGTGGACCTAAATCTCTGAGGCAAGAATGTGAAGATGCCATCAGGATTCTCTAGTACACTCTGGGTTATCCGCAGTCAACCCAAAGGCTGAATTAGCCTTGAATCATTTCTCTCCGGCTCCAAGCAGCAGCAAGAAACGAAGGGAAAAACACTAGGTTCAGGTCTGCTCCCAATTTGCTGTGTGACTTTGGGCAATAGATGCTCACTCTCTGGTCCTGTTTCTCCACATAAAAAATAATGTGCCAGTCCAATGCACTGGCACCAGCGAGGCCCCTCCAGCAGTGTCTGCTCCTCGGCTACAGAGAACATCTCTGCATGCCCCTCCCTGCTTGTCCCTGCCTTCCAAACCCACTTTAGAGATTCCCACGCACAGGTACAGTGGGCAACAGTCCGGGGACCATAAGCCATGGCACCCACCCAGCTCTGACTGAGATGCCCAACGAGCCCTGAGCAGCAAGAGTAAATTGAGTTACCTCTCTCTTTTCAGGAGACACAGTTAAATCTATCTGATGGCTTCCTGGGCCATGGCAATTAGGTATAAGTCACTCAACCCATCAGGCATGAAATTGGGTTCCTTCAAAGACAGGCGAGAGGCCGGGCACCCATGGAGCCAGCTCCCCATCCCACCCCACCTTTGAGGGAGGTTGCTTGAGATCAGCGCTGGCAGCAGAGGTGATCGACTGCTAGGGCGGGGCCCTTGCTCAGTGTGTCCCTGCCTGTGACAGAGCTGGAACCCCCTTTTAGCCTTTCCCCAAACCAGCTAGACGACCAGGCCACGAGACTGGCAGGAGGCCACTGAACCTGAACCAGGAGTCAGGAACTCTGAACTCCAATCCCAGCTCCTTCACTGCTAACTTGGTCAGTCACTTGGTTTTGCAAAGCCTCCATTTCCCCATCTGTAAAATGGGCGTACTAGCCCTTGTCCTCATGCTTCTGTGAGCCAGACAAGCTTTAAAAATGAGTGTCTCCTCTTCCAACCAAAGGAGTTTAGTAAACTGCTCGAGGCCACAGTTTAAAAAATGGCGAAGACGGGAATAAATCCAAGCCTGTTCCAGGAGTCTGGGCCCCATCACCTCCCAGGTGGAGCAGGCAGGGCCAGCTGAGTTCTGCCAGAGGGAGCTGGTGAAGGTGAAGCCATGTGACCCATAGACCTGTCCTACCAGTTGACCTTGTAGAAAAGCACTAGCTACCCTGCCAAGCTTGGCCCATGGTATTATCAGCAAGGATGCCTGGGTTTGGAGTCAGAGCTCTGGGTTCAAAGCCTAGCTCCCCTTGTCACCACTCACGTCGTCTCTGAGCCTCAACACCTGATTTTGGGTGGGGGATCCCCTACCTTCTCCTCTCATTTCCACCTTCTGCCTGACCCCTTGTTTGTTTCCCTCTCCCCACATGCTGAGCGATGAAGAACTGCTGTTTATTGATTTGTTCAGAGTCAGCTGCCGTCACTGGACTCAGCTGACCGAGGGCGAGGCCACTGTACCTTAAAGCATCGTGTCCCCCAGCCTCCTTCCACCTCAGGCCAGAGACTACTCCCCAGGATCAGCTGGGGGCGGGGGTGGGGGCAGGGCCAGGGCAAGGGCTTTGGGCAAATGCAGCTGTGCCTCCCCCTCCCCTCTGAGCCAGCCTGAGCGGGAAGATCACAAACTTGAGATGATGGGGGGTGGGGGATGGAGAGGCTTAAATAAGCCACTGCCCTGAGCTCTGCACGCTGAAGGCATGTGCGTAGCAGGATTTTGCCCAGGGCTACCGAGCCTTCGTGCAGCTACTTACAAAGCAGCGTTTCGAGTCATTTAAAATGTTTTCTTGCAGGTGTAGAACACCATGGCGTGATTGACAGGGCCGAGACCCCCAACACCGCTTCTTAGCAGTGATGTCTGAGTACCACTCAGCACAGTGGCTGGCTCCTTGCACACATACAAGGAGTGGGAGTGGCAATGGTTCTTAACAAAGGGTGACAAGGTCACTGCCTCACCTCATCACCGGGCCTGCTGCCTAGCATTTGTCCCTGAGCTCTGAAGGTTGCTGACAGGTAAATAAGCAATCGGTTCTGGTGGGAACCCAGCCGAGGCTGCCCATCACTCTTGGAAGACAACAGCGGGAGCTCCGCCAGGACATTCATCACATCTGGAGCTGCCGAGGCTACATCCAGCACCCTCCAGCACCCACGTCCCCCAGCCGCCACAGTCTTCCCTCGCCTGTTACAATCCTTGGGATTGGGAAAGGATGCAAAACCTCAGTTCCTCAGCCCTGAATGGTGCAGACAGCCAGGGGGCTTGGGACAGGGCTGGGTCTCCCTTGGCTTGGGGAGGGCTCTGGGCAGGGCTGGGATGGGACGGACATGGGAGGGTGACCTGGAGCAGGTAGGCTACTGAAGGGCCACCAGGTGGGCGGGCCCAGCCGATGGATGTATCCCAGTTTACTGTCTCCTGCGGTCAGCCACAAGCCTCACAAAGGCAGGCCCTCTGGCCATCCTAGTCTCAGCTTTCTCTTCAGTGCCCTGGACATGGGGTGGTAGAAAGATTAATAAATATTGATTAAACCAGAAAATGTTAATTGAGTTCTGAACTCAGATCTACCTTTGTCTTGGGACAGGTCTTTTCCCTCTCTGAGCCTCCATTTCCTCACTTGTAAAATTACCTTGAGGCTTTCTTCCAGTCCTGAGACTCCAGGCTTGTTTCAAGACCAGGTCCTGCTGCTAAAAATGGCCCCGGGGCCCGGAAACAAGAGGAGACGTTTGGGGCAGCCACTCAACCCACCTGCAACACCCTCACCTTTGAAATGACTTTGGTTATGATGTCAGGGAAACCACACGGGGCACAGCTGTGCAGATGGAGCCTCTGAGCTGGGCACCAGGGAAAAGTGTTTCTGAGCCCAAAGACCAATGGTGCCACTGTGGAGCGCGGGCTACGTGCCAGGCACTGTGCTAAGTGCTTCCTGAGCATTTGATTTTTCACGGGATGCTGGGAGGCTGGTACCAGTTCTAGACTCATTGCACAGATGAGTAAAGGAGGGCCCAGAAAGAGGTGAAATGACCGAGGCCATGCGCGGATGGAAAGGCAGAACCCAGGTCATGAGCCACTTAGTTACCCTGGGTAGCAGAAGTCGGAGAAGTGAAGGCTTGCACGGTGCTTACTGCACTGGGTCCTGGGCTGAGCTCAGTGGGACACCAGGATCCACGCTAGAATTTCGGGAGTGAGCTTGCAGGGAGGAGGACTCAGCTGGGTCAGAATCTCCTGCATCAGGCTGTGTTGGGTTGGGGGATTCGAGAGGCAGGGGGACAGTGGTTATCTTCTAGAATGCTGAATTGATTTCTAACAGCATCTTCAGGATTTCTGTTTCCTGATGTACGATGAGCAAAGCTTTGCTGTTGTTATCTGGGTTTAATTTTTTTGAATGCATCACTCACACGACTGAAGAAAAATGATGGCTTTCTTCCTTTACCAAAAGGCACTCTGTAAGATAAATGCCCAGAAAAATTTTAACAGGAAACTTATGAGATAATTTCATCTTTATTTTCCTTTATACCACTTCTCACTCTCTGACAACATATTTATTTTCTTGCTCATTGTCTGTCTCCCCGGCGAGGACTTTGCCTCCAGAAAAGCAGGGGGCACTGCACCTGCCCCCCATGGACGCCCCGTGTGGGGAACAGTGGCTGGTGCCTCGCAGGTGCTCAACAAGTATTGGCTGCGTAAGTAATCCTGCTGGCACAGGGGGAGCACGTGGGACACACAGGTTCCAGGCCCTAAAAATGTCTGCGAAACTCCAGTGCCAGGAAGGCAGTGAGAATCTCTATTCCGGATTTCCACTATAGCTTTTGTTTGGGGACCAAGCTGGGAGTTCGGAACATATTTATCCGAGCATTACATTAATAATAATGATCATTATTAATAAACTAACCGGTCACCTTCTCTGGCATAGCATGTGCTATGGGCTGAATTATGACCCCTATAAAATTCATATGTTGAAGTCCTAACACCCATAACCTCAGGTGACTGCATTTGGACATGGGCCTTTAGAGATGTGACTAAGTTCAAGTGAGGCCCCTGGGCTGGGCCCTAATCCACTCTGACTGGGCTCCTTTATAAGATGAGGGACCTGAACACAAAGAGAGACACCAGGGATGCATGGGCACAGAGGAATGACAACGTGAGGACACAGCAAGGAGGCGGCCGTCTGCAAGCCAAGGAGTGAGGCCTCAGAAGCCAGACCCGCCAACACCTTGTCTTGGATGCCAGCCTCCAAAACTGGGAGAGAATAAATTCCTGTTGTTTAGGCACCACGCCCACCCCCAGCCTGTGGTATTTTGTTATAGCAGCTCTAGCAAACTAGTATAGCCTGCTATACTCTCCCATGCCCAAATCCCATTAGATTCTAATAACTAGTATTCCCACCGTTGAGATGAGGAAACTGAGGCCCAGTGAGGGAAGTGGCTCTTCCAAGGCTCCGTGGGTTCCACCGGAGGAAGACACAGGGCTGTGTCTGCTCCCATCCTTACCCCACACCCAAACGTCGGCAAGCTTTTGAACAGCACCCTCTTCCTTGCCAGGACCTCTGATTCCCTGCAGAGACCTTGGATGTCCCCTCCACACGCCCCAGCTCTCTCCGGTGAGCTGCGGCCACTCCTGTGCATGGCAGGCTGGTGGGGGACGTTCCTTAAATACATATAAATATATGACGTATTTGTCTACAGACTCACCAAGCGGGACAACGCTCCTGCATCTGAGAAAACACAGTCCACTCTTCCACTGATTCTCTCCACCAGAGAGACGGGCAGATGGTGAGGTCTTCCAGGGAGGGCATCCGGTGAATTTCCTTCCTGCCGCATCTCTCCTCCCCTTCCCAGTTCTACCCACAACCTCTGGCGAGGATGGTCAGAGCTGAGATCTCCCCTTCTTGGGGTAAGTGCCAACTGGTAAGTTGTTATGGCTTGAATTGTGTCCCCCACATGCTCCCAAGATACCCGGACCCCCAGGAGCTCAGAGTGTGACCTTATTTGGGGGTAAGGTCTATGCACAGGCAATCAAGTAGAGGTTAGGGTTGATTGACTGTGACTATGACTGTGTCCTCATAAAAGGAGGAAATTTGGACACAGAGACAGACATGCACGGGAGGAAGACGGCTACATGTAAGAGAGAATCCCTTAAGATACTCCAAAGGAACCAACCCTGCCAACATCTTGATGTTTGAATTCTAGCCTCTAAAACTTCAAGATAGTCAGTTTCTGTTGTTTAGACCATGCAGTTTGTGGTGCTCTATTATAGCAGCCCTAGCAAATTAACTCACCGGTGATCCCAACAGGACTTTCCTTCCTGATGGCAGCTGTGACTGGCTGTACCAGAGGGGCCCTAGGAATAGAGGCACATGTGGGGTAGGACGTGTAGTCTGTGCCAGTGGGAACTTAAGGAGAAGCAGCATTGGCTACCTGAATGTGGGCATAAGCTAGTTCTGCCTTTGTAAATAGGAAAAAATAAGTGGATCTATCTCTTGGGACTTTATAAAGCTGGAGTGAGATGCACTGTGTAAAATGCCTAGCACGGTGGTCAGTACACAGTATGTGATCAATATACATCAGCCTACAGTTTTAGGATTATTGACACTTCAAGGATGTTTGATAAAGCAGGTGTCCAGGCTATAAGTGTGCCATTGCGAGTGTAGTTTTTGGTACACGTGCATAGTTGTGTGTGCATGGTAGTCTGTGTATGTGAGGTGTACGGGGGACTGTGGGAACAGATGGTCACAAGTTCTTGAATGTTGCTGTGGGCGGACATTTGTAGAGATGCATATATGTCAGTGTGTCCCAGGTATTCAGGGTGTATGAGCCACTGACTTGTTCCGTGGTTCATTTGCTTGTTCAGTCACTCATTCATCAACATTTCTTGAATGCCCGCACATCTACACACAATGTAGATATGTAAACAGACAAGGGAAATATGATAGAAGCATGGGAATTAAGGGAGAATAGAGAAAGAGCATTTATTTCAGCTTGATGTATCAGGGAAGACTTCCTGGAGGAGGTGACATTTGAGCAGAACTTGGCCAAGAGAACAAGGCCATTGCATGTAGACACACAGGGAAAGAAATAGCAGTGTGCACCCGAAACTACAAACAGTTTGCATTGGTCCCCTTCCTCAGAACCCTTCTACCCCAAGGTGCACACCATCAATCCTCCAGAGTCCTAGGTAACATGATCATAGAATAGAGAGAAAGCCCAGATGCCAAGAAGCCAACACTTTATTTGGTACAGACCTAGCATGCTGGGAGCCCCACGCCCCATGGGATGTGCCTCTGCTGGCCCCCCTGGCCTCTTGAGGGCGGCCACACTGGCTGTGGACTCGGGGCCCCTGGGGAGGCCTGGCTGGTCTTTGTCTCTCTCTCCAGAACGTCGTGGAGTCGGGAAGTCTTCAAGGAGGGCAATGTGTCGCAGGAGGCTGGAAACAAATGCAGGTCAGAGCTGAGAAATGGGGCCTGGGGTGTGTGTTTTGGTGGGTGGAAGCCCCTGGAGCCCATATTCCCAGGTGGCGTTACTGCAGCGATGTGCTGAGCGGAATGAGATAGGAGGGGGCAGAAGGGAAACGAGTGGAGGGAGCCTGAGAGACATCCTGAAGGGCCACCATTTCCAAGTGCAGGTACCTGACATGCACTGTGGCCGCTGGGGCAGTGCTCTGGGCTGGGGTCTCTGATTCACAGGCCGCTCACAATGCTACTTTGGGTAGTTGGCATTACTACCCCCATCTTCCAGCTGAGAACACAGATGCTCAGCAAGGTTGCATCGCTCGGCAGTTACAGGGAAGAACTGAGCTCTGGGGGCTTGAGTGGCTCCGAATCCCGTAACACATTTGTATCGTGGGCAATGGAGCTGTATTGTCGAGCTCAAGACTACAGCGTGCAAGTCAAAGGTGGAGGAGATTTTTAGGCAGGCGCTCCGTTATCACAGGGAGCGTTGCTGGGAGGGGGGAAGGGGAGCTGAGCTTTAAAAAAAAATGGCAGAGACAAGATGTTCTGTGACGACGTTTGCTAAGCACTGTTCCCCTTCGGGACGTGTGCCCTTTACTTGGCCTTTGAAACTGCGTTCTGTGTCCCCGAGAGCATAATAATGTAAATGAATATCAGATCTCTCCTCGGTAATTGAGAGCAGAGAGAAGGCCATGTTAAGTCAATTTAATTTGCTCCGATACGGTCCAAGCCCGTCTCCGTGGAAGGGGCAATGGCTTTTTGATGGGCTGAGGGTGATTCTCAAAGTGACAGGACGTGCGGCTTGTTTGGGTCCAGGAGGCCTCTGGAAGGAGGGCTGGCGGCTGAGCCAGGTGTGGGCTGAGCACGACCACTTGACCACCTGAGCCTTGAGCCGCTGCGAGTTCTGAGCTTCAGTGACGCGGAGATTTACGGACGCCGGGGTGGGGGACCTGCCACTGGGATGTGGGTTTGCATCGCATCTGAACCCGGAGGGAGGCTCTAACTCCCCCTCCGCTGCTTCCTGGCCTGCCTCAGAGGGGCTTTGCATTTCAGTCGGGAGCTGTGAAGTGGAAGACTCAGTGCCCTGGAGTCTGAAACATGCCCTACGAGGTGCAGTCAGGGGCCAGCCTGGCCTCAGGGCAAAGAGCACTGGACTGGGAGTCAGGGTGGCTGGGTTGGTGGCAGACTCACTGGGTGACCTTGATCTTGAGGTCCTCCTCACTTGCCCAAGAGTGAGGCTGGAGTCTGTGAGTTCCAACCCCCCCTTTAGATGTATGATTCTAAGCTCTGCCTCAGTTTGCCCTCCATAGAGGCAACCCCTCTAAAGACCCAGCTCCATCAGTGTGGCTCTGAGCTTACTCACAAAGAGGCCTGGGATACGTACCTAAGAAAAAGTGTCACCAACAAAAGTGTGGGGACTCTGGAGATTCGAATCCCCGTTCTGCCTGGGTGACTCTGTACAAGTGCCTTAACCTATATGATTCTCAGTTTGTCAACCTGTAGAATGGGAATAAATCATACTCATCACCTATTGGGGTAACTGTGGGCACCAAATGACTGCCTGATAAACACATTCCATCAGCTGGAGCTGTTATTAGCAACGAATGTCTCTTCCCACCTTGACTGCACAGAAGTGCCAGGACCGGGACGGGAGGAGAAGGCGGAGGGAAGCACTGCCGCTCCCACGGTGGCGCTCTGGGACCTCTGTACTTGTCCCCTCCTCCCCCTTCTTGGGCCCCAGTTTCTCTTTACACATTTAATGCAAGAGTTGGACTTCACTAACGTCAAGGCCTCGTCTATGCTAGCCTGACCCTCCCCCCATCCACCCGGGCTCTCCCGTCACTGTGTGGACAGATGCCTCCATGGCTCCCCCAGCACCAGGTGAAAGGAGCGCTGGAAAGAGAACAGGACAAGGGTGGGAAAACTTTAAAAGCCCAGCGCCTCCTTCAGCACCCTCTCCCCCGCCCCCCACAGGACCTCACACTTTCTGATGGTCTGTATTTTCAAGAGCAGAGAAACCGGTGGCACCTAGTGAGGGCTTCTGATAAGTTTTCTATTTACCAGCAACACATTATTTGCATAAATAGCAACACATTATTTCAGTGAAAACCTAAAAGCAGTAGCAGCAACCGGTTGCCTCCAGGCTGCCAGACCTGGGTGGACCACCTCGTTTCATCCCCCCAGGAGGACAGGCCAGCCTGTCGCTGTTACCTGAGCTGGTTCCTACTTCTGTAGGTATTTCTTCATGATGCTCTCAACATCCTCCTCTTTCCTCCCTGTCCCCGGCTCTCTGATCTCGGGGGATGTTCTCTCACCACTGTCACCCTCCAGCCGTGGGATTCTTGGCCGACTCTTGATGCTGTCGGCGCTTTTGAAGGACACGATGGAGCTGGAGGAGGAGGAGGAGTCGGAGAGGTGAGCGGGGTCCTCCTTGGACTCCAGGCTCTTTTTCAAAACGGTGGTGATCCCTGAGACAAAGCCCCCGTCGGCCTCTTCCATCTCAAAGTGGACGCCTGGACGCTGTGAACTGTCTTGCCCATCTTTGGCCGCTCGGGCCAAAGACGTAGGCGTCTCCGGCTTCCGGATGGCCGGGAGGAAGTCATCGAAACCCACTTGGGTCTTGCGTTCATAGGTGATGCTCGGGACCTTCCAGCTGAATGGGTCGCTGCCCAGGGGGTCCCCCATCAGGTGTGCAAACTGGCGGTTCTGGAAGACGAGCGGCTCCTTCCCAAGGTCCGGACAGCCCGCATCTTCCAGCGAGGACTCCAGACAGCGCCTCCGCGGGCGCAGCGTGGGCGACAAGAACGAGCGCCTAAGCGCCGTCGGGGAGCTCGGGGTCCTCCTCGAGCCGGGCCCCGATTCCAGGAGGGACTCGCAGGAACTGAAGCGGGTCTTCAGCTTCTCGGGTGGCGGGCTGGGGCCCCCCACGCTCTTCGAGGAGATGCACTTCAGGCTGGTGGACCGCAGGAGCCCGGCCGACGTGTCCAGGGGGGACTCGGCCCCGGCCCTCAGAGCCAGAGCGCCCTCGTCGCTGCCGGTCCTGGCCCTCCGCAGCGTGGACGCCCCGGTGGTCTGGTAGATGGGGAGCGTGGGCCAGTCCTCCAGGCCCAGCGGCGACCCCCGGCCCCTCTGCGCTCTCTTCCTCCGGAGCCCTTCCACGAACTCTGACAGGGCAGCCGACGGGCTGGGCAGCTTGTCCCTGGGCCGCGGGGACACGTCTCCACTCCAGGAAGACGGGGAGGAGGACAGCACGCCCGACCTCTCCGGGGGCTTTCTCTGGACGCCACACTCTTCGCCGTCCCCCAGATGGCCGTAATTTCCTCGGCGGAGGGAGAGCGGGGACGCGGCCTTGTCCCCCCAGGTCCTGCTGTGGGTGTCCCGGGCCCCATCACTGGCCGCCTCCTGGATCCTGTGCCAAGAAGAAACCCGCCGTCAGCGGACACCGTGCCGTCTCCACAGTTGGCGCGACTGAGCCCCAGAGCGCGGGCACTAATACTATTTTTCTTTGGAAATGCTGACCCCACCTGCACCCTCCAACGAACCGTACGATTGAATGCGCAGACTCAAGCCGTGCAAATGATTTCTTGTCGCTTTCTGAAATGCAATTTCTGTCTATAATTAAACCTGACTAAGTACGTTTGAGTAGGTTAAAACTGCACCTCTGAGAGATGACTCAGTTTTACGAGGCATCATCTCTGACATGATAGGACCTATCGCCACACAGCCTGCTGTGAAATAGGTAATTTCCTTCTTGAAGACTCAGGGGCACCTACGGGAGGTTATTTATTTATTTATTTAGGGCCAAGCCCGGAGGACAGCCCCACCAAGCAGAGCCTGCTGGAGCCAGTGACCCAAACATGCGCCTGAACGAGATGCTCCGTGACACCCGATTGTTTCATGGGATGCGGGTGGGATTAAAAACAAACAAACAAACAAACAACAAAAAAAAAAACGGTCCTTCAAAAGGGAAACAGCTCCATCAAATCAACTTGAAACCGAGACTATACACAAGAGGACAGACGCTTTCCATTCTGGGACCGCCAGGCAGAGGCATTTTGCAGCAGCTGAGCCAAAACCACTGCCTCTGAAGAGTGGGAATCTCGCAGTGGGGCAAAATTATAGGCTGTAAGACGAAAAGCAGGGCTTAGAGGAGAGAGACTGGAATCCATCCACTGTTCTTTAAAAAAATAAAATCTATTTGTCCTCCCTCTAAGACAAGCGACCTCCTTCCCAGACAACAGCAAAGCTGTAATTTACAAAAAAGCGCCAAATGTCAGAGTTTGGGCGTGGCAGCTGGGGCCAGGGCTCAGCCTGAAGGAGGTGGGAGCGATGGTGATGCAGGTTCCCGTCGTCGGCCCCTGCCTGCTGCTCTGTCACGACAGGAGGGATTACAGGAGCCAGCCTCCTGCACATAAAGGTTGGAATGCTGGCACGAGACCGAGGAAGGTGTCCTGCTCACCACACTCTGATTATCACCATTTCCATCCCCTGACCATGTAGGATAGTTTAAAGGGAAAAGAGCTGACCACAGTGACCCAAAGGGCTTTTCAGTCTCAGAAGGAGCCAAGCCCACGGCCCCTGGAGGTGATGTCAGGAGAGGAGAGTACAGATAGGGTAGGGGATTGGGATCTTTTTCAGGGACCCGGGTAGGGACCTAGGCACTGCCTTCCTGAGCTCCCACCATCCCAGAAGCCTCCCTCTTCTGATGCTAGCAGGAGCCTCCCCTGACCCAGGACCCTGGCGATGACACTCTGTGAAAAGGTTCCCTGAGTGACAGGCACAGGACTGGCTGCGCTCATCGGTCCCTCCTCATGCCCTAGGCCTGCTAGGTGGAGAGGACCAATGTCACAGTCTGGGGGCGGTGAGGAGACCACGAGATGGACCCCGAGGCAGGCGTGTCGGCGCGCTGCCTCCACCGCGCACCGTCCTCACTATCCTTAGGCCTCCAGGGGCTCAGGCTCCGCCCCCCGCCCCGTCTTGTGAGTTAGCCCCTGGCTCACTCTGCTGCGGCCACATGGGTCTCCTGGGACACGCCACGCTCTTCCCGCCTCCGGGGTTTGCATTTGCTGTTCCCTTCGTTGGATGCACTCCTTCCCCCTCCTCCTAGCCCAGGTCACTGTCCTGATCTCACAGGGAGATCAAGGGGAGGGAAGAGAAGCCCTGGGCCCCATGCCGGGCACCTAGCTCCTCAAATAATGGTTAACAGTTATGATTAAGAATAATCGATAATGAATGGCTATTAACCATCACTAATTAGTCGTTAGGGCTCGTTACGATTACTACTAACAACCTCTGGGTCTCTGGAGCCTCACCCACCACTGGGCTCCACGAAAGCCTCATGTGACGTCCCAAGAGGAGTGGGCAGGAGAATGAACGGGCAGGTGACCCTGCGTCCCATCACTCCCGGCAAAGGCTGGCCCCCACGTGCTCAAACAAAAGCCTCGCAATTTGCCCAGAGCAGCCGCTCCCTTCCTATTTCTTGCCTGTCACCTTCCATCTCCGTCACAGCTGGACGCAGGCTGGGAAGGGAGCTGCAGAGCTCCTGTGTGATTACCTGAAGGGGTGTTTGTCAACATCATCACTTTAGAATCGCTCCCCTAACACATGGCAAGATGGCATTCACATGCCTTTCTTTCTCTTCTTCATCTTTTTTTTTTTTTTTTTAATAAACAGCTCGGAGCTGCCAGGGGCACTGGGCTGCCGCAGAGCTGACAAAAGTCATTTCCGTCCTGTCTTGGCCCTGAAAGGAGGCGGACGTGATGAATGTGTCTTGGGCGCTCAGTCTCCTCCGTCATCTGTCACGTGGGGATGGCAGCACCCAGGGCTCCTGTTGCCGGGCCTCCTGGGACTCTGCCATCCCACTCGCCCCAGCTCCCCTCTGGCTGCAGAGGCCGAGACAGGGAGGGAAGAGAAGCTACAGGAGGAGAGGGTGGGGGGGGGGGGAGGAGAGGAAGCAGGGGAAAAGGGCAGAAGGAGAGGAGGGTGGGAGAACCCCAGCTCTCCAGCCTGTGCTGTCGAGACCCTGCTGAGTCTCATCTCTACACCGTGACTCGGCACTGTACCCAGCACACAGTAGGTGCTCAGGAAGCGTTGTCGAACTGAGTCAAGTCTACCTTGGAAATCAAGTCTCCGAGGAAGAGAAAGTAGGTAGGATGAGGAAAGTGGAGGAGGGGCAAAGAGAAGTGGGGAGAAGTAGAAGCAGGACCAACAAGAGGGAAGGTGAAGTGAGAACGGATGGGGGAATGGAGAGGAAGAGACCAGTGGCGATGGAGGTGGCGAAGGAAGAGGGAGGCTGAGGGCAAGGCCAGGGGGACAGAGGGGAGGGCCGCAGGTGGGGTGTGGGCTGGCAGCTGAGGGCCGGCCTTCCTCATCTCTGACCACAAGGTGGGACAGGCCGGGGCACACGAAACCGTCAGCAGCCCAGCAGTGGGGTCTGGAGGTCGCAGCCCATGTGTGCTGCTGTCCAGGTGCAGAGGACACAGGCTCGCTGGGCTGGAGCCGTGGGGGACCTCGGCTGGGCCAGAGCAGCGGAGATGTGCCCGCCTTCCCCAAGGCCCACAAGGAGCAGCATCTTCCAGAAGGGACACCCGCTCAGGGCCCCCCTGGCTGCCCCCAAGTACTGACCACGGAGCCCTGCTGGGGGCCCATGTGTGGGTGTCACGGGGTGGAGCGGTCTGGTCGGTGCCTTCAGAGCCTCAGCTGGGGGGCTGGAAACCAGAACCCAGTCCCAGCAGTGTAGACTCAGTGGCGGAGGGCAGAGTGAGGAGGGAGGGAGGGGAGATGGGGACGCGGTGGGGGAGAAGGAGAGAGAGAGAGAAGCCTCGGCTTGGCTGAGCACTGCCTCCTGGGTTTACCACCCAGAAATCCACCCACGCCTCTGCAGCATCTTCTTCTATTTCCTGTCTGCTCCACCACTCCAAGGGAGAAGTTTGCTGCATCCACTCCTTTCTGTGTGGAGACCGCAGAACTGAATCTGAATGCAGACGCCCTCTTGCAAGCTTCAG
Source organism: Lagenorhynchus albirostris (assembly GCF_949774975.1). Classification (NCBI taxonomy): domain Eukaryota; kingdom Metazoa; phylum Chordata; class Mammalia; order Artiodactyla; family Delphinidae; genus Lagenorhynchus; species Lagenorhynchus albirostris. Next base: position 68,985,815 of record NC_083108.1, read on the forward strand.
GGTGTGGGTTCTAGCTCTGCTGTCTGGGTCACGGTGATCCTCTCCGTTTCTGCCCTGGCTCTGGACACTTCAAGCACATTCTCCCGTCTTCCTCCAGGGGCCTGGGAAGACTCATTTTTTTCCCCAGCTGTCCTCATGGGACGGCTCAGCTCAGGTGGAACTCCCTTCCATTAGCATCGCGTGACGTATGGGTGGTGGCTAATCAAGACGTTGCTGTGCCTGCCTCAGCCAGGGAGAGATGTGATGCACAGGACGTACTCCGAGCCTCTGGGAGACGGGTGCAGACACGAGCTAGGCGGGGGCACTGTGATTCTCTGAGGAGGGACTCCAGAAACATCTTGGGACCTTCTGCACCTGCCCCTCAGTCTACCCCAACAGGAAGAGGCTTGTAGCATACCTGCCTGATAAGGAGCCAGTGGCATTCCTGGGCATCCAGCCACACAGGCTCCAGGCTGGGTCCGAAAGAGTTACCCCTGGCTGAGCACCTACTATGTGCTGGGCACCATGGATACAGGGGAGAACAAGAGGGTGGGCCACCTGCCTGCATGGAGCTGACCGCCACGTCCATTTATAACCTCGACGGCCACCCTGGGGGTTAGGAGTTGTGAGCTCCGGGCACAGTGAGGAGGGGTGGCACACACAGTTGGGAGTAGCAGAGGTGGGGTTCCAACCCCACAGCCAGCAGCACCCTTCTCTGGAAACTTCCTCCAAACTCTGTGATGAGATACAGGGTTAACAAGTGTCTCCGATGTCACCTTACCAGGTAACATCTGTCCCTTGGAGTCTAGTCTGATTCTGCCACTCACTAGCCACTCACTTGCCTTGGGATAGGCACCTAACTTCTCTAGGCCTCAGTTTCTTCAGCTGTACAATGGGGGGAAACCAGGTCAACCCTGCAATGTTGCGGAGATAAGAGAGAGCTCCAGGAGGGCAAGAGTTTTTGTCTGTTGCATTCACTGCTCTATTCCTGTGCCTAGAACAGTATCTGAGCACACAGCAGGCATTCAGTAAACATCTGCTGAGTGAATGAGTGGAGTGCCAGAGCCCTAGCACATAGTAGGTGCTCACTAAATACGTGTTGGACGAATGAGTGGACCTTGAGTCCTCTGGCGCATAGTAGGCATCTGATAAATGTCCATTAAGTGAATTGATGAACAAAAGAATATATACAAATACTGTAGCTTTGTGGTATAGTCTGAAGTCAGGGAGCCTGATTCCTCCAGCTCCGTCTTTCTTTCTCTAGATTGCTTTGGCTATTTGGGGTCTTTTGTGTTTCCATATAAATTAAAAAATTTTTTGCTCTAGTTCTGTGACAAATGCCATTGATAGTTTAATAGGGATTGCACTGAATCTGTAGATTGCCTTGGTATTACAGTCTTTTTGACAATATTGACTCTTCCAATCCAAGAACATGATATATCTTTCCATCTGTTTGTGTTGTCTTCCATTTCTTTCATCAGCATCTTATAGTTTTCAGAGTAGAGGTCTTTTGTCTCCTTAGGTAGGTTTATTCCTAGGTATTTTATTCTTCTCGAGGCGATGGTAAATGGGATTGTTTCCTTAATTTCTCTTTCTGATCTTTCATTGTTAGTGTATAGGAATGCAAGAGATTTCTGTGTATTAATTTTGTATCCTGCAGCTTTACTGAATTCATTGATTAGCTCTAGTGGTTTTCTGGTAGCGTCTTTAGGATTTTCTATGTATAGTATCATGTCATCTGCAAACAGTGACAGTTTCACTTCTTTTCCAATTTGGATTCCTTTTATTTCTTTTTCTCTAAGTATTGGTGACTCACATGTATGAAGGCTTATTAGATAAATCAGGATATGATCATGCAGAAATGCTGGAATTTTTACTCTTTCTAACCTGCAAGGCTAAGAATCTGGGCTTCAGGAAGCAGACAGGCCTGGGTTCAAATCCTAGCTCTGTCCCTTACTAGCCAGGTACCTTGTGAAGCCTCGCTGTGACAGTGGGAACAGTAACTCCCAACCTCACAGAGACGACGTACGTCATCGGGACAGTCAGTACACATGAGCGTAGTGGCCCACGTACACCTCCACCTGCCCCCGGCTCTTCATGCCAGGTGGATTCTGGTGCAATTGAACTTGCATATATATTACATATTCATTTCAAAACATTACTACTAATAAATATATGTTTAAAATCTTAATGATTGTTTTTCAATTAATGGCCCCTCCCATCAGGTTAGATTAGATTGAGGATCGAGGGCAGATGTTCAAGAATAAACAATTCCTAGGTCCGAGCCTGCTCTGAGCAGCACAGAAAAGGGGTGAGGATACCCAAGTGGTCTGTTCAGCCCCAGAGCAAGCCAGATGCTGACACACGTGTCTCCAAGTCGGGCCACACCCCCTCCCCTGACAGGCCATCCTGTGAATGCAGCTCCACCGTCTTCTCTCTAGTGCCTACCACAGCAGTGGACATTCCACGAACACTGGGTGAAGGAAAAAATGCAGGTACTTTGTATGTACATCTCATCAGGATGCGATGATCACCCCATCTTGCAGATGAGGAAACTGAGGCTCACCAGTGAGAAGCCATCTGCTCGAGGCTCCCACTGCTCAGTAGCAGGGCCTGGATCTGAAGCCATTGCTTTGCCCTTCCACAACATCACACACCTCCCAGGTAGAAAGCTAAGAGGAAACCTCAACCACTGGAACTCATGTCTACACACATACATTGTTCAAAATCGACTGGGACACAATGAGTAAAACATAGAGACGCTCAAGTCAGGGAGACACTGGTTTCACTGGCATTAGTCACAATCACACAATAAAAACCAGAATTCCCAGGTCTGAGTCTGAGCAGAGCCTGAGCCAACGGTAGCTACAGGAAACTCGATGCAGATTTTTTTTTTTTTTTTTGCGGTACGCGGGCCTCTCACTGTTGTGGCCTCTCCTGTTGCGGAACACAGGCTCCGGACGCACAGGCTCAGCGGCCATGGCTCACGGGCCCAGCTGCTCTGCGGCATGTGGGATCTTCCCGGACCGGGGCACGAACACGTGTCCCCTGCATCGGCAGGCGGACTCTCAACCACTGCGCCACCAGGGAAGCCCTCGATGCAGATTTAATGACGCCATGAATCATCCCCAAAGACATGCTATCACCCCCCCATTCTTCATCAACACCCTGAAATTAAAGAGGAAATTAAAAATGTATCGATGTTCTTTAACATCGAGGTCTGGATGGGAAACCAGAGGTCCTTTGAAGATGGCCTGAAGGTACTGTAACCGAGTCCAGCACAGCAGTTGATGGTCTATAATAGAAGCTGACATGGTGCCCAACACTGTGCCTGATGCGGTAGGAAACACGAGACATTTATTAAATCCCTAGAGCGTGCAGGTGAATTCTGCATCATGAGAGCCACCATATATTGCGCCTTTAGGCTCTGCAGACGTTATTCAATTTTATCTTCACGACGGTCCTCTAAGTCAGCAACCCTTATAATCTTCCTATTTCACAAATGAGGCTCAGGAAGGATAAGTAATTTGTCATGGAATAAAGGGGAGAAACATGAATTTAAACTAAGGAATCCAGCTTCGGGATTCACGTGTCCTGACCACTCTACTCTGCTGCCAGCTATTGCCTTTGACTGTTCCACTTTACAGAGTTAGAAATGGAGGCTCAGAGGGCAGACGGAGAGGAAGGAGCAGAGCCGAGGCTCTCACCTCGGCCTCAGTGAGTACGCATCAATACGATGCTCAGCTAGGTCCCTCACAGGAGAAGACGGGCTGCCTCAGCCTTTCGGAGGGCACACTGTGGGTGTGGACACAGGATCAGCCCACGCAGAAGGGTCAGCAGTGCGAGCAGCTCCAGGTACACTGGGAACCGTGGACTGTAAAACGTGGCAGGAGGCTGGCAAGGGAGAGGCGAGGGGCTGGGGCCTGAGGGCACAGCCTTTCTGGAGGCGGCGGGGCGCAGTCAGGCTTTCGGAAGAGGGGTAGGATCTGGTGGTGGGAGGGGTTGAGGAAGACACCCCAAGTAGAAGAGCCCTCCTACCAGCTGTTAGCCTATTCAGTGGTTTCTGCAAAACCCTGGACCAGCAAGGGCTGATGTCTACATTTCACAGGCAGAGACACTAGGGCTTAGAAAGGCCACTCGGCTGAAGGGAAAGACTCGAAGCAAGGAGGAGGCCACGGGGGTGCGATGCCCAGGGAGGCCTGCTTGATGGCAAGCAGGAAAGTTGTGGAGTAAGCAGCAGAGAGGCCCTCCGCCTGGCTATTTCTGGCCTGAAGGTGCAGAGACTTGAGTCAGGAAGCAGACTCTGTAAATCCCCTATATCCCTTATAGTATAATGTTTTTATGAGGCAAGATAACGCTTAAGCCTTGCTTGCTGTTTTCTCTGATCTTAAGCAGGTGCTGAGTCCTTGACACTTAAAAAAAATGACCCATTAGCTGCCCTCAGTGGACACCTGCCCACGTATCTCCTGTGAGTCACCAGAATTTGCCTTGTCTCACCCACACATTCTTACTGGTCACGAGGTACTAGAACCAGTGGGTTTTGAACAGAGTTGCCATCAGAATCATGCCTGAAACTCTACCAAAAAAATCAGTTTCAATGGGGGCGGGGAGGTAAGGGGACCATTCTAGTTTAAAAGAGACTAAGGACTAATGGAAGATGTTAGTAAGAGGGGAAACTGAGGGTAGGAAGACACAGACGGGGGAATATGGGCGCTCTGTTCTTTCAGCTCAATTTTCCTGTAAGTCTAAACGTTCTCTAAAAAAAGTCTATTTACTTTTTTTTTTTTTTTTGTGGTACGCGGGCCCTCACTGTTGTGGCCTCTCCCGCTGCAGAGCACAGGCTCCGGACGCGCAGGCTCAGCGGCCATGGCTCACCGGGCCCAGCCGCTCCGCGGCATGTGGGATCCTCCCGGACCGGGGCACGAACCCGCGTCCCCTGCATCGGCAGGCGGACTCTCAACCACTGCGCCACCAGGGAACCCGCGTCCCCTGCATCGGCAGGCGGACTCTCAACCACTGCGCCACCAGGGAAGCCCCTACTTTTTTTTTTTTTTAAGAGACAGACCCAAAGAAACAAAACAACGAGATGCAATGAGTGCCCTTAATAGGATTCTTCTTTCAAAAAATACAGTGATACAACTTCAGAACAGTTGGGTTAATATGACTGTTGGTATCTCGGATGATACAGTGGATTTCTTCATTTTTTTAGCTGCAATGATGGTGCAAATAGTTAGGAAAAGTCCTTCTTCGCAGGATAAAGATGTGAAATTATCTTAAGGAGAACTGTCATGATGTTTTCAACTTACTTTCACGTTGTTGGGCATAAAAAAAATGTGTTTAGATATAGACAGAAGTAGAGACGAAGGTAAAGATAGAAATAAAGTCAATATGAAAAAAAAACCCACTGTCAAATTAAGGTGGAGGCTAGCAGAGTTGATGGTGCCCAGACACCTTCATTGTTTAAAAAAAAAAAAAAAAGAAGGAGAAGGAGAAAGGAGGAGAGAGAGAGGGAAAGGGGAAGGAAAGGACACTTTACGGGTGATTCTATTGACTGATAAAAAAAAGAAAGAAAAGAAAACATTTTTACTCGCCCTTCAATGTTCAGCCCCACCGCAGCCACTTCCAGAAGCCTTCGCCCACCTCCCAGGCTGGGCTAGGGGTCTCCTCTGGTCCTACAGCCCCTGTGCTCCCCCAGCCTCTATCCTATAATTGTTTGCTGGCTTGTTTTTAACTCCCAACAAGACTGTTAATTCTGAACTAGACTGTATTTTTCTTCTGTGAATTCCCAGGATCTAGAAGAGTCCCTTAAGGGAAGTTCGTGGAGTGGAAACAGTGAAGGAATGGAGGAAAAGAAAGATGAGGGATTGTGGGAATGAAGAAACAGGGGACAAAAGGCTCCATCTGCCTCATCTGGCTGCTTCATTCAGACCCCAGCAGCCCCACTTACGGGTCAGCCAAACCCACTTCTCTGAGATTAAAACCAAGAGATTCAAAACCAACTTCCAGTACACAACCGAGAGGGGATTCCTCCTATGTCGAAACCCAATCCAAAGCCTGGTTTTATTTCTAGAGAATTTTATCAACTTCAGAATTGAGAGGGAGCTGGAACCACATCTGGTTTGAACCCCTCATCGTCCCCCTGGAAAAACAGAGAAGGAGAGAGCCTCCGGGGTTCACAATCTGATGAGACGGGAAAGTACTGGCTCTCAAACTTGAGCCTGCCCTCTGATACAACCTCCACCATGTCCTGAAAGAACAAACTGGGTATGTAAAGTAATCAAATCGGATTAGAGATTCAACTTGGGTTCAACAGATTTTAAACAAATGTTCAATGCTTTCTTTCACTTTCTATGCGTAGACATTAGCTCAGCTGAGTACTGTACAATGGCAATAACCACATAAAATCTCTGACTTCTTCATAACAGCACCCAGTTCATCATAAAAATGCATCTTTAGGCGAGTGGAAGTTACCCATCCATCCACTCCTCCTTTTAGCCATTCAGGATCATTTGTTGAGTGCCATGACGCCAGCTGCTGCTGACACTGAGGTGAATAAACCTTGCATTCAGGAAGCTTATAGTCTAGAGGGGAAGGCAGTTCACCAACGTATGACTGGAGGGAAGTACGAGTGACCCTGCATGTCCTCCTGGGCATGGAAACTAAGGAAGAAATGTTTACTGAGCAAAAGGAGTAGAAAAGTCTCACTCAGCATCCAGCTTGATAGTCTAGTTTGTATCAGAGAAAACTGCTACTTAGGAAAAACAGAAAAGCTAAATTTAAACTTAAAGGCATTGGAGAGTTCAAAAAATAGGCTTATCTAAACTCAGAGCAGAAATTAGGGTGGTGGTTACCTTTGAGTAAGGAGGAGGTCACGACTGGACCAGATACAAGAAGGTGTTAGGGGGCTAGCAACGGTCTGGTTTCAATTTTCGTAGTTATTACAAAGGTATGACCAATTTTTGAAAATTTCAAAAGTTGCAGTTTCCAGTATGTATGTTTTGATAAGTATACTTAACAAAAGTTTAGCTCAGTTAGAGAACCACAGACACTACAAGAACGTTCTGAACTACCAGTGATTAATCCAAATGGTTTTACGCAAACTTGCGTCTAACTTAGGTGAGCCTCAAAATTCCTGAAAGATTTGCAGATCTGTCGTATAAGACCTGGAGCTCTGGATAGAAAACAGCCCTCCTTCCCATGGAAGCCTGTCCAAGAGTGATGCTGGCTCCAAAGATAAACCCCGGACAGAGCCAGGCTTCTCCGGCTCCTCACTGGCTCAGGCCTTGGGTCCACGGTTAGTATGTTTGCATTGAAAATTTCCATGCTTCCAGTTTCCACATCTTGCCCACTAATCTTCTTAATACTGATAAAACTGAAAAGAACCCTTTTGTCCTAGGAAGACATAAAACCAGTTTCATGAGAGGCTCATTCATTAAGTACATTCAGGATGGATTAAAATGATCCTGAGCTTGGGGCTTCCCTGGTGGTGCAGCGGTTGAGAGTCCGCCTGCCAATGCAGGGGACGCAGGTTCGTGCCCCGGTCCGGGAAGATCCCACATGCCGCGGAGCGGCTGGGCCTGTGAGCCATGGCCGCTGGGACTGCGCGTCCGGAGCCTGTGCTCCGCAACGGGAGAGACCACAGCGGTGAGAGGACTGCGCACCGCAAAAAAAAAAAAAAAGATCCTGAGCTCTGGTTCTAAGAATGCAGAGACGAGTAAATAAATGTGCTATTGAAATAAGATTAGCAGTTGATGCTTAACCTACTTTGAGAACAAGCTGTTTTTAATGCCAAATATCATCCATTCACATTTACATAATTAATGAACTAATTACAAACGAGTCTTATCTAATCATTTAAGCAGGTCTCACATGACCCATCCTTGCCCCCACTTCTGCAGTAGAGTAACTGAATTTCCTTGAAAGCAATACAACTTTATTTGAAAGACAATACCTTAGGGCTTCCCAGGTGGCTCAGTGGTTAAGAATCCACCTGCCAATGCAGGGGACACAGGTTCGAGCCCTGGTCTGGGAAGATCCCACATGCCGCAGAGCAACTAAGCCTGAGTGCCACAACTAATGAGCCTGCACTCTAGACCCCGCGAGCCACAACTACTGAGCCCACGTGCCACGACTACTGAAGCCCTTGCACCTAGAGCCCGTGCTCTGCAACAAGAGGAGCCACCGCAATGAGAAGCCCGCGCACCGCAACGAAGAGTAGCCCCCGCTCAACTGCGACTAGAGAAAGTCCGCGCACAGCAACAAAGACCCAACGCAGCCAAAAAAAGACAAAAAAACAAACGAAAAACCCCCTATAGTTTAGACCTTTTTACTGATTCAAGCCCGCCTTATCCTACATAAAAATCCACGGGGGGTGATCAAAGGAGGATGGTGGTGTCTAAATCTTTTGCTTTTTTAAAAAAATTTATTTATATGGTTGAGCTGGTGCGGGGTCTTGGCTGTGGCTTGGGCGCCTTAGTTGGGGTACTCGAACTCTCAGTTGCGGCATGCACGTGGGATCTAGTTCCCTGACCAGGGATCGAACCCCGGCCCCCTGCATTGGGAGCACGGAGTCCTATCCCCTGTGCCACCAGGGAAGTCCCTCTTTTGCTTTTAAACTAAGAACCACAAGCCAAGAGTATGGGGCTGCAAATGTTTACAGAAAGCAAATTTTTCCCTGAAAAAGGAAAAGTTGTAATGCCGTCTTTTAGCCAAATGAAAAAGCAGTTGTGTTAAATCAGTACCAAAGCAAATGATACGTACAACAGTAATTAGCGAAGATTACACAGTAATTAAAATCACGATGATTATGTGAGTGAGAATAATTTATACAATAATCTCCACGCTCACACTGCAATATGGTACAAGTCCAATAGCAACAGTGCAGAGCCATGTTTGGTAATAAATTCAAATCACAGCATCTCTAATTATGTGGTGACAGATCGGTCATTGAAACTGAGGGATAAATAAAGTCTCTGACCAGGATACACACAATTTTATTTGGACTTCCCAAGGCTACCAAATGGGGATCCCAAACACTCGAACACTCCCCATCCCTCCCCCAACAGAGGGAGCCCCAGACCATCAGGTTCCCCCCCTATATTCCAAAAATTCTCGTTCCATGCTGCTAGCAACTCGCTCTGCGATACAAGACAGTTACCCTGTCTGGCAAAGCCACACTTGGCTCTTCATATCAGCATCATCCTTCTAATCACCCTATCGGAGTGATTAGAGAGGCCACCTAACTTCCATCCACTGGTCATTTATTTGCTCAATGCATGTTTATTGAGCACCTAATACGTGCTAGACACCGTGGTGGGTGCTGAGGTAAGAAGGAAAAGAGAAAGCTTATGTCCTTAAACGGTTCACAGCCTAATGAGGGAGACAGACACCTGAACATATGATCCTAACATATTATGGAAAGTGCTATGGGAGAGGGAATCGTGGGGTCTGCAGAACCACGGCAGAGGGGCACGTGACCCAGCCAGGAAGTCAACGAAGTCTCCTGAGGCAGGTGACACTTGAGCTGAGTCACAAATAAGAGTTCATGGGCTTCCCTGGTGGCGCAGTGGTTGAGAGTCTGCCTGCCCATGCAGGGGACACGGGTTCAAGCCCTGGTCTGGGAGGATCCCACATGCTGCGGAGCAACTGGGCCCGTGAGCCACAACTACTGAGCCTGCGCGTCTGGAGCCTGTGCTCCGCAACGAGAGGCCGCAATAGTGAGAGGCCCGTGCACCGCGATGAAGAGTGGCCCCCGCTCACCGCAACTGGAGAAAGCCCTCGCACAGAAACGAAGACCCAACACAGCCAAAAATAAATAAATAAATTAATTAATTTAAAAAAACAAAACAAAAAACAAATAAGAGTTTATGAGGTTAAGAAACATGGGAAGCGGGTCCAGTCAGAGCGAAAACCATGGACACAGGACCAAGGGTGGGAAACAGCACAGCGTCTGAGGGAGCAGCATAAACCGTTCGGGGCACAAAGCATGAAGAAGAGATACAGAGAAATGAGACCAGAGAAGCAGAAAAGACCCAGGTCACAGAGGGCACGGGAAGCCCACTAAGGTGCCTGAATTCCATCCTGTTCTATCCTGTAAGGCAGAGGTCACACAAGGTTTTCTATAAAGGACAGACAGCATATATTTTTGGCTTTGGGGCCATACGATCTCTGTTGCAACTACTCAATTTTGCCATCATAATGCAAAGGCAGTCATAAAGAACATGTAAAATTAAAACAAAAAAAACAAGAGCATGGCTGTTGGTCCAATAAAACTTCATTTACAAAAGCAGGCCAAGGGCCATAGTTTGCCTGTGGGTGGTGGTTGGCTGACTCCTGCCGTAGGTGACGGGAAGCCGCCGAAAGCAGCTTTTCATTTGAGACAGATCATCCTGGCTGACGCTCAGAGGATGGAGTAGAGGAGGGTGGGGTCGGAAGGCCTTTGCCAGAGTCTAGACCAGAAATGATGGTAGCCTGACTTCAAGGTGCTGACATGAGGATGGAGAGAAGCAAAAAGGGTCAAGAGTATTTGCTTGGCCACTTACCTGGTGGTCCAGAGGTTAAGACTCCATGCTTCCACTAGAGGGGACGTGGGTTCGATCCCAGGTTGGGGAAGTAAGATCCCACATGCCGCGCAGCCCAGCCCCCAAAAAAGCATTTGCTTAAAGGGGGGAGGGGCAGGATAAACAAGATTTAGGGATCAGCTGACGGGGGATGAGAGCCTCAGATGAGTCAAGGGCGCCAGCTTGGGTGGCTCTGTGGATGACAGAACCACCAAATGATACTGATGACATTGGTGGGGGAAAGGGAGGAGTCTCCCCTTGGATACGCTGGGTTCAGACCCCAGGGCGACATCCAGGTGGCGAGCTTCTAAAGGTAGGCGGTTAGATATGATATACGCGTTTGAAACCTGGGAGAATGTAAGAGCTGGAGGGCTAGATCTGGGGGTCATCCGCTTATGGTGAGGGAGTTAAAATCACAACAGGATTGCCTGGGACCAGGTGGAGAGAAAAACAGCAGGTGAGAGCAGCATCCCGTGATCCCCAGCACTGGCGGGGCTGGGGAGAAGTTTGGGGAGCTCCAAGGAGCAGAAACAGCTACAAGGCCGGGCAGGCAGGGAGTTCTGAGAAGTGTCTGACAGAGGCCAGCGCAGGAGAGAAGTCCAGAAAAAGATCAAGACTGGAGAACGTCCCCTGGTGTGTCCCTTTGGGAGCCGCTGACACGGTGAGAAAAGTTTCAGTGCAGTGGTGGGGGCAGGCTCAGGGCTGGAGGAAAGTGAGGCAGAAACGTGAGGTGAGTGAAGACGGTGCATGTGGGCCTTGCTTTGAAGAAGCTTGGCTCCAAAGGGAAGGGAAAGGTGATGGGTGAGGACACAGTTAGAACAGGGAGGACCCGAAGGTGTTTATAACCTGTGGAGGAAGGACAACCAGAAAGGCAGAAGCTGAGGATGCAGGAGAGAGAGGGGATGCTGGGCACACTGCAGGGGAGAAGGGGCAGCGGGATACGGATTCGACTTGAACAGGACTGGATCTTATCTTCTGAGACCGGAGGGTAGACGAGGGCAGAGAGAGATGGATTTATAGACACCACAGAAGTTCAGGCCATGATTTTCTTTTCTTTGAATGAACCAGGAGTTTAGGGTGTCTCCTTAGAGTGAGGAATCAGGGCTGGAGGAAAGTCAGGATGGTTTGGAATAACTGTCCAGTAAAATGAAAGAAACAACGGACCAGTGATAAGACATCAGCATCTGAACAGCTGGTTCAATTAATGCCCATCAGTGCATGGACCCTGCAGAACTGTGTGAGTGACCAAGGCTGGGGTTCTGTGGGACGTGGGGATGGGGCTCTAGACAGAAATGGGGCTTGGACCTGCCTTGGAAAGCCTGAGGTGCTGTGAGGCCCAGAGGGGAGAGGAGAGAAGCCTTTCCTGGAGCACTCTTCCGGCAGGGCAATGGCCTGGAGGGCAGGAGGGAGAGGCCAGGCACCCTGCAGGGCCGGGGAGAGCATACCAGCCCTGGACGCCCTGGTACCACCCGCAGCCAGCCGTCAAGAGAGACTCCGGAGCCGAGCGTGGCTGCCACCACCAAGCCCGTGAACTCCCTCCCCCGGGGCCACGGAGGTAACTTAGCGTCTCCGTCACCAGTAGCTCTTGCATTTATCAGCGGCAGCTGCATGATTCCTGGGCTGGAAATCATAAAGCTTTAGGTGTATTTCTCTTGTGCTGACATCCCCTTATAAATAATACAAGGAATGCTTTTATTTTTTTGGCAGAAGACTGCTTTCTCTCTCTCTTCTCTTTTTAGAGTGACCTTCTTTCTCAGTCAAGTTTGGGAATGCCCAAGGGACTCATATCTTGAGCCCTGTGATGGGCCAGGGAATACGGGGGGTGCGGAAGCACACAGGAGCCTTGTATGCTATCCTGCCTCCTCGCACAAACAACGCCCGGATGATCTGGTAGCATCTAGTCAAGTTTAAAAAGCAAATTCCCTTTGACCCAGAGAATCATTTGCCCGTGTGCATAAGGACGTGTGCTTTTTTTAAAAAAAAAGGCTTACAGGTTACTAGCAAATATCCTGAACTCAACTAAAAGTGAAACAAGAAGACTGCAGTTTAGTAAACCCATGGCATCATTTAAAGTTCTTCTGCAGGAATGTAAAAGAATGAGATAGACTTATGTGGACTGATAGGGAAAGATCTCCATGGTATATTGTTGAGGGAAAGAAGCACTTCGTAAGAATTTAGAGCATAATATACATAAAATAACATCATACCATTTATGTGTTTTAAAAGCCCACAAAAATGCTATGTATTTGCTACAAGTACATGTATGTTTATAAATACACAGAGAAAGATGTGGAAGGATACACACCAAACTGAAGACGATGGATACCTTTGGGAAGGGAACTGAGGTTAGGGTGGTAGCCAGGAGGACTGTAGCCTTCTCAGATATATTCTAAGTTCTTAAAAGGGAGAAGGATTTACAGATTATAAAGCTGGAGGTCAAGGAACCTGAACTCTGGGTTAGTCCTTACTATAAGCTTAGGTAAGATATTTCCTTCTGCAGACCTCAGTTTTTCCCATTTATATAATGAGAGAATTGGATTAAATAATCCGGTGGTCCCTTCGAACTCAGAAGTTCTAGAACCTTTAAATTGTAAACGTATTCCAAGGACAGGGCTTAAAATTTTCAGGGCTTAATGCCATGGAATCTTGCACTCAGTAGGCACTTAATAAACATCTTTTGAATGGATGTTGAATGTTGAATAAGGATCCTTATACAGTTTTAATATTAGTAACAGGCCAGCTCTTTGCCAGTAAACTCTGCCAGGTGAGCGATCCACCTCCTGGATAAAAGTCAGTCATGGCAGTGTGGCAAACACAAATACAGGCTTTGGAGGCGTTCAAACCTGGGTTCAAATCCTGCCTCTTTCACTTACTTGCTGAATGACATGGAGCAAATTTCTGACCCTGAGTCACAGTCAATGATGAGCTGTGACCAAGTACAGTTAGTATTTCTGCTCAAGTGTTGATGTTATGGTCAGCTATTCATTCAACAAACATTTATAGAGCACCATCTGTGTGCCAGCCCAAGGGACACCAATATGAAGAAAACTGACAAGGAGCTTATGGTCTCTTCTTGCCTCCTGCCCCACTGCTGCCCTTGGTGCAGGCCCCTCTGCTCTAAACTGCAGCTGGACAAGCCTGAGGACTTGGAGGGGGAGCAGGCAGGAAAAGGGGTACTAGGCTCTAGAGAGGGCTGCCTGGAGGCGCTGCCCGAGGTGCAGCTACAGGAACTGGGGTGTGGCCGTCTTTGCCTCAATCAGTCGTTCCCTAACCTCTCGGCCTCAGGTCCCTCTTGTGCGACATGGGGGTAATGACATCAGTCTCCTGGGGTTACTCTGGGCATCAACTAGATACCAACACTAATAAAAGCAGCTAATTTTCTTGAGCTCTTTCTAGGGCCCTGAGTGCATCCTCTCATTAACCCTGACAATGATCTACTCACAAGAAAACACGAACAGAGAAATTAAGCAACTCGCCCCAAACTTATGGTTACCAGGGGGGAATGGTGTTGGGGGGGAGGAATAAATTGGGAGATGGGGACTGACATATACACACTACTATATATAAAATAGATGACTAATAAGGACCTGCTGTATAACATAGGGAACTCTACTCAATACTCTGTAATGACCTATGTGGGAAAAGAACCCAAAAAAGAGTGGATACATGTATATGTATAACGGATTCACTTTGCTGTCCATCTGAAACTAACACAACACTGTGAATCAACTATACTCCAATAAAAATTATTAAAAAAACACAAAAATTTGCCCCAAATCTCGCAGCTTCAGAGGAGCGAATGTGGGATTGGAGGCCAGATGCTGTGACTTCAGTCCGTGTACTGAAACCACTGCGGCCTCCCACCTCCCGCTCACACGGGTGCCAAGCAACTCAGGGCATAACTCCTTACCATGCAGCCTAATATAATTATACTTGTGCAACTTGGGTACTATGCTAATGAGCTCTCACATTCCTCCAGTTCTGCTTCTGCTGCCTTATACACTGGCTGATGGGGAAAAACAGAGGTATTCAGTTATCAGGAGAGAAAAAGTCCTCATCATTTGAGTTCATAGAGGACATGACTCTTTCTCCACACAGGTCTTTGTTTTTAATTAAGAGCAGTAATCAGATAAGCTTGCTTTAATTAACTCCCCCAACGCACCCCATTCTCAGAGCCTCCCTTTGATATTTTCGACATCAAACCTTTCAGCCTACGATTATCAGCAGACATGTGCCAGATAGTTGCCATTTCCTGAACATGCCCGAACTTCCACCCCTTTCTTTTTGTAGAGACAACTCCCTGCTTCAGAGCAAACACATTTCAAGTCAGGAAGGGGTTGTCTGGGTTTGCGCCATTAGTTTGTGATTTTTCTTTCTATCTTATCACATTGGTTCCTCTGTTATCACACAAGCATTTGTGCGCATTTCATCTTAACTACGCATCTGCTTAAGCCATAATTTCTGATTTATGGCCATTAGCTCCTAATTACAAGAGGGCTGCCCTTGAAAAGGAAAACCATACGAGCTGAGCGGAATGGAGCTGAAAAGCAAGAGGAAAGATGGATTGAAGTCCTACAGCGAAGGCTGAGCCCTGGGGCCCATCTGTTGGAGCAACATTGTTGCCAGTCCTATAGATTTGTGAGGGTCCCATCTCAGGCTGTGGCTGAATGTGTCTCCTTCTATGGTAGGAAAAAAATATAAAATTCTGACATTCAAACAAAGCTGAAATTTCTGAGGAGGAAATCATCCAGCCTAACAGTTTTTATATGGACTCCCCATTAAAAGAAAAACAAAACCAAAAAACTTTAAGTAAATATGTTTATAGAGAAAACTTTAAATCCAAAACTATCTATAAGTGGAAAACTAGTGGGATTTGCCTTAGCTAGAAAACAACTATAATAAATCCACAGCTATTTTTAAAAATGTTCACCCCCTGCTATTTAAAATCATCTGGAAAACTGTGCTTTAGGGACGGCTGTATTAGATTCTCATCATTTCACCTGTTTGGAGCAGTAAACACAATTTTATTTCCTGTTTTACAGGTGAGGAAGTGAAGGCTCAGAGAGGGTAACTGGTCTGCCTAAAGTCACACGGCTAGGAAGTGGCAGGGTCATACCTCAAACTGGACCATGCTTGTTCTTGGCTAGGACAGAGGAAATGGAAGACTTGAACAGCAACCGTCAAAGCCTGAGATTCTTTCAGCTATTGGTCATCCAGAGGCAGCAGGGAGATACTCTTACCTAGGGCTGAGGATACAGCTGCTGATGGCTGACTGTCGAGAGGGGGTCCTCACCGTGTCTGTGGCCAGGGACAGAGTACAACTCAACCAGGACTGCAGACTGCCCTCTGGCTGGGAGCTGAGGATGGAGACGTTATCTCTAGAAACAGAATGCAAGATATTGTCAACATGATGACAACTACAGTTGTAACAGCAATAACTAGATAGTCACCCCTTAGCATGAGCTAGGCATTGTGCTAAGTGCTGACATGCATAACTTTAATCAGTGCTCACGATACCGTCCCTGAGCGGTGGGAGCCAGTGCTGCATCTCTTACCTAGATGAGAGTAACGGGATTTGGGGAGGTCAGCTTGGGTCTTGACTAAGGTCACCCAATTCCAACGCCCGTGCTGATAACCACTGCTCTTCCTTGGGAAGATAAACACTCTAATATAGATGCTGAGGTATCTCTAATTTTGGAGTAAAGTTTGGCACTGAATTGCATACCAAATGATATGGTCACGGAATATGTCAAGTGTGAAGGCCTTAACTCCTTGCCTACCTAAGCTGGAATGTCTTTGGGGACAGAGACTTAATTGTAGGCCCCCTATTACTGAAAGCAGCACAGGGAGAGGCCTGTGTGGGCCTCTCATTGCTCTGGGTATTCAACGATTGTTTTCTGGTTGATATGTTTTCTGGTTGATATATTCACTCAAATATATATTATATATAATATATATAATAAATTTATACATTGATACATACACAAATTTGTTTGTTTGTTTATAGAGCACTCTATGCCAGGCACCATGGGAAGGAACTATAAACATGAACCCAACATTGACCCTGCCCTCAAGACCCCATTTTAGCAGAGTAGACATCTATATAAATAACCGTAAAAGAAAATTATCAATGCTGTAGATAAAGACAAGATAGGTTCCAAGGAGGACAAGGAGGGAGCCTTGATTTGCTTCTTGGAGGCATAAAGGAAGGAATCAAGTAGTGGCAGTTGAGCTACATCTTGTTTGAAGGTTAGGGCTTGGCTACACAGGCCTGGAAGGAACAGCACACACATAGGTACGTAAGGCACGGATGATATGGAAAGCAGGAGCCCCAGGTGGAGGGGGAAGTAAGGGTCAGAATGTGCAGGGCTCAAATGTCAGTCTAAAAAGTCTCTTCTGAGGCAACGGGGAGCCACTGACGGTGTCTGAGAACGGTGGCATGGTAAGTCATGGGCTTCTCTTTGTCTGCGAGAAGTTGGACGTTCAGTAGTACACCCCCGGGGCTATATGTTATGACTATGGAGTAAGAGCTCTCGCGGGCACTGTGGATAACTCTCCAGGTGGGTGTGGATGTTTCTTCTGCAAACTGGACACAGAGGGTCAGGGGCTCGTCTTGGGCTTTGGTGTAATTGGCTCAGTTCTACTCAGGGTTAACTTACGTCTCTTTTCTGCCACTGCCGCTACAATCCACTGCTGTCTGGACACTAGAAGAAGGCACAAGAAAGAGTCTGTTATCCTTGTGCTGCCGGGGGCTGGGGAAGAACCCAGTCTTTGACGTTAAATAAACTTGGGTTTGAGTCCCACCTCCAACCTTTGCCACTGTGTGATCTTAGGCAAGTCACTTGTCTTCTCTGAGCCTCCTGTGGTCTTCTGTAAAATGTAGCTAATAATCGCCTTCTCCCCCAGAGTTGTGGAGCAGACTGAGATAACCCTTATAAAGATCTCAGCATGGCTCTTGGCAAACAAGCAATGTTAATTAAAGGGTAGCAACCATTACCACTCCTCTTGTTTTAGTACAACTAGTACTGCTATTAATAGCATCATAATTGTCAATGAGCATTTGCTCTATATTCTTTGCGAGTGCTTGCGAATCAGACACGGGGATGCGGTGGTCGGCTTTCCCAGTGCATTCTGGGAAACTCTGAGCTAATTACAATAGTTAGCTATTGTCTTGGGAGCATCCCTTGATTCAACAAATACGCATTACACACGATCCCACTAACCACCTTGCCAGTCTCCCTCCTGGAGTTGAGGAAGCTGACACCCTTGTCCAAGGTCATGCAGCTTTGAATCCCCCAGGTCTGTAAGAGCTACTCAGCTCATGCTCTTAACCAGAGTGCAACCACCCAGTGTACGGGTGTAGACACCCAAACCACAAACCTCAGACACCTGAGCCGTCATTTTAATCCTGGTTCCTCAGGCCGGGACCTCCCAGCTTTATTTTTCAGTGAAATCTGGGCAATTCCTTCCCAGAAACCCTGTCACTTCCTCTGAAGGATGCACCTGCAGCTCCTTGGTCCCTACCCTCAAGGGCCAGTCACTCTTGGGGTCTCTACTAACACCTATTCATCCCCACCAGACTGAAAGAGTCCCTCACAGGCCAAGAACACATCATATTTGTCCCTTTAGCCCCAGGGCAAAGGCTAGAGCAGAAGTTCTCTCAGAGAATGCCTGGTGAATCCAATAGAAGAGGGGTCTGTAAATGACGGCCATGGGCCAAATCTAACCTACACATCTGCTCCTATAAATAAAGTTTTATTGGAACACAGCCACCCCCACTCATTTGCATTCTGTCCACTACTGCTTTTGCTCCACGGTGGCAGAGCAGAGTAGTTGCAACAGAGACCACATTGTCTGAAAAGCCTGAAATATTTACTATCTGGCCTTTTAAAGAAAAATTTGTCGACCTCTCCAGTATTAACAAAAAGCATCTTTTGTGAACGACCTCTTGAGAGGCAGAATAATGACCCCACAGATGTCAACATCCTAATCCCTAATCCCAAGAACCTATGACTGTGTTTCCTGACATGTTAAAAAGGGCTATGCAGATGTGGTTAAGGTTAAGGATCTTGAGACAGGGAGGTTATCCCGGATTATTGGGGTGGGCCCAGTCTAATGACTCCAATCCTTAAAAGCAGAGACCTTTTCCCAGATGTGGTCAGAGGGACACGTGGCTATGGAAGAAGAGTCAGAGATACAACATTTCTGGCTTTGAGGATGGAAGGGGCCACAAGCCAAGGAATGTGGGTAAACTCTAGAAGCTGGAAAAGGCAAGGAAACGGATTCTCCTCTAGAGTTTCCAGAGGAACACAGCTCTGCTGACACCTTGATTTTAGCCCAGGGAGATTAGACTGGATTTCTAATGAACAGAACTGTAAGTTAATAAGCCATAAAATTTGAGCTAATTTGCTATGACAGCAATAGAAAACCCCTGCAATAGAATAAAAGTATCTTTGTGAGTGACCCTAAATCTTCTTGAGGATCTATATAAATTTTTTCTGATTCGGCTTTTAAACAAACTATTTAAAAATACTTAAAAACTTTAACTGAAGTGGACAGTGTGAGTAGAACCAGCTTTATTCCTGCTGGTGGCCTGAGTCTCTTCTTAGGCTCTATGCACTGGGGCTGCAGAAGGAACACCAGACTGGGAGGAAAGGCAGCTGAATCCTTGTGTTCTCACTGCGTGGCCTTGGCCTCCTCTCTTCCCTGTTCGGGGTGTCCGGTGTGTGAAATGAGGCGTTTGAGCCAAGATGCTTGGGTGCTTAAAAATTATGTGCAATGGAGAGGATGCACTTAGGCCCCTAGAGCAGGAGTCCTGGGCCTTTTATGAGCATTTTTTAAAAAGATTTATTTTTATTTACTTATTTAGGCTGCACCAGGACTTAGCTGCAGCAGGCGTGATCTTCTTTTTCAGTTGTGGCATGTGGACTGTTAGCTGCAGCATGCGTGCACAGAGTCCTACTCACTGGACCACCAGGGAAGTCCCTACGAGCATCTTTTATGAAGACCATGGAACTTCCATTTGCCCAAACGCACAAACACAGACCCAAATTTTAGTGCAGTATCTGAGGGTTCAGAGTATAATCTCTAGAACTCGTGTGTGGACACCCCCTCCCTCGACCTACTAGTTCACAGACCCCAGTTAAGGACACTGGTTCCAGCTGACCAACGAAGCTAAAATGTGGTAGGCAAGGGTCCTGGGAAGCGGAGGGAGGGGTTTGCGTGAACAGGGCTACATCTTCTGAAACGCTCATAGAAAGACAAAAGAACTGAAGGGTCTTGCGGCCCAAGCTGTAGCGTTCACAACAGTGTGGCATGCGCCTTAAAAACAGAGAGGGTGAATTGTACCTGGAACAAGGTTTCTCGTGCCCGCAAGCAGGGAGGAAGGACAAACACGGGCCGCAGTGGGGCTGGGACTTGAGGCATGACGATAGAGAGGGAGGGGCTTCAGGCCCATTTCCCACCCCGGGAGTCCATGACCCTGATTACAAGAGGGTGTGCCCAGAGATCCTGGTGGGTGCCTGGGCAAGCTAATGTCTCCATAATCCTAAGGCAACTGGCCTTGAACTCTGTAGGAGACAAGGTCTGGGCAGCTGGCCATACTTCCTCACCCACTTCATTGGTTCAGTGTTGAATTGAACCCAGCACAGGAATGCCTGCAGAGCACAATGCAACTAACCAAGGTGCAGGCTGGTGTTAACTCAACAGGCACAACTGTACATCCCAAAGTAAACGAGTCTCTAGTCTGGGGGAAGAGCCCTTTCAGAAGGGAGCAAGTTCAAACACTGAGTCCACCCATGGGGAAACGTCCTCTCTCACTCCGATCAGAGGACGGCTGTACTTCAACCTCAGCTAGACTTTTCTATAGGAGTTTGCTTTGGTGTAAAAGAGGGGATTCTTCTTAAAGGAGTTTAAAACCCACTGACCCTTCCACCACAAGAAAGAGTCTCTGGACTTCAAGCTCCATGAGGCAGATCCACGTTTGCCTGTTCGCGACCATACCTCCTGCCCTAACATGGGAGGTTCTCATCGATGATGATGATGATGGTGATGATGATGATGATGTTGTTTATCTGTTGGGTGGGCAAGCAGAGGCCCAGGAAGGGCAGGTGACCTGTCCATGGTCCTGATCTCCTTGGCAGTGCAGCCAGCACTGGAACATATGTGGTGCCTGGTTTTCCCCTCATCTCCTGACACGTGGTCAGTGGTTCTTTCTCTTGCCTTGGTGCATGTGACTTTTCAAGAGGAAGTTGGGCCAGGCACTTGTGGACAGGGGGATTGCTGATGAGCAAGAGAAGTTACTAAATGTCTTCTGTTGTATTCCTTTCAGGGCAGCCTTCGCTAGACAACTCCAGCCTGAATGCAAACGTTGCCTGGGAAGTAACACTGAACGCACTGGTACCACATCACAGTGACAGACACAAGTTCACCAGAATGACAGGCCAGTTCCTTGGCAGAGAACAAAGGCCTTGACAACAGAAAGGGGAAAGATGGGGTACGTCTGACATGACAGCAGAGCTTAGTCACTGGAGGTGTGGGTGATGGGGTCAACCTGGAAATCAAATCCCGGCCCCATCACTTACTGTGTGAGCTGGGGCCAGTTTCTTGACCTCTCTAAGCTCCAGTTTCCTCTTCTGTAAACCGGGGGTGATAATGGTTACCAACCTCAGAGAGTTGCTGTGAGAACTATGTACGTGAGACAGGTAGGCTGCATGGCCTGGCACAAAGTAAGTCCTCAGGAAAGACTATTAGCACAATGATCACGATGCCCTGTAATGCCAGAGTGGATAAAGCAGTTTGGAGCCCTCGTTCCCCACGAACCCCACTAGCTGGGTATCCAGGCCTTCCAAGCTAGAAAGATGCTTAGAAAGACAGGTGTCCTCTGTGGCATCACTTAAATGTGCTGTTCTGCATGAGGGCCCTGTGATGTAGCTTGGATGTCTTAGAATAACGGAGAAGTGCTTTAAGCTCTTCCTTCTAAGCAAAATTAGGAGGTAAGAGAGTTGTGGGAAAAGAGACGTGGGGAGTCCCAGAGCCCGTCCTACTTCGTAGCAGGGACCGTTACAGTCTGACCAGAGCCTGGGCCCACTGATGAGTAAGTTAACTCAGAATTATGCCCTCAGTGGCAGCGGCAATCTTTGGTTAGACCCAGATCTTTCTACTTGTCCCACCGCAGCCTTGTTTTAGCCAAGTTAAAAGGATGTATGTTGGAAAATGTACAACTTACACTCAACACAGCAACAGAGGACTCCTTTCCAGGGCCTTCATCTCAGATGGGGCCAGCTGGCGTGGAGACACTCCTGGCTGACCCAGGAGTCAGGGGTCATCCACTGACCTCTCGACACTCCCCCTCCCAACCCAAACTCCCAGCCAAGGTGATGACAGGGCAGCTGCAGACCCTGGGCCAGGAGCAGATGGGGCTGTCAGCTGCCGCACCCCTCCCTCCACGAGTAATGAGCAGGCGCCAGGCCCGGGGGAACAGCGGAAAGCATTTCTCCATTAATCTAAGGAGGTTGACGCCACAGTCTAAGTTACTCCGCCAGGGCCCTGGTGTAGGCGGGTACGCGTTTAAATGCTGCCGCACTGGCCGCCTGGCTTTCTGAGCACGTAGCCACGTTTCCAGCCTGGAAGGCCCGTTACACTTGGATCTAATACCCAACATGGGGAAATGCGACTTTTCATAATTTGAACAAGTCTCCCAAAGAAATTCACCTCCAGCTGAAGCACCAATCGCTCTCTCTCCCAGGGTGGGTTTGAATCCTAATTGAGAGCTCAGTTTGGAGACAGACCTTGGCCCAATCCCTGAGGCTCCAATCCAACCCTCTTTCCCCAGGTGATGAGGCAATGAAGAGGGGAGTGCAGGGCTGAGCCGTCAGGATGGGCAGGAGCTCGGGCTGGCCCTGGGGCAGGAACTGGGGCTCTGCTCTGCACGCGGCTCTAGAACCCAGTGGCGCGCTATATTTCTTTGCATTGTTGATAACCAATTTAGCTGTGCTGCGGCCAGACAGCGTGGTTTGCGTGACACTAATCCTCTGAAATTGAGACTTGAGAAGTGCTGAGGCTTCTCTGTGGCCACTTTCCCCCAGTCTTCCCCCACTCCTATGCTATTATTGAAACCCACGCTCTGTGGAAGTTCCAAATCTAAGTTACAAGACAGCGAGTCAGGACCGAGGCCTACTGGGCATTAGGAGATGCTTCCCGAAAACCACCCTGGGCTCAGGGCTGGCTTCACAGGCTTACAGTCCGTGCCCAGAGGGGCCTGTGCTTGGTGTGACACTCTGCTGTGACTGCCTGGAATTCTGAACCGATTCTGAACAAGAAACCCCACGTTCTCATTCCATGGTGGACCCACAGATGGTGCCCGTCAGTCCTGCCCGGGGTTCGGGGGCGCTTCACGGGGACACGGTGGGCTTCCATGGGCCACTTCGAAAGGGGAAGACAGGTGGGAGAGAGGGAAGGAGCAAGAGGAAGAGAGCCTTTCGTTCCCACTGATCTCACTCGGGCACACTGGTCAACCCTCACTTCCTAGAACATTCCTCATTTGCCCTGACTCACTTTTCTCCAGAGCTCCCGCGTCTGGCTCCTTCTTTTTTTTTTTTTTTTGCAGTACGCGGGCCTCTCACTGTTGTGGCCTCTCCCGTTGCGGAGCACAGGCTCCGGACGCGCAGGCTCAGAGGCCATGGCTCACGGGCCCAGCTGCTCCGCGGCATGTGGGATCTTCCCGGACCGGGGCACGAACCCGTGTCCCCTGCATCGGCAGGCGGACTCTCAACCACTGCACCACTAGGGAAGCCCTGGCTCCTTCTTTTAATCCAGGTTTCAGTTCAGTTCTTCCTCTCAGAGAGGCCATGTCTACCTCCTGTGTTATTCATCAGAGCTCTGCGTTCTCTGTCTTTGTAATTCCTACTGTATCCCAGCATTTTATTCGTCAGTCTGTCCACCGTATTCATGGGCGGGGACACACACACACACACACACACACACACACGCGCGCACACACGCTCGCTCATCACAATGTGGGTTCCACGAAGGCAGAGACCATATCTGTGCTCTCCTCCCTCACTACTCCCTCAGGAATTTAACTTCCGCCTGACCTTGGGCAAGTTATTCAATCTCTCTGTATTGCTAAGATGGAGAAACATGATAACAAGAAGAGTGGAATAAGACAGACACTCGGCGCAGTGTCTGGTGTGGACCACGCAGAATCAATCACATGAATGAATGAATGGAACTGATGACCGCTGAGCCCCTGCCAGGTAAAAGGCACTAAACCTGGGTCAGATTCTTTCACTTACTTCTTATTATCAACCCGTCTTACAAATGAAGAGACTGAGGCTCAGAGAGGTTGAATAACCCACAGAAGGTCCTGCAGACATGAACCGCTGGATCCCTGACTGGAAATGAGGCTGGCTGAAATGCAGCACCTGCGCCCTCCTCAAGCTGCCTCCACTTCCAGTTGCAAGAACCCCATGCATCGCCTGGGCTCTTCCAGGTACAAGATGCATTTCTTCACACCTGGGGTTCTATGATCATTTCACCCCTCGCACAACGCTGAGACACAGGTGAGGGCCCCTCCAGTGTCGGGAAGCATGAGTCAGGTACTGGGCGGACACTGGAGATTCAAATGAGGAAAAGGCACCAGACGTCCAGGCGAGACGAAGATGTAAAGCCCCAGAGACAAAAGATCATGAAAATGCAGACAGAAAGCTAGGGTTCAGATTGGATCCCTGGGGGCCCAGGGACTAGAGCTCAGAAAAGCTGGATGGGAACCAGGGGGTGAGCACGAGGCTTGTCACCTGGAGCAAAGACAGATAAAAATATCTCCTATTAGGAGGAGGGTGCAGGCAGGGTCCCTTTAAGGCCTGAGGGGACCCCCTGTAAACAGAGACCAGAGCGATGTCTGTAACCACCTGTGACCTCACTGCCAGGACCTCATGTGCCAGGTGAGAACGTGCTTCTTGTTCTTTGTCACACCTTCTGTCCAGCGTGTCCCTGCACCTCCAAGCCCGGACTCTCTGCCTCTTTCCAATCTTGTTATTTTTAGAATTTTTATTGTTTATTAGAAAAGCAATCTATTGTTATGCAAGTAAAAATGGTTTAAAAGTTTTGCTCATTCACACACACACAAAAGAACACAAAATACTAGTATATACAGCCATTAATTCCCATTATGATTAATGCAAAAGTCCTAGCATTTCTATTAACGGAGAGGCCAGCCAAGCATCGAGCGGGTAATACTGACGCCAGGGGTTTGTAATTACAGATGTTAGTTCTGTTATGACACTAATAAAACTGGAGGAGGGGAGGCGGAGGGGGTTCTTGAATGTGACCCTGAGCTGGAAGCAGCATCAGTATCAGCCGTTTCACCAGCAATTTGGCAGCTGTGGAAACCCGCAGGGCGTGGCAGAAATCCTTACAATGTTTGCGTGGGAGCCATTTTTGCACAAACTGAGGACGTTTGCGATAAAGCCCTTGATTTAGAGGCTAGAACATGGCAAGTCCACTGGGTCTCTGTCACACTGATGCTGAGAATGAACATCTTCATGGGAAAGTCGGAGGCTACACGCTGCTGAGCAGCTGTCACCAGCCCAGGGCTGCATCAAGGAGAGAATGTGCTCACGGCCTCCTATCGAGGTATAAAGTACATGACTTATACGAGCAAAATCTCCCAGAGAGGACGCTAGTACAGCTAGGGACGTGTGTGCATGCTCGTTGCAGAAATTTGAGAAAATCTACATAAGCCTG
The DNA here is from genome assembly GCF_949774975.1 of Lagenorhynchus albirostris. NCBI lineage: Eukaryota > Metazoa > Chordata > Mammalia > Artiodactyla > Delphinidae > Lagenorhynchus > Lagenorhynchus albirostris. Next base: position 69,011,098 of record NC_083108.1, read on the forward strand.
AAAAAAATAAAAATTTAGGTCACCAGTAATGCCTTCCCAATGTATTAGAACGTTGGTGTGTTTCCTTCCAGTCTTTTTTCTGGACTGGGCGTGGTCAGCTCTAACACAGATGCCAGGTTCTTCCCACGGGCTGGACCACAGCCCACACACAACTCTCTCTCCTCCCCTGCTGCCCTGCTCACCCACACCTCCCGCCAGTCGGCAGCTGGCCCTGCCCACACCCCAGTAAGAGGTGGCTGGCTGGTCCCGGGAGGAACCACACCTGACGGGTAACTCGGGGCATCCCGCCCCTGACTGTCTCATTGTCTGCACAAAGAAAACGCCTCTCCCTGTCGCCCAGGCTTTGCTGCAGAGGCTGACATGGAGGTGGACACGCCACAGCAAGATGGGCAGCTATGATTTCCAGAGACATAACGTGTCAAGGCTACAGAGGGAGCTCAGGGCGACAGGACGCCACGGGCCATCCGCAGGGTGACAGCCAGGGCTGTGTGCCCGCCAGGACACCTCCAACCGCTCCCATCGGGGCAGCCCACTCGTGGCCTGTGCAGCCTGAGACTTGGCTGGAGTCGGCGGGAGGCGGCCTATCTGTCTTCTGAGGGAGGAGAGAAGCCCTGACGTTGAAGCTGAGGGCCAACGCTCTAATCTTGCACCCTTGACCAGCTGTTGCCTCTGTGAAATAACACTCATTATCCTGTGCAGACACAGCCCACACTCCTGCAGCACTTACATGCCCTGACGCTGGTCACCTAGTGACTCACTCCACCCTCACTCACAAGCTACGAGGCGGGGAGTGAGCGGAGTATACGGAACGTCCCCTCTGTAGGTCAACAGGGGTCAACTCTTGGCCATTTCATGTGGTTTGCCCGGTAGTGCTATGTCCACTTTACAGATGAGGGAATTAGGCCCAGACTGGATGTGTGACCGGCCCGAGATCACACACTGGAGGACACTTTGCAGCCACTCCTCCAGACTGTCTCCCCAAAGGCTGGGCGAACCGGGCTCTAGGCGTTTGGCGGTAACACGGAGACGTCACCACCAGCGGGGAAGCATCCTGCCTCTGCTCGCCTGAGGCGGCCAGTTATTCCTCCCACGCCCTGGCGCGCCTGCGTCCCTAGACCCCCAGACCTGAGAGGGGCAGCACTGCCCACCGGAGGCTGCAGAGCTCCCCAGGGTGCAGCCCACCTGCCACGCCCAGCCCCAGCCGCCTCCTGGTAGCTTACCTCTCCGTGTCGCTGTCGCTGGATACCACCTCTTCCAAGGCTGCCTGCAGGTCGGCGATCCGCCGGATGGACGTCTCCAGGTCTGTCTGGAGGGTCTGTCTCACCGCGGCGAGCTCCTCCACGTACTTCTCCTGGAGACAGAGACCACAGCACACGCTGGCCTTGGGCGAGACCCCCACCCGCCTACGAGGGCTCTGGGGAGGAGCCTGGCGCTCACTGGGACCCTGCGACGTGGCGCGTGCCCACGAGGGGCTCTCTCTATGGACAGGCTCGTGGACCCTCAGATGCTCTGGATTTTACAGAGGAGGAAGTGGATGCCTGGGGGCTCCAGGGCACGGCCCCGCACAGAGCTCACTCACCCACACGGGGGGTGCCGGCCCCAAGTGGACACCCTGGATAGATGGGTCAATGGAGGAGTCAATGTATGTTTCCCAGGAGAGTTGCGGAGGCTGGTTCTGGAAGCGGAGTCTTTGTCCCAGGGATGGATGTGGAGTGGGAGATTGGGGGGAGGGCAGAACAAGAACGGGTCCCTCACAGCTCTGTCACCTAGACCCCCCCAACGTTCCATCCTCAAAGGCAGCAAAAGGCAAAGATGGAAACCCCAGTGGGGTCCCCGCAGAGCTGGCCAGCACCGCCGGCGCTCACTGAGACCTTTCCACGCCCAGCACTGTGCTCAGCGTTTCACGCTCCTGGCCTCCCTCACTCCTCACAAGTCTGGCACGTGGCTCCTTATTACTGATCCCATTTCACAGATGAAGAAATGAGGCCTGGCGGGCCGCAAGCTTGAACTGGAACTCGAGCCGGAACCCAAGCTTGGTGCACCTGACTCTCCATGCTCATCCCGTTACTTTCTGCCCTGACTGGATTTTTGTCCAGACTCTCTGGAAAATCTCTGACTTTCATTTGTAACGTTATTCCCACACTCCTCCCCTTTAACACAATGACTGTCAACTGAGGGTGAGTTTGCCCTCCAGGGGACATCAGGCGACGTCCAGAGGCGTTTCTGGTTGTCACACTTGGGAGTCTGACGGCATCTAGCAGAGTAGAGGCCAAGGGCGCTGCCCAGCATCTTACAACGCACAAGGCAACCTCCACCATGAAGGATTACTTCACACAAATGTCAACAGTGTCCAGCCTGAGAAACCCTGGGTTAAACCCAGAAACCCACCTTCTGGGAATTAATCCCATGGGGTGTAAACTAAAACACAGAGCAAGGTTCTGTAACCAAGGATGCCTGCTGGGGCTGTGCTACTGATGACATGAGAGGCTGAGAGCCGCCTTGTCACCCAGCAACTGGGACTGGTTACGGAAATCACAGCGCGTCACTTTGATGCTATTAGGCAGACGTCAACGTTAGAAATAAGGATGGTGGCGGTGTGGAACGCCTTCTGTGAAATACCATTAAGCAAGCAGAAGAGAACAGAGACTATCGTGCCCAAGTCTACGTGCGAATAGCACACATGCAGTTGGGAAAACACTTGGAGAGCTGAGAATATTTATGGATGGGAGCAAAGAGGGGTTACGGATAGGATTTTTCTTTTGAGCTGCTCTAATTATGTCAAGTTTCTTTTTTGACTGCTGTCTTTTAAGAAACACGTATATACCAACTGATGAGAGCGTGAAGGGGTGAAAACTAAGAATTGAGGGTCAATCTAAGTACAATTCCCAGCTCCCCATGCAACCCACTAGCTGTGGGACCGTGAACGGTTCACAGTCCCTCTCTGAGCCTGGGATTGTTTTTCCTTATTTTGTAGATGAGGAAATCGAGGCCACTGAAGTCACTCAAGGCTGCAAGGAGGGGAACCCCGTTCTGCCCCACTCCCAGGCCAGTGATCTTTCCGGGGCTCTGTTTGCCCGCCCCAGTGAAAGCCAGCGGGGACCAGGGCTGCTCCCTGTCACAGGGACACGCTCAGCTCTGCATACACAGCAGACCAGCTTGTCCATTCACAGTATTGTAAATCTGTGTCTTTACACTGATTTTGAGTCTTCTCCAATTTGAGAGAGAGAGAGCGAGCAAAGATCAAGAAAGCCAAAGACGCAAGCCCAGCTGACGAGGGAAGGGGCGGCGTGGAGAGGTGGGGGAGTGGTGCCCTGGGTTGAAACAGCCAGCTGTGAAATCCCCATCTTGGTGCTGACAAGGTGAGAAACGGTCTGAGGCAGGGCCCCAGGCAGGAGGTCGGTGGACTGTCAGAGGAAATAACATACCGTGGGATGGCGAGGGGGGTGTTCGCCCAGGATGCGAGCTTGTCAGCTCATAAAGACACCTAGGAAAATGGCTGGGCACACGATCCCAGGAGATTACAGGAGCGTCGCCCGAGCGCTGCTTCTTGCTAGTGGGCCGGGATGACAGCGTCCCTGGGAGGCGAGGGGACGAGGCACCTGTGTACCTGTGAGACATGGAGATGCTACCCATGTCCATGTCTGGGCCATTCCAGGCACGTGGTGAACGTTTCTTTTAGAGATGAGGACACTCATCTCTCACCAGAACAGCAAAAAGACCCACCCAAGGTCATGCAGCTGGGAGACCACAAAACTAGGCAGCCAAGTCTTGGGTTCTCAGGTGAGGCCCTTAGGCCACACGAGCTGAGAGAGAGGAGCCCAGATGTCCCCTCCTGGCTGTGCCTGGGTGACCTTGGCCCACGTCAACGTCACACGGAGGGAGCAACGAGGTCTTACAGTCTCGATCCGCGGGAAGCCTCCTGGCGGACAGAGGACAGGGAAGGGAAGGATGCTGGGTCTCAGGGACAGGTGGCTCTGAGCCAGGACCAAGCAGGTGAGCAGAGGAAATAGGGACCTGAGATGCATCAGATCCATAATATCATGAAAGTGAAAGTAGGCTCTGGAGCCAGGATGCCTGGGTTCAAATCCCAGCTCTACCACTTACTGGCTGTGTGACTTTCAGCAAGTTATTCAACCTCTCTGACCCCCACGGGTAAAATGGGGGCAGCCGTAGTCCCCTTCCCAGGGCTGTTGTGAGGATCGAATGAGCTTGGCAGAGAGGAAAGGCTTGGCCAGTGGTGGCATCGCTACGTCTTAACGCTCAGAGAAGGACGAGCAACTGTGTGGGTGTCCCCACGTCACCGGCGGGGGGGGGGTTGCCAAGGTCACGCAGAGAATAAGGAGGCTGGCATACAGGGCTCTGAAAGCTTTCTCACCATCTGCAGAGGAAAGACGGGGGTGGAAAGCAAGGGCAGCTTAGAGGATGAGTTAGCTAGACAGGGCGAGGACAGCTGAGAGCAAGAAAACCATCCACAGACAGGTGAGGCCTGTGCTGCCGGGGACCTGCCGCTACTGCCTCCCTCCGCTGTGCCCCTTGCCCTCCGCGCCCCACCCCCATCTGCCTGGGGTCACGCCTCAGGCTCAGCAGGAACCTCCCAGGGAGATGGATTTGGGAAATTCAGAGTCTGTGTAATCAGCAAATTTTTCCTGTTTCAACTTGAAAACCAACTAGTCTGCTGACTGCCGAGACCAAGTCGTTAGGCGAAATGGATGCGGTGCCCACACTAGTCTCCTGGGGGCAGACAAAACAAGGTCCAAGCCAGAGACGGCTGGAGAGACCTGGAGGGGAGGGTGGTACACCAGGAGAAGGGGGCACAGGGGAGGCCCCTTCTGGGGCCTTCTTCCAACTCCACGAGCAGCAGCGCTCAGGATCGGGTGAGGACTGCTATACAAATGGGACTGTGCTTTGAGGCCAAGTACGAGCTCGGTCTTCTCTGTTTTACTCTCTCTTTGCGGGCTTGGAGCAGGAAGAAGTTGTGGGGGGGAAATTAGGGAACAAAAGTATTTAGACAGTAAGATGTGTACAACAGAAACCTACCAATAAACATACCATATGTCCATGTTACTCCACAGCTACACTGCAGTGATATACATTGTAATAGACACACAACATGCTAACGTAGATTACTATATATTCATTACATATATATATATACACACACACTGTCATACCATTCATTCAATAAGCATCTACTGAGCATGAACTATGTACCAGCAGCACTGATCTAGGCACAGGCTGTGCAGATAAAATCCTAACTTCCATGAGCATCATTCTTTCAGGGCCCTGATCTTTCTGTATTGCTGCCATCTAGAACAGAGCAGGCACCCAATATGTCTCGGGATTGAGTGAATGGCGTTACCGCATGACTGTAAGAGCTGAATGAAGGAGGGACACACACTAAGGCACACATACTACACACCACGCACAGAGATCAACACAAGACTACGACGTATGTGTACGCACCAGCCTCCCCTGCATCGCATGAGAGAGTCATCAACCCTTGTTAAACTCCCAAGCTGCTCCCCCTGGAACGTGCTGTGTGGAGTGGCCCGTGTTGGGAGCCGTTTGTACGATAATCAGTGGCTGCAATTAAAATCATCTCCTCTTGTAAGTTCCATTAGAGGCTAATATTTAAAACTGTTGTCTGGGATCTCTGCCCCGGGCACCTCAATCTTCAGAGGACCCTCTCTCCTGCCTGCAGATGCACGGGACTCTCCTATGTCACTTTCTGCGGCTCTGGAGGTTGCCTCTCTAAACTTTGGAGGTGTCCCGCAAGGCCTCCCAAAGTTAATTTCACCTAATTTATATTATAGATCAGACTATCTCAAAACATCCTCAAAACCTGATGAAAATTCACCTTGTTATTCTTTTCTGATGTGCTAATGACAAATAGAAACTTCATGTTACAGAGCCTGGTGTTAAGAAAAAATTATACGCACCTGCATATGCTGTGTAACTGTGTATAAATGTACGTTTATATAAAGTATACATGTAGTATATAGAAATGTAAATGTATAAATGTAAATACATAAATATGTATACGTGTGAATGTGTGTTCTCATGTGTATTTACAGATTTCACACACAAATATTCCCAGTCTGACACACAGCACATACTTAATAAGTATTTGTGAATAGTTCATAAATGAACGTATTTATTTCTATTTCTCACATGGGCAGGCGTGCTACTATATGTTTGAAAAAAAACCTTATCTCACTCAATCTTTATAAAAACCCTCAGAATCACATACAATATAAACACATAAAAAGTAACGTGAGAACATTGCAACAAACTCGTTGCAGAGCTATTATCTCTGTGCAGTGAGATATCAGGTGATTCCCCCCCCTTATACTCCTCCCGATATTCTGCAAAGAATATGATTTACTTTTATTATCAGAAAATTAAAAATCTAGGACTTCATTTCTCTGTGCACTGCAATCACCAATCCCCTGGTCCACCTGCTCAGTGCCTCGCGTGGCAGCCTCATCATCCCCATTCTACAGATGAGCAGGCTGAGCCTCAGGAAGGTTAAGTCACTTGCCCAGGGACACGCACCCAAGACATGACAGGCTAGAGTGGACCCAGGTCTCCTGACCCCAGCCCACAGCTATTTTCCCCTTTGCCTCTATTTGCTCCTGCTTCATCCAAGGATGACCGTGTCTCCAGAGCTGGGGGGAGTCTTCCCAGAAAGCAAGGTTATGAGGAACTGCCATTGTTTCATTCAAATTGTCCAAGGGTCACTTGCCTGGGAGAAAGGAGGCTATGGGGGAAAGTAAAGGCCCCGTGCATTGTGTCCTGGCAAGAGCTCCGAGGCCATATTGGCACGGAGTGAGCATGAGCAGGAAGCGTTCAGTCCCATTTTGGGAAAGAGTTGGGGCACCCCTTAGAAAACCCCAGGTGGTACATCAGATTCTCTTATTTAAGACTGAAAAAGAGCCCAACCTCCAGCTGTAAGGGGACTAAGGAGAAGGTAGTTGTCACTAGACAATGTCCTTTCTTCATAATCATCCTGCAAAGTGTTTTATTTTAATGATGTGGTGACAGACACAGAGAGACTCATCAAAGATCCCAAAGTCACCCAGCTAGACAGTGACACGTAGGTTCAAGCTCAGGCCTGCCTGTTTCCAAAGGGTCAGGAAACACCTCATGACTCCTCCTGTCCTTTTCTTTGCCTGTGGCAGGCATGCCTAATCGATCACTGCACAGACCCAGGCAATGTGGGGCCTGAGTCCTTTCTCTGAACCACCAAGCTAAGTGCTTCACCCCAGTACTGCCCTGTGCTCCATCCACCAGCATCAACTGGAACTCCCAACTCTGCCACACTTCAAATGATCTCAATCCTCCTGGAAATGCCTCCTGAATCCGCAGAGAAGACACTTACATAAGTTGGTTGCAGGTGTGGGGGGGCTGGTATTTCTGGTATTTCTCCTTGAATATTGATGAGTGCTCTATGAAACCGAGGGAAGCTGAAGCCCAACCACACTTAGGGAGGGACCCTGGCTGGTAGGGAGGGACCCTGGCTGGTGGGGAGGGGGAGATGCAAACTACCAACAACATGGGAGCAGCAGGAAAAGCTCTGGCTTTAGGATGAGATGAACCCTGAGGCACTATGTGAATTTTGAAGAATTACTGACCCTTCCTTACTTTTAGTTCCTCATCTGTTAAAATGACAGTGTTATTCTGCAACAAACGGTATTGCAAGGAACAAGTGAAATAATGTAAAACTGCGTATATCTGGTATACCTAATACTGTGGCGCGTACTTGATACATAACAAAGGTTCCCATTTCCTTCTTTCAGAGTAAAGACTCCGAAAACATGAAACCTGCAGGGACTGTATAGTGAGGATAGCCTCATTTCTCAGAAAATGAATTCTATGAACCTGATACTTTTCTGTTGAAGCCAGAAGGATTTAATGCAATACCTCCAAGGAGCCTGTATCAGTCAGGAAAATAGAAATCACTCTAGATCATTCAGCCAAAGGAATTTAATATAGGGAATTGGTTTTTCAGGTGATGGAAAAGATGAGAAGCCAGAAGAGATTAACAGCTACAGGGAGGCACTGCCAACCTAGGGCTGGAAGGAAAAGCCAAAAAGTTGGGCCATCCAACGGGCAACAGCAGGGCTGCCCAGTGGGAGCCGCAGTCAGGGAGGAGGGTCCCAAATGGGATCCGGAATTACAGAGGCTGGGCTGCAGTCAGGGATGCCCCCCACCCCCGACCCCAAGGCAGTGCGAGAGAGGGAGAAATACACTGGTTCTTCCACTTCTCCTGTCTTTCAACTGTCCCTCACTGCCGTTCACTTACCAGAAGGTAAGCTCTTAAAACTGTTTAGAGCACAGCAGAGAAACGGTGGGAGCCAATCTGAGAGCAAACAGAATTACTGGTACAGAGCACAGAGGCATCTGGGCTATAGCCAGGCTTCGTTATTAAAAACAGATGAGGGTGTTTTCAGTCTGTAAAAATTCATCCAACTGGACACTTCTAAGATTTGCACACTCTTCTAGTTGTATATTTCAAGGAAAACATTACAATAAATCCAGAATTAATGACTGTCAAGTGTTACAACCAAATGCTGGATTACAACCCCCAGTCTGGATTAGTTATTTATTGCTACGTAACAAATTGCCTCAACAGCTAGTCACTTTGAAATGTCAAATGTCCTTCTCGCTCATGGTTTTCTGTGGGTCAGGAATTCAGAGGCGGCTTAGCTGTGTGGTTCTGGCTCATGGGCTATGGTAGGATGAATAAGGCCCCCAAAGATGTCCACGTCCTAATCGCCGGAACATGTGAATATGTTCACTTAGATGGCAAAAGGAATTTTGCAGATGTGACTAAATTAAAAATCTTAAGATGAGCGTTTATCCTGGAGTATGTGGATAAGCTGGGTGGCCCCTAAATGTAATCGTAAGGGTCCTTATAAAAGGGAGGTGAGAGGGTCAGTGGGGAAGAAAACAGTGCTGTGATGATGGAATCATGGATAGGAGTGATGCAGCCAGGACCCAAGAAATGCTGGCTGCCTCTAGAAGCTGGAAGATGCAAGGAATGGATCACCCCCGGGGCCTCCAGAAGGAGCCAGCCATCCTTTCACCTTGATTTTAACCCCTTAAGGCTCATTTTGGACTTCCGACCTTCATAACTATCAGAGCATAAACTGTGTTATTTTAAAGTTACTATGTTTGTGGTAATTTGCTGCAATAGCAATGGGAAACCTGCACAGGATTTGTCACGATGTCACAGTGAAGATGTCAGCCAGGGCTATGGTTGTCTAAAGGCCGCCCTGAAGCTGGAGAGTCGTTTTTAGAAAGCTCACCGACATGGCTATCGGCTGGAGGCCTTAGTTCCCTGCCACGAGGGCCCCCACTGAGCTGCTTGAGTGTCCTCATGACATGGTGGCTGGCTTTACCAGAGCAAGTGATCCAAGGGAGAGCAAGGCAAATGCCAAAGACCTTTTATAACCTAGCCTCCAAATGACATACCATTGCTCCTGACCATCTATTGGTCACACAGACCAACTCCGATACAGTACGGAGGAGGCTACAGAGGGGTGTGAAGGCAGAGATGGGGACCGCTGAGAACCATCTTGGAGGCTGGCCCCCACAGTAACACTGACACTTCTTCACCCACAGGTCCCAGCTCCAGTGACTCCCTCACCCACAAAGGAAAACCCTGTAGGAACCCTGAGCTGCTTCTTGTTTCTTGGAGCACATCTGTTTATAGGCTGTACAATGTCCCCCCCAAAGATATGTTGAAATCCTAATCCCCAGCAGTTCAGAATGCAACTGTATTTGGAGTCAGGGTCTTTACAGAGGCAATCAAGTTAAAACAAGGTCATGAGAGAGGGACCTAATCCAACATGACCGGTGCTCTTATGAGAAGAGGGAAATTTGGAAATGACGACAGTCATGCATAGAGGGAAGATGATGAGAAGCCATAGAGGGAGAGCGCCACGTGGAGACAAAAGATGCACGAGTTGCACCTATAATCTGAAGAACGTCAAAGATTGCCGGCAAACCACCAGCAGAGAGGCATGGGACAGTTTCTTCTCTAGCGCCTTCAGGGGAGCGAGGCCCTGTGGACGACATCTTGATTTCAGATTTCTAGTCTCCAGGATGTGAGACAATGCGTTGCTGTTTTACCGAGCTACCCGGTTTGTGGTACTTGGTTACAGCAGCCCGAGCAAACTAATATAACACCGTGTCATCTTTTATTTTTCTTTTATACATCATTACCTTTCTTTTCTGGTTCTAATAGGGTTCATTACACAGAATTTAGAAAATAGAGTTGCCAAAGGAAAAAAAAACATTAAAAATTGCCCTTCAGTCTGTTACCTCGGGGACAGCCCCTCTTGATGACTATGTTGGTGTGTCTCCATCCTGTGTTCACTTCTTCATGTGTGTACAGACACACCTATTGGACATGCACTGGGGCAAAAGAGTTTTATAGGAAAGGCAGAATGGAGTTAGCCAGGCGGACAAGCAGGGGACCGTGGCGCCCCTGCCCTGCCAGGACTCTCCGGTATCTCCAGGCAGAAGAACGTGTGGGGCTCCAGGCGCCTGCTTGCTATCTTTCATTTCCCTTTTCATTTTTTCAAGCTGATTGTTTTTAAATGCCCCCAGCTACTACCTGAGGGCCTTTATCGCTTTCTGGAAAGTTAATATTTTAGGTAACTTGGGCTGTTCTAGATGATAAAGAGCCGGCCTGCAGAAAGTCTCAGATGTATTTGCTATGCACGTCCACGCATCACGTAAACATCTGTGGACACACATACCATATACCAGGGGCCCAAACTGAGGCTCAGGGCAGGAAGCCACCTGGCCAAGGTTGCTGGGGCCACTGGGTGGCAGAGGCAGAACTGGAGTCTTTCCTACCCAGGTCACCTCTCTGTCAGCAAGTGTGTGCCTCTCTCCTTTCTCTGTTCTCACACTTCGGATGAGCCATTTTTGCCTAAACCCTGGCTCCAGCTACTCAAGTCATAACAGTGCCACGGGCTGGGGCTACAGTTATGAGAAGGGGGCTCTGAACTTGATTCTTGTGGTCCCAAGAATTTCTCCTGATGGGTGGCGAGTGGCAGAAGGCACGGCCTCCTTGGAAGGGCATGAGACCCTCAAACACAGAAGGGGAATGTGGCTGAGGGTCTCTGGAGCCAGCAGGATGGCAGTGAGGAGGGCAGGGTGATCAGGCTTCAAGGCACCAGAGGGCTGTGAGTCTTAGGGTCACAAGGTTTGCAAATAAAACTTTAAAAAAACCTCTCTAAGGTTCCTTACAGCTCTAACTACTCAGAGCTTGTAGCCCTCCCAGCCCTAGAACCGCCCCAGCCTGTGACTACTGCTGCAGCATCTTCAGAAAGGGACAAAGAACTGCCACCGGAGTGCAACTCTCTCAAGGTTGGCACCCGCAGGGCCCTCACAAAACCTCCAGCTGCAGAAAGACATCCTGACCTGGCGTGAATCCAAACACCCCACTCCCCACTTCCCAGAGCTGCCCACCCAACTGCTTCCTACAAAAAGGAAAAAAGGCATTTCATTTTTTTCTGCTCCAGTGCAAAGATGACATATCTGTGCCACCTGATTTTCCTGACAAATAATTATATCAACGTAATTAAGCCTCAAATGCGGAAATTCTCTGTACCATGTACACCGACACCACACTTCCCTCATCAGAGGGCCGTTGCTCCAGGCAGCAATTATCAAGCCACCTTTGACATGTCTTATTTCAATTTAAATGGGAATGAAGCTCATAGATCTTCCCAGCCCACGATCCCACATGACTGCAGAAATAGAGACACTATTGAAACTTTGAACTTTGAATTACTGAACTTTTGAACCGGACTCTGAAACTTCTCAAGGGGCCTCAGGTTTTGCATCCAAAGAAGTTAAAGTGAGAGAACAACTTATTCCTATGTACCCCTGGTCCCTTCTCTGATCCTCAAGTACAGTATCTCATATCAACACAGTGGGCTTATCTCTTGCCTCTTTCCCCAGCTCTCCATCCCCTGTAAATTTAGTCTTCATCACCAGCTCCTGAGGGTTCTCATCGTCTTGGTCCTCCTCTTCAATCCAGCCCCCTCTCCAATCCACCTTCCATACAGCATCCAAGGGAGAATCTTTTTAATCCAACTGAGTCCTCTCCTGCTTAAGAGACTTCAGTGCCTCTTCACCTCCCCAAGTCCAGACTGTGCAGTTGAGCCTATCAAGGCTTTCACAGTCTTTCTTCCAACTCACCTTCCAAGGTTCCTCTCCTTCCATGGCCAACAGTGCACCCACACATCAGTAATTCCCACAGTGCTCAAACATGCCATGTCCTTTCATGCCTCTGTGCCTTTGGACCTACCATTCCTCCACCTGGAGTGCTCTTCCCTACTCTGACAAGTGAACTCCTATTCATCCCTCAAGACCCATTCCACAGCCACCTCTTCTGGGATGGCCTCTCTGGCTCCCCTGGGTAGAATCAGCCACTTTCATCTCTGTGTTTGGGGACAAGTCACTGAGTTAAGCATACACCTCCATCAGATTGTAATTAATTTCCAATTTCTAACTTCCTGCTATACTAAGCTCCTTATGAGTAGGGCTATACTCAGCCTAATATCCCAAATGCCTAATGCAGTAGCTAGAACTTAGAAGTCACCCCATACATACTCAGCTTTCAATTCTCCCAGCTCTACATTCACGGTGGGGGCCGTAGGCAGTGGGTCTGACCACCACAGGTCTTCAACTCACACAGACATGGGCTTGCAACCCAGCTCCACCACTCGCGGCATGACTATGAGCAAGCCTGTCACCCACCTCCCTGACTCTCAGTCTCCTCACCTGTAAAGTGGGAGTACTGACAGCATCATTGTGCTGTGGGACTAGCTGAGGATTCATGGGTGGAAGGTGCTTGAAATGTCGGATAAAACACAGCAAGTTTTGTGCTCGATAAACATCAGCCCTCTTTCCTGCTCTCAGAACTACTGGGTGACACCTTGTGAAACACAGCAAGTTTGGGGGGTTCTCTTCTCCCCCATTCCATTTCGCCTGGCCCTCCCACACGCCTCATTGAGGCATCTGGTGACCTCAGTCTCACACCCCACTGCCCACACCATTTTAATGCCCCAAACATGGTCCCCCACATCCTTCCAGTCCCCTCTCCACCAGAACATGTTCACATTTTGTCCCACTCCGTCACTGCCAGGTCCCAAGTCACGCAAACATGCCCCCACATCAGATAAAATCCTGACTGCCAATGTGCCGACCCCCCAGGGCAGGGTAGGTCTCATCCCTGCCAGCATCCGTATGTGTCCAGAGCGTCCCAGGAGAGACGTGGCAAGAGACTGCAGACACTGCCCACAGATACAGGAGTCGGAAAACGGCCCCCGAATAAAGTCACCCAAGCCAGCAGGGACCACATCGCAGCAGCTATGCCAGGTAGGCACAGCCAGCGCGAGTCAGCACAGGGGTGAGGTGGAGACCCACACCAGACTCAAGACCTGGCAACGAGCCCCACATCCGCACTGGCTCCCCAGGCACCAACGAGCACACCCTCGAGTCTGTCCCCTCAACTCCATCAATATCAGTTCCCTCCCGATCTTCAACACAGAATACTGAGGCTCGAGTCACATTCAGGTGCTTTGTAAACTGTGACGAGCTGAGCGCACGTGAGACATTATTTATCACACTGCTTCTTCCCTCGTCACATCTCCTTCTTTTTTCAGACACATCTGATGGCCTCATCACAACTAAAGCCCTGGCCGGCGTTCTCAACAAACCAAAGTACCATCACGGATGAACTCGGGTGAGCGGGGAAAGCAATCCCTCCCAGGTAAATCAACCCCCATTAACGTCTTGTATTATTAGATACGTTCCCCTCAAGAACTGATCAGGCAGAACAAGGACCAGAGAGAGATTGGTATTGGCGATCAAGGCCATCCTGGCTTTCCTTGTGCTTGGACCAGAGACAATGCCGTCTCGCTGAGAAACAGGTGAAGGAGCTACTGTCAGAGAAACCGGCGCGTGCGACACAAACAGCAAAAGACGCTGATAAGCAGCGGGTGGCCAGGCGTGATAACGACCAGAGATGAAGACAGTGACCTCTAGACTTGATCGGCTTCCATCTGTAGAGGCAAGAGGATGTTACAGAGACATGAACACCCTGGCCGCGTTTCAGACTTGGGGAAATCTCCACCCACCCATTGGGAAATGGACATTTTTGCTAGTTATGATTCTCACTTATTCATGCCACTTTTGTGGGACGGTTTCAAATGCTAACTCCTCTAATTCATGGGCACTATGTGGCCTCTGGAGAGGGGTTCTGGATGGATTTTGATTTTCTGGACTGAAGAAGGCTGAGCTAAAAGGCAGGGTTTCTCAACTTCAGCATTACTGCCATTGGGGCCGCATGAATCTTTGCTGGCGGGGGGAAGGGAGTGGTCCTGGGTGTTTCAGATGCTTAGCAGCAACCCCGGCCTCTAACCCACTAGGTATCAGCACCACCCTGCCCCTAAGGTGTGCCAACCAAAAATGTCTCCAGATATTGTAAGATATGATTACTTGAGTGGCAAAATGGACCCCAGGTAGGAGCCAAGCTAAAGGCATAATGGTAGGTGGGAGACATTAATTTAGAAGACACAGACTCTGGACCACACCGATATGAATCTGAATCCTGAATGAGCCACTTCCTGCTGTGTGACCTCATCTTACAAAACATAAACCTCCCCTTCGCGTGACTTCAGAGGCTGTGGAATGAGCGCACCATGTCGGGCCAGCCACTCCCAGGGAGGTCCGCGTGCCACCATCGCCAGGACGCTGGCCACAAACGCGGGCTCTCCGGCCCTGTCCCGGCCCCGCGGACTCAGCTTCCGCCTCCGAACATCCCCGGGTGATCTGTATGCACTGATGCTTGAGAAACACCGGCACTGCCATTAAGAGCATAGGCTTTAGTGTCATGAGACTGATTCCATATCCCGGTGCCAATCTTTCTTAGCTATCCAGCCTTGGGCAAGTCCCTTCACCTCTATGTAAGCCTCTTTAAAATGTGTAAAACAGAGATAAAAATACCACCTCGCTCCAAGGATTGGAAGTGCCCATTTAATGAGATGGGGCACGAGGTGGGCCACAGCACGGACAGGCAGTACGTGTCAGCTCCCGGGCTCCCAGCAGGAAGACTCAGAGATGCTGAAGGAAGCTCCCTCGGTGCACGTTTTTGATCTTCCCTTTGATGGAGTCTAGAATTACAACAGCCACGTGGCTGCTCGTGGTCCATTTAGTCCTTTACGGACCCAGCAGGAAGGAAAAGCAACCCCCAAGCGCTGCGCGCTCTCTCCCCGGCACATCTCAAGGTTACGGCCTGGTGGCACGTGCCTCGGGGAGGGACAGCCTCATCGCATCCGCCCCGCAGCTGGGCCCAGGGCTCTCCTGGGTCTGTCCGTCCTGCCCTCGCAGCCGCTCAGGGTCACCTCCTGATTCTCATCCAGAGGCTTGGCTCTGGGGAAGGCAGGCCTGGTTCCAACGGCTTCTCACTGGTTTCCCTCCGTTCAGAGACAGGCTCTCTGGCTTTCTCCCAGCGCCAGGGAGCAAGTCAGCCACAGCCCCTCGAAGCTCTTTCCTCCCCTCATTCCCTCCCTGGAGGCCAGATGCTGTCCTGGGAGAGACATGGTCTGAACTAGGCAAAACCATCCTCAAAACAGCCCCATGTCCGAGTGGGGCCCCAGGAACCTCTAAAGTCGGTCTGTGAGTTTACAACGCAAATCCCAGCACCTGAGGAAATCCTGTCAACTTTTATGTTCCAAACAAGGCGCAAACTCTGGCTCCTGGGATCATATCTGGCCTGTGCCTGTTTTTGTAAATAAAGTTTTATTGGAACACAACTACACTCGTTTGTCTTGTCTACAGCTGCTTTCAGAGTTCAGAGGTTGAGACAGAGGGACTCTGTGGTCCACAAAGCTGAAAGTTTTTACTACCTGGGCCCTGTTCTAAAATCCTGAGGTTCAGACTCCTCTGGTGGCGCAGTGGTTAAGAATCTGCCTGCCAATGCAGAGGACACGGGTTCGAGCACTGGTCCGGGAAGATCCCATGTGCCTTGGAGCAACTACGCCCGTGTGCCACAACTACTGAGCCTGCACTCTAGAGCCTGTGAGCCACAACTACTGAGCCCGTGTGCCACAACTACTGAAGCCCACGCACCACAATTACTGAAGCCTGTGTGGCTAGAGCTCGTGCTCCGCAACAAGAGAAGCCACCGCAGTGAGAAGCCCGCGCACCGCAACAAAGAGTAACCTCGCTCGCCACTGCTAGAGAAAGCCCGCAGGCAACAAGGAAGACCCAACGCAGCCAAAAAACAAAACCAAAAAATAGCAGGTTCTCAGTTTTTTTGCATATGCAAATGTCTCACCGCAGTAGATAGCTGAACCCTTCCTGGGTGTGTGGTTAACTTTTGGGCCCCGCCCTGGAAGGGTTAAGAAGAAAGTGATTCTTCTTAAAGAATCAGAAGAAAGGAAGAAGAAGAAAAAAGGAAGTAGACAGTGTCACTGGGGGAAAAAGACACAGAAGCAAAACCACCAAATCACTGATACAAAGGCAGAGACCCTAAGCTAAACTGGGCAGCGGACGGTGTGATTAGGGTCTGGATGGGAGGAGCCCTGTGTCTCCCTTCTTGGCCTCCTGCTCCTCACCTGAAACAGAGTCAGGGTGAAGCGCCTACATCAGGGCTCTTCCTGTCTGTGTGGGTCACCTGAGGGTCTTGTTAAAATGCAGATCATGGGGCTTCCCTGGTGGCGCAGCGGTTGAGAGTCCGCCTGACGATGCAGGGGACACAGGTTCGTGCCCCGGTCCGGGAAGATCCCACATGCCGCGGAGCGGCTGGGCCCGTGAGCCATGGCCGCTGAGCCTGCGCGTCTGGAGCCTGTGCTCCGCAACGGGAGAGGCCACAACGGTGAGAGGCCGGAGTACCGCACACACACACACACACACACAAAAATGCAGATCATGACTGAAAGGTGTGGGGTGGGGCCTGAGGTCCTACAGCCAAGGCTGCTGGTCTGAGAATGACATTTTGATTTGGAGGTAGGTCACGGGGACTTTGGGAGAAGTAAATGGCAGAATGTACAAACCACGTTTAGGCCTGGCACAAATGGTAGGCTGTTATAGAAATAATAATCATAACAGCCACAACAGTGACAACAGTAATAAGTAAATACAAACTATACATAACCCAACTTAAAATCAACCTCCAGCTGACGTCCATAACAGAAACAATAAACATGTAAATCCACGGAGTCGCAAAGCAGGGCTGTGTTTACCCTTCTCCTACAAAGAGCAACCTCCCCCCACCCCACCCCGGTCAAGTGGGTCTTAACTATTAGCATCATCACGCAAACGTCAGAACTATCCTGAAGACCTTGTCTAAAAATCGCAGTTAAAACACAGAGATAATATTAGCTTTGAAACACAGTGTCCTTGACCTGCAGACACAGTCTTCAATGTTGGCCTCACGTTAAACTACCCTCATTAGCTACTCATTCTAACAAGAGACGTGTGTACACAGAAACTTGATTTGTGTCCTTGTGATGGAGATGGGTGGGCTGAGCCAGGGGCAGCATCCTGGTGTGGGAGGGCCCTGGTAGAAACAGACAACAGAAGGACCATCCTTGGGAAACTCAGAGCCGCTAGAACTTCAAATGAGCTACAGAAATACTGGCATCACCAATCCTGTCCCCATAGAAGGTGCCAACAGGAAGGCTTCAGGCAGCCGTCTTTCATCAGGTTTACTCCCTCGTGATTTTTAGCAGGGGTGAGGAGGTGGGTACTAGGCAGAATTACACTTCATTGACATTTAATATGTGCAAGACACTCCTCTAATATCCAGGTTACCTTAGAGCCCATTTTACAGATGAGGAAACTGAGACTCAAAGAAAGCAGGTGACTTGCCCTGTACACACAGTCTGGAAGGGCTAGAGCCATGATTTAAATCTAGTTCTGCTATGCATTCCCTACTCCGCTTTTCCTTCCAAAGGAGCTTAGAGCAGCAGCTGGCAAACCACAGCCTAGGGGCCAAATCTGGCCCACTGCCAGTCTGTCTTTGTAAATAAAGGTTTATTGGAACACACATGCTCATTCATTGAGGTACGGTCTCTGGCTGCTTTTGTGCTACAGCAAAGTTGAGTAGTTGCGACAGACACAGTACGGCCTGCAAAGTCTAAACTATATTTACTACCGGTCCTTTACATAAAACATTTGCTGATTCCTGGCATAGCACATTTCATTGCTACTGCGTACAACCTCGTGAGGTTTGGCCACCCTCTCAGAAGAAGTGAAAACCATCTTATTTCCCGAGTTCTTTTCCTTTTGTTTGCTGAGAAGTCATATCAGTCGTCTTTTTTCCCCCACCTGCAATTAGCTCATAAAGGCTAGAGCCTGAAGGATTCCTCCTGGGTGTTTGCTTATAAGCCTCCTTCCAGCAGGACGCTGCATATCTAAACCACTGCCGAACTTTAATAACAGCATCGACTGCATCACCTCCCACCAAAAGCGAACAGGAAGCCTGGCTCGGCTGCCCAGCTGGGTGGATGTCAGTTGCGGACAGCTGCAAATTGCCTGAACAAGGACAGATGTAGCTTGTCTCTGCCTTTCTTCTTCCATGTGAAAACTTTTCGGGGTGAAGATTAGACTGCTCTTAGGGAAATGAATGTGTTGATTCTAATTATGTGAGCCGGCAGGCGGCAGAGGTGACATGCAGCAGGATGGGCGCCAGGTCATCTACCTGGAATGCAGCCAAGGCAAGACTGGACGAAGAACAGAATTCCAGTGAAGCTGGTGCCCAGGACATTGAGCACAAAAGGAGGCACCTATGAACCCATGGGTCACAGGGGTGGGGGGACAGCACGTGGGGGACAGAATTCCCAGAACTGTCCAACTGGAAATGATTTAACCACTGCCTAGGCTTATACCTCTGCTCTAAAGCTCAGAGCTTGCCTGTTCTCGAGGGGGGCTCTTCTGTACTCTCTGCTCTGGGTCTCACTCTCATGGTGATGCTGGTGGTGACGATGATGGTAGTGATGAGAATGAGGATGGTGATGATGGTGATGGTGAGTGATGATGGTGATGGTGAGTGATGATGGCAATGGTGGTAGTGGTGATGGTGGAGGTGACGGTGATGATGACTGCTTGGTCTGAACGTTGGCCCTCCACTCCATTCATATTTTGAAATCCTAACCTCCAAGGGATGGTATTAGTAGGTGGGGCCTCTGGAAGTGACCAGGTCATGAGGATAGTGCCCTCATGAATGGGATTAGAAGGCAGAGACAGTCCTAGACCCTTCCACTATGTGAGGACACAGCAAGAAGGCACCAGCTATGAACCAGGCAGAGAACCCTCGCCAAAATGCGACCACGCTGGTGCCGTGACCTTGGACTTCCCAACCTCCAGAACTGTGAGTGGTAAATTTCTGTTGTTTGTAAGCCACCCGGTCTATGGTGTTTTGTTATGGCAGCCTGAACGAATTAAGGCAGTGGTAACGATGAGGATGTGACAGTGAGTTTGCTTTATGTCCTGTGATAAGCATTTAAATGCATTATTTCATTAAATCCGCCTTGAAATGATGTGATGGAGTTGCAATGACTATCCCTATTTTATAAGATAACAGAGACAAAGAAGGTGAGCATCTTGACCAAAGGTGCACAGTAGGGAAGTGCCGGCACTGAGATTTGCACCTCGTCTCCTGACTCCTAGTCCTCTGCCACTTCTGTCAAGCTCCTACTTCGTTTGGCGTGCATTTTTTATGCCTCCTATGTGCCAAACAATGTTTGAGGGCAAAAGTAAGCAAATTTTTTTTTTCTGATAAACTCCGTTTGCTTAAGCCAGTTCGAGGTTTGTCACTTACAACCAAAGGAGCTGTAATTTAGACCACTTCACTCATCCATTTCTATTTCTACATGCTTGCAATTCCAAATCAGCCAATTCTCCCCCAAAAAACATTTTCTTTACCATTGCTTGGTCTGTCCTCAAGTTCTGAGGTCTCCATCTACTTTCTCATTGTTTAAGTTCAGCCACAAAAGACAACAGAAAAAAAAAAAAAGAAAAAGGGCACCAGAAAGAGATGAATTGTTTTTCAAACCAAATTATAGTCTGGAAATGAATTTAAAACATTAAGAGTCTGATCTGGGGCTCTCTGGGACCACTATCGCCTGAAGATGTCCAACTGGGACAATGATTGTGCTTTCAGTTGTGAAGATTAACCTTCCCAAGCCTCTCTGACATGCAGTTAAGTGTGGCTTAATCTCATCTAAACAATTCCAATTGGATTTATTTTAATAATTTAATGTACACCTGCACCGCTCAATGTCTCCTCCCACTTTTTTTTTTTTTTTTAAGTAACTTTGGGAGGTTAAGTTACTCTGGTTTCCACAAGTCTAAGGTGACGAAAGTTCAACTGATGAAGTCTCTGGGGACAAGACTGGTATTTGCTCTTCTGTTTGCCACCTCCAGACTCCACCCGCTATTTGTAATTGGTATTAGCAACTTTCAATTCTGATTAATTACTGGAGCGTCTGTTTCCATTTGTGGCGCTTTCACTTGTGGCAGAAACAAAGCCACAAGTCAGGGAGTAATAGACCCAATTATTCCTAGGTAGGCTTCTGTTAATAGATTTTATTATCTAGATATCTCATCTCAGAGGCAGACGCAAAGAAACTCATTTCGTTAGATGATAACACCTCTTGAATTGAGACAAGCACATTCACCACCTGGGATCAGGAGAGCTTGGAAAAATTCCGTTTCAGAAATATGTGTGGGGCTAGCAACACCCGGTTCTAAGTCCCTTTTAGGACCAAGTTTCTTTTGTATGGAAACCTTTGTGGGGAGACAAGCAGAGGAGCCCACAGTGCCTGGAAGTGGGGATGATACAAAGGCCCACGTTCTCCCCTGCCAGCTGAGAGCACAGGAGGCCGTGACTAGTGGGGAGGGAAGCAGTGTGTGAAACGGGAGTTTATAAACACGTTGGGCCATTTTGGATCACACTGAGATAACGGGACAGTAATTAGGAGAGCTATCTCCCTGTCAAGAGAGCTATAAAAGGTGTTATTTATACCCTGCTCATGGCCCCAAATGCCCTCCACATGGAATGCCTTTTTAAATACTTCAGTTCTCAGCCAAATTACTTCATCTTTATGCTCTGAAGTTAAAAGACACTGGCGGGAGAAAAACACTGAGAGCTTTTTAAAATGAAACCCTTAATTCTGGGTTTGGTGGACATACCTCCGGCGGGGGGGGGGGCAGGTGGTGGGAGGGGTCTGTGTTCTGACCTAGAGTTTGAAAACATGGGTCTTTGGGCGGCCAAAAAACAAAACAAACCAAAAGCGAAAACAAACACGAAAACTAAACAGAATCTGGCTTTGGGCTTCCTGAAGCCCTTACCAGCTATGGCCAGATTCTCGGAAGACAGGAGAAAGAGAACCAGAGGGGAAGACGCAGCAGCCCGCATGCCTGCAGGGACAGTTATGTGACAGGCAGAGCGAGACGCATGGTATGGATTACTCGCTTCAGTCTCTCTAAGTAGATCTGATCACACCCATTTCATACATGAGGTGAAAGAACGTCCTCCTCAAGAGGACAGAGTTCTCATAGTGAAGTAATCTGGCTTAAAAAGAGACAGTCAGTGAGCGATGAGATTGGATGTGAGAGCCTTCGGACTCCACGCTTCTGCTGCTTCTACTCCGAACCAGGGCAGGGCGACCCCACCCCAAGGAGACTCCCACAGACTGGCAAGAGCTGAGTGCTGCGTTTTCAGGAATTTTGCGAGCCAGCTGTTACACAAATATGTATTATTAAAAATTGAATGTCAACTTACAATTAAATAAATCACATTAAAGACAAAGGTAACACATACTCAAAACACACTGCTTCCTAATTTTACTAACATTCTGCCCATGCTTTTGAAGTTGGTTTTGTCCATCATGTCTGTCCAGTGGAGATGCCATGTAACAGTACTGCTGGGCGTGGCTTCCCAACATCGTTAGCTGGAAACCAGCCCCGGGGGGAAGATTTACACCACAGAGACTGGAAAACACTACAGACCAACTGGGATTCCACCTAGGCTGGAGCGCCGGTTGTTAACCCTCTGCCAGAACACCGCCGCCCCAAGCTCTTCTCCTGGCGATCTAGCAGAGTCTTCCCAGATCCCAGTTCAAGGTGAACCTCTCCATTGCATCCATGGGAGGATTTCTCCTCACAGGAAAATTCACCAACACAGAAGGGAGACATCCCCTCATCTCTTTTAGGCCTCACATTGTTTTCATTTTTCCCCCCGAAAGTGGAAAATATACCCCAGAGTAACACCAAATAAATAATTCATGAACCATATATAATTGATGCTAGGTTTAAAAGAAGTAGAGCCGTGAGTGGTTGTCTATTAACTATTTATGACTGCTCGGGCTGCTGACAAGCCAGGCTTGGAGCGCAGGTCTCACCCATGCTCCCATGTTTTATTTAAACATTATTAAAAGCACACAGCCTGCAGCGAGGCCTTCCGTTCCACTGAGAATTAGACTCTGCTGCGAAGTCACCTCTGGGTCTCGGAAAGGTTAGGACTGGCTTTTGCTGGAACGGCTACTGTCTTTTTCCTTCATGTGGAGGGTGTTAGGCTGCCTCTTCCGCCCACCCTTGAATTTTTCTCTTTTGATGTGACCCCCACTCCAGTTTTTCTGTGACCTGGGGCACATCACATCACCCCTCTGCCCTGAGTCTCAGTTTGACCATCCGTAAAATGGGGAGTATCAAAGGCGTTTACCTTAAGGGTTACTGTGAGGATGAGATCAGAGCAGTGATTATTAATAGGGTGGCTTTGCTCCCCAGGGTATATCTGGCAAGGTCTGAAGGTTTTTTTTTTGGTCACACATCTGCCTTTATTGTGAGCAGCCGATGGGACACTTCCGGCATAGTAAAAAAAAAATCAATTTACAAAAGCAGGGATTCAGTGAAGCCGCTTGGTTGGAAGCCTTGGGAGCTCATATGTAGATGCCAACCCAGAGCAGCAGGAAGAGACTCCAAAGCCCATGAAGAGTGAGGCCACTAAGGCGATGAGGAGCTCTTTGTGGATACCCCGAGTGGGCGTGGTGGAGGTGACCTCCTAAGGGAAGGACCAGGCGGTGAAGAACAGGCCAATGGCCAACAGCACCACGGTCAGATGCGGACAGACAGCCGGGTTCACTGGGCTGCTGTATCTGCTCATGTCCCCAAGCTCCGTTCTGCCGGGCCCAGGGTAACCCACCACTCCGCCACCGGGGGAGATAGTTTTGATTGTGAAGACTTGGGTGGGGAGCTACTGCATCTGGTGCGTAGAGGCCAGAGATGTTGCTAAATATCCAACACGGCACAGGACAGCCCCACGTCAGACAGTCATTCAGCCCAGAGGTCAACAATGCCGAGACTGAGAAGCCCACGGCACAGGACAGCCCCACGTCAGACAGTCATTCAGCCCAAAGTCAACAATGCCGAGACTGAGAAGCCCACGGCACAGGACAGCCCCACGTCAGACAGTTATTCAGTCCAAAGGTCAACAGTGCCAAAACTGAGAAGCCCTAGATTACAGCATCAAAGGCAGTATTAATTTTTATGACTCATTTTTAAAAAAAGGACTTGAATGAGGAAACACCACATGTCTAAATCTCCTGAGGGAGAGAAGGGGCTTGAGCTGGTGAGATCTTGGTCCAGATTCTAACTCAGCCCCTTAACTGGGATTGTGACTTTGGAGAAGTTGCTTCAGTTCTCTGATCTCAGTTTCTTTATTGGTGAAACAGGGATAGTTACCTCAGACAGAGAGGCTTAAAGGAGAGATCTCATGTAAAGTCCTTAACCCAACGCCCAGCACACAGTCAGCGGTAAAGCACTAGCTCTCATCAACTCTGCCCCAGCCATCGTGCGTGCGGGACGGGATGCGGCCGCAGAGCTGGCAGACTTGTGACAAAGTCTGAGTGGACCAAGAAAGAGTCATGGGAGGAGTGAAAAGAAAGGGGAAAGAAAACAAGGGAGCATCTATTAAGTGCCTACTGTGTGCTATCATCGGGCACTTTCACCTACACCATCTCATTTACTCCTCACGGCCTCCCAATGAGATCGGTTGTATTTTGCTCCCAATTTACTGATGGGGAAACTGAGGTTCTGCAGTGTTAACTTAGCCGCCCGAGGTCTCATACTTCAAGTCCAATGCTCTTTCCACCAGCCTGCAGCGAGCTGAGGTGTCCTCCCCAAAATCATATCCACTTGGAGCCTCAGAATGTGACCTTTTTGGAAATAGGGTCTTTGCAGATGTAGTTAGTTACGATGAGGTAATACTGGATTAGGGGAGCTTTAAATCCAAGGCCTGGTGTCCTTATGAGAAGAGAGGACACAGAGACAGGGCAGAGAAGAAGCCCATGTGAAGACGGAGGCAGAGATTAAAGTTATGCGGCCGTAGCCAAGGAACGCCCGGAGTCCCCAGAAGCTGGCAGAAGGAGGAAGGAGTCTCCCTTAGAGCCTTCCGAGGGAGTGGCCCCGCTGACACCCTGACTTCAGACTTCTGGCGCCCAGAACTGTGAGACAACACACCTCTACTGTTTTAAGACAACCAGCTTTCGGCAGTCTGTTACAGCAGCCCTGAGAAGCTAATACACACCCTCCTTCTTCCCAAGAGGAGCCAGAACGACTGTGTGAGGAAATGAGAGAGAAAGAGAGAGAGAAACCACATGTCCACACCCAGTCAAGTGAGAACTTGTCCAGCAAGAGAAGCAGCGTGAGAGAGCAGGTGGCGGTGGGGGGAGGGAGGGGTTTTGTAGCTGGCGGCCAGTGGGGGAGCTGCAAGGAGAAAGAAGGAAGAGAAGTAAGAAAGGCGGAGGTGAAGAGTCTGTGTTTACATCCCGATATGTGGGTTTATCTCTGCCTTTCTGGAGATCTGGACATGGCCCACCACACGGCAGGTGTGCCCTAGACGTTTGCTGAATGCAGGTCAGAGACGATGACGAGGCTGAGACGACCACGATCAGACGGCTGCTTGCGCAAAGCTGCTGGCCAACACTGCACCCTCCATGCAATCTTCTCCATGTCTCCCGGTTCTACCAAACCACCTTTGCTCGCACATCCCATCCTGTACCAGAAGTATTTAGAGACACATGCATCTCCTCCTCTGGAACTTGAGGTCTCCAGACACACAGTCCCTGGTCCATTCACGTCTGCATCTCCCATAACATCAGGCACAGGGATGGGTACATGGTAGGACGCAAAGTAAAGTGTGTTGATCTGAAAGTTCCAATTTTTAAGATAATTTCTGAGCTGTTCTCTCAAAAGGTGAAACTTCAAAATGCTGTGGAAACTATTCATTCAGCAATTTCTGAGAATCTACCTGTGCCTAACCCTGAACTGGACACCAAAAGTCAAATAAAACCCACACCCCTCTCTCAGGTGCTCCCTGTCTAGGAAGACAAGAAACAAGCAATGACAATAACCCGTATGAATGGGGTGAGCACAAGGCGATGTGGGAACACAGAGGAGGTACGTGACTTAGTGACAGGTGGGGGTAACAGGGAGGGCTTCCTGGAGGTGAGCTCTGACCTGTTCCAGGCTGAGCAGGCGGGCAGAGGGATGCAGGAGAACAAAGGTGATGAGCCCAGAAATGACCTGGCGCTGGGGCCTGACACCTTTGTGCTTGAGTAGATCACGCGAGGTGACGAGAGGCAGACAAGCAAAGGCAGAGGAGGCTACAGAGGCTAGATTTCTGCGAAGAAGCTGAGGCTCTGCTCTGGAGGCAGTGGAGAGCCATGGAAGATTTCTTAGCAGAAGAGCAACACAGTAAGATGTGTCCCTTCCAGAATGACCTTTGGCAGGAAGGAGCCAGAGTGGAGGAACAGTGGGGAGCCAAGATACAAGGTAACTGTACAGGCCCAGACCAGAGGGGTTGCAGATTAAAACAGAGACAGAGGACGCGGGGCTGGGACTGGAAAGGATGGATTTGAAAAATACCTCAGTAGGATAAAATCAGCAGGTGTGGCCATTAATCTGTATGCCTCAGAGACAGATGGGCCACCGTGATTTCTAGCTTGGGTCACTGGGTGCTGAGCTAAGAGTGAGCAGAGGCACCATCTAAGGTTTTCAGGGGAAAGTTAAGACTACAGAGAGTCAGGCCAAGGTGCTGAAGGGTAACCCGACAGGTGCAGCCGCCAAAGCCAGTGCATCTGGCTGAAAGCCGGCAGAGGGCAGGCCTTCCTGCCACCCTCAGCTCTAACTCTCCCAACTGTCCTTGACCGCCCTTGGGCACCCTGATCTGGGGCTGAGGTGGTTTCCCCTGAGCTCCGTTAACTATTGAAAAACAACAGGATATAAACCCACGGATAAGCTGTCTTGCCACCCCAGTGGAAAAAGGACTTGAATGACTTAGAGCCAGAATATTCTTTTCTCCATAATGGTTCCTGGAGTCGCCAGGAACAGTGCATTTACGAAAATTAATGGTAAAACCTCATTTTTCTGCTTTCTGGAAAGAGAAGTTCCCTCGGCGGGTAATTGATCCTGATCTGGACATGCCGGTCTGCCAGCCCGCGGTATAAATCATTCACACGGAACAACCCGCGGCCCTTTAAACCAACACCAACAGTGACAGATGGGACAGGGTGGGACAGGCGGAAAGGAACCCTGAGGGGAGATCCATCAATATCCTTCCCGCTTCTCACCAGGGCCCAGAGTGTGGAATCCTTTTTGGGGTCTCCACAGCAGAGCCATTTTTCGGCAGGGTTGGGTTGGGAGGGCAACGTGGTGTCCCAGTGAAAGCTTTAGCACTGGACACGCAGGGAAGCCGATCCCAGCTCCGCCACTCCTGACTCTGCAGCCCTGGGCCAGGCACCCCTTGCGTCCATACCTGCTGGGGCGACGTGAGTGTGAAAGAAGATGACATCTGCAAAGAGCCTAAGCCCAGAGCAACTCAGTCAATGTTTGTCCAAGGAATGAAGGAAGGAAGGAAGGTATGCTTGGCCCAGGGAGCTCAGAAATTCACTATCCCTCCCAGAGAGATGTGAGCTTTAAAAATAGAAGATGAAATGGGCAATGGTTTACTCAAAGGAGTGATTTGTGGTGATGACCGGGAGCATGATGCCAACTGGTCTTCTAGGAACCCTCCAAATCCCAGCACACAGACCCTTGTTTTGCCTGTGAAATCTCTGAGCGACCACTGCAGAGAAACATATAAAATACACAAGCGATGGCCTTGGCAATATCTCTCCCTTCAGCACGCGCTCCTCAAGGGTGAGGGTGTGTCTTGTTCCCTGTTGGTCCCCAACATCCAGCACTGGGTTTGGCCCAGAGTAAAACCTAGGGATAAAACCAATCGCATGAACGAAAGAACCAGAACCCTGACTGACTGCCTTGCAGGTGAAGTTTATCGAGAACACAGGGCACAGAGAAGCTCCCCCCTTCCCTTACAGGGGTAGGGTGGAGGAAGGGAGATTGGTGGCACAGACATGAACCTGAGAGGTGAGATGTCACCTCCTGGGATGCCTGGAAAAGTGCCAGGATGCCACGCAACGGGAGGGGCCTCACCAACAGCGTTCCTCTGAAAATGACAGTGTTCACTGAACTCTCCCACTGAGCAGCATTCTGTCCACACTGTGAGTGTGTAAAAATCAGGGACCTTATGATTCCCCGCCCCTCCCCTCCAATGCCCATCCCCGTGCCAGGCCCAGAGTTGGTGTTGAATGAATAAATGGATAAATGAGAAAGTAAGAAAATATGATATCCTCTCCTCCCCCAGAGGAAATATCCCAGGGCTCAAAGGCAAGGGGCCTACTTGAGGGCAGGTCGGTTGGTGAGCTCGGGACATCCCCTATTAGGACAGGTCTGCCAGCCTAACACTGTCCCCGTGAGCCCTGCCCATGCACGGAATCACTGCAGAAACAACCGGCTGTGGAAGAACACGCCCTCCCTCCGGAGTGGGCCGAAGGGTGGCCCCCAAAAGTTACGTCCTCCCAGAACCTGTCAATATGGCCTTATCCAGAAAAAGGGTGTTTATGAATGAAATTAAAGTAAGCGCCCTGAGATGAAATCAACTTGGATTTAGAGTGGGCCCTAAATCCAATTACAGGTGGCCGTAGAAGGCAGATGGGTATCTGAGACATACACGCACAGGATGAGGAACCATGTGAAGACAGTGGCAGAGACTGGAGTGACCCGGCCACAAGCCAAGGAACACCCGGAACCACCAGAATTTGGAAGAGCACAGAATTCTGGCCTGGACCCATCAGAGGGAGCATAGACCTGCCAATACTCTGATTTCTGACTTTTGGCCTTCGCAACCGTGAGAGAATAAAATTCTCTTGTTTTAAACCACCCACTTTGTTTTAAACCACCCACTTTGGAGTAAATGTCTAAGACAGCCCTGGAAACTGATACACTGCCCAACCCCAAACACACCAAAATAAAAAGAATAGTTCAGCCTCGGTAAGCTTACCCAGAATCTTACGATGAGAAAACAGAGAAAGATGCAAGTCCCATTTTAGCATACACATAAGCTTGCTTCGCAGTTTTGACCCATATATGGGGGTTGCATTATAATCTTTTCCAGATTTTAGGGCCTTTAAAGATCCGAACATGTCCCTGGGAATGGGGGTAGGGACAGGAAAGTGGGAAGAAAGGGGAGGAGGGGAGAGGAGAGGAGGGAGAGGGAGAGCGAGGAAAAGAGCAGAGGGGAGAGGAGGAAAACCACTATCTGATGTGATGGGAAAGCCTGGTGTCCGGCCAGTTGAAGAAGACATCGGAGGAGGAGTGCTGGGGATGTTCTCTCGCTGCAGCCAGAGATGGCAGGAGGGGACACAGCTGCAAGAGCAGCAGGGCCGGTTAATGAGGAAGTTAGCCCGGCAGTTGGAAGAAAGAGCCTTTCCCTCTCCCAGGGCCAAGGCGGGTGGAGGCGCTGCCAGTCACGGAGCTTGGATCTGTCTGGGAACCTGGGTCTCTGTGCGGAGCCTCACCTCATCCCGACATGACAGCCGGGCTGCTGGCTTGTCAGGGGCAGAGCTATGGGGATGACACTGGCCGCGGGAGGCAGTGGCCCGGGAAACATACTTGCTGCAGGAGGACAAGGTGGTGAGACCTGTCACAAAACCAGAGTGGACAGGGCAGGGAGGAGATGACGACGGTGACTTAAAGCCCTCTGGGCTGAACGGCAGCACGTTCTGGGTTGTCTCAGAGAAGGCTCTATGGTGGAGGGCAAAGGGGGTGCCAGATGCCCCCCAGGCTGCAGAAGCGGAAACCTAGAGGCTCGGGGATATCTGGGCTCGCGGGGAAAAGGAGGAGTGGGCACTCTCAGACGCTCTGTGATCCCCGCAGGAAACTGTTCTCAGAAAAATACAGTGAACACTGGAGAAACCTTCCCATTGGGAAGGAAACAAATTTTAAAATGCACCTTGGGCCACACCAGGGGACAGGCATGGCTTAGTGAATAAAAGTAGAGACTACAGAGTTGGGCAGACCTGGGTTCCAAGTCTTACTTGCACGTGGCCTCAGGCAGGTGAATGTACCACTCTGGGCCTCAATCTGGCACGTGTGTCCCCGTGCCTCAGTTTTCCCATCTACTGCACAGTACTGACAGGAGGATTTAAACAAGAAAGGTTTAACTCAGAACCTGGCACATAGCCAGTGCTTAATAAATGGTGGGTTTAGCATGATCTTTTTTATCTTTTATCTTTGTGGTTGCTGTTAACAGCCCAGAAAGACCTCTGACATTTACAAGGTATGACCTTGACTAATTATCTCAGCTCTGTCAAGCCTCAGTTTCCTCATCTGTAAAATGGGATAATAATACTGACTTCACAGGGTTATTATGACGCTTACACGGCATTATGGGTGCTAAGACTCCATGCAAGGGAGACATTTAATAAACATTGGTTCTCTCCTCTTTGCACGAGGCCGCCCTGCCTCTGGAGGAGAATGTGTGA
Source organism: Lagenorhynchus albirostris (assembly GCF_949774975.1). NCBI lineage: Eukaryota > Metazoa > Chordata > Mammalia > Artiodactyla > Delphinidae > Lagenorhynchus > Lagenorhynchus albirostris. The sequence continues at coordinate 69,041,013 of NC_083108.1, forward strand.
GGCAGGAAGAGAAAGTCCGGAGTCTGAGACACAAACGTAGCTGGAAGTCATCCTGCAGGAGTGAATGCCACTGGCTCACTTTGGACCTGCCCCTGGCCGTTAGCAGCCCACGGCAGTGTCGGCTCACAGCCCATCCCCTTCCGGTTTCTTCCCTGCTTCCGGTCTACCCCCAAAGGCCCCAGGGACCAGGCCCTGAGGCTCCCATTCAGAAGGAAGGAGGGCTCCCCTCCTGAACCCTCCATCACAGGACCACACTCACCAGCTCCATGCACCGCCGGCTGGCCTCGACCTCCCGCTGCACCAGCTCTTCCATGTCCGCCTTCAGCTCCTCCAGGCGCCGCTGGTAATACTGGCTGTTCTCCCTCTGCTGGGACTCGGCCGTGGCTGCCTGTGAGAGCTCCTCACCCATCTTCATCAGGCTGTCCCGAAGCCGGACCACCAGGACCTGCAGCCCGGGCAGAGAGCACACGCCCACCCTGGAGTTAGAAGCCTGGGGCCCGACACAGGATGCTCCAGAAAGAAATCTTTTACTGAGTCTCTGTGCGTTTTTATAAAGTAATCAGGGTAATAATCCTGATTTCTGGTACAAGAATGAAGGAAACATAGAAAATGATAGCTGCTATTCTGAAAGGCAGTGCAGCTTAGTGACAGATGCTGAATTCATGTTCTGGGTTCAAATCCTACCTCTACCTCTTCCTGGCTGTGTGACCTTGGGCGGGTTATTAACCTCTCTGAGAGACAGGATGATGTCCGGGATGCTGTCAGGGTTGAACATGTTAAGTTACGCGGAAGGCTTAGCTTGGTGCCTGGCGCACAGGATGGGCTGGGTAAGGGCTGGGAATTAAGATTTATAGCGACCTTCATTCAGCCCAAGGTTTGTGTGGTGGAGTGGCACGGTGGAAAGGACACTATGCCGGCGGTTCCAAATCCCTTCCCCAACATGGATTCTGGTTTCCCGATTTGTAAAATGAGGAAGTTTGAGCAAATAATCTCCCATAAGCCTGAGCTCTAATATTTCATGACATTTTTCTTTGTGTGTGTGTGGGGGGGGCGGGGGTAGAAATCCACAAGGACACAATGAAACTATGAATAGAGAGAAAAGAGCCGTGAGCATCACCAGTGCTACAGAAAACCAACCCAAGGGCTGTTTTGCAGAATTCATTAGTTGGCCAACAAGTCTGGAACCAATCGATTCTGATGGGTAAATATTCGAGTGATGACATAAAACGCAGCCCACATGAATATTTTAGGTCCCTGCTAAGGACTCTGAGACCCTTTCTGGATCAGAGACTGAATAATGGCCTAAAAGAAAAGCTTTATGATTTGTTTCCTCTTTCCCCTTTCAACTGGAGTTTAGCAACGGTTTCAAAGGGCAACAGGAGGGTCATAAGAAGAGTGGTCCTCCAATTGTGTCCCCAAGGTACCCCATCTCAAGGACCTGGGATTCTACTAAATTCCAATAATGATGGCAGAGGGAAAAGCGAATTTGGAGACAGAATCTGCCATTTAAAGTTACTCTACAGTTGTTTTCTTCTCTGCTATCACTTGACCATGCTAGAATCAAGCAAAAAATGATATGTGATATAGCTCAAATTATGTATTTAGTCATTTAAAAATTAGGAGATCAAAGTTTCATGGTGATCTGCAGAGACGATTATGCCTTGAGGGACCCCTTGAGCAATTCCGAGAAGCACTGAGGGCCAATGCAAAGAATTTTTCTCTGGTCTTCATCCAGAGCAGCCTTCTTAGAGACCAAAAGCCCAACAGGGAAATGGGAGTAAATGTTTCAGAATGAGAAGAGCAGCCTCCCATCGCTCAGACATACCGTCGCCCCCTGGCTGCAGGGAGATTAGAACCTGAGACCAGGATGGAGCGAAGGTCAAGAGTCAATCTCCTCCCGTCACTGACACTACCTGGCTTTATCTTGAATAGCTCGCCTGACCTCTCTGGGGCCATCTTCTCATTCTATCCTGCATGCCCCATGGGGCTGTGATGAACATCATGTGGAATAGCTGATGTGGAAGGTTTTGGCAATGGTGATCTCCTCGGTAAATGTCCCATGCCATTGGTGTACAGAGCTAAATGCAAATACAGTCACTGAACTCCACCCCAGCCCATCCAAGTCTTACCTGTCCTTCAAGGTCCAGCACCAAAGCCACCTCCTCCTATAAGCCTCCCTGATTCCCCAGCCTGAAAGGACCTCCATCCTCCAAACCTCACAGCCCTCTCCTCCTTAGTATGCATATTTACATACATATCTTAGCCACATCTCCTACAAAGCTCTATGCTTCTGGAAAGCAGAATCTATTTAATACATCCGTCTTCCACACACCCAACACAAAGCCTAACACACACTAGGGGCAAAATAAATTTCTGCTCAAAACAAGTGTCGGGTGCATACACGGATGAGTGAGTGGATGGAGATGGGCAGAACTGGATCAATGGATAAAAACATGGACTGACAGAGGGGTCAAGGTCTGTAGGGAAAAAAAAGAATAGAGGAAGAGAAGAAAAAATAGAGAAAGGAAGAAGAACAAATGGAAAAGGGGGATGATGGATGGACCAATGATGGTGGATGGAGATGGAGACAGAGGAGGTGACTAGGCTGAGTGAATGGGGAGCCTGTGGGACAGGAAGGAGGGATGGAGGAAGGGAACTCAGGAGATGGATGAGTGATACAGATCCAGACAAAGGCATATGAGTGGGCAGGTGGATAGAGTTTACGTGAAAGCCCTCATAGCTCTAGGCCTGAGCAATATTTACACGCCAACAAGTACCTCAAATCTCTTGATCTGCACTTTCTGGAACCCCGTCTTGTTCTCCAGGTCACAGATGACCGCCTCCTGCCTGCTGACGATGGCTCGGTCCACGGTGGACTGCTCCAGGTACTCAATGCGCATCTGGGCCACCTGCAGCTAGGGACACACCCAAGAAGGCCACTGACCACGTGGCAGCCCCGAGTCCCAGAATCGGGGGTCCCAGCAAGACCCAGCCCCGGGCCCATCCACGCTGCTCCTTCCCCGCTCAGGTGCACAAGCACGAACTGCTGGATCCCAGCTGAGGACCCCACACGGGGTGCTGCCCCTTCCTGTGCCTTCAGCTTCCAACAGGCCTTCCACTCAGTGCCTCTCTTACCTCTTCCTCCTGCCCTGATGAAGCACCAAGCCAGTCAGTGGACAGCGAGCTTTAGCATCGAGAACACAACCAAGAGCAGGTGTGGGAGCCAAGCACATATTTCGGGGTTCCAAACCTGGCTCCCCACTTTCTAGCTGGGTGTGTCGGGCAAGTCAGTGTCTTCCCTTGAGGCTTGTTTCTTCATTTTTGTGTGTGAAGGAGATCAGTGCCTGGTACACAGCAAGCACCCAGCAAGTGGCCACTCCTGCTGTCATTTTTGTTCCGCTTGCTGTCACTCTGTGCCCAAAGATACTGCTGGAGACTAGGTCACTCTGACAGCCACGCTAAGTGGGCACACGCAATGGTTCTAGAAGAGCTTTGAGAATTTCATGGATGATAGCAACCCACTAGGTAATGAGGGAAATTTAGGGGTGTTTGGAGGAATCATGACTTCAAAGGAAGATGTCACAAAGGATGACCAGACCCTTCTCCTCGGAGCCATTTCTCAGGGGTAGACATCCTGCACGGAATCCCTGATGAGCCTCACTGCGTGGGGCATCTATGGACCCTGAACAAGCATGGGTAGGAGTGTGTGTGTGTGTGTGTCCTCTCTCCCCCTCCCCCCCCGTCTCCCCCTGCTTGGGATTGTCCTCAATCCATCTGTCATGCAACTGACGCTGAGTGAATGAATGAATGACAGTTCCCAGGATCCTCCCCCACAACACGGCGACTCTGAGCACGTACTTGTTCTTGAAGCTTCTGCTTCTCCTTCTTGGCTTCCTCTAGCTGCAGCTGCAGTTCCTGGATCTGCCCAATGTCGGCAGCAGACTGGTAAGACGAAAAATGTCACATTGAGACCACAGGCTTTGCTGGAAGTCCCTTCTCCCCCTGCCCACAGATGTCTACGTGTCACAGAGCATGACAACAGCTGGTTCTAAAGGGCACCTCACATTTTCCCCAGTATCCCTCATCTCGGTGTGCACCCAGTCACTCCCACCACACAGGCCCTTAGCTTCGGTCAACTGTCCAGCGCTTTACTGTACACCCTTGAGAGCCCAGACAGAATGAGCTGGCTGCGGCACCAGGACCAGAATTCTGAGGGAAGAGAACTATTCTAGGTCAGGTAACTGGGATTCTAGACCTGGATACCAGCCTTGGCAAGCCACAGAACCACTCTGTACCTCAGTATCCCCATCTGTAAACTGGGCTGATAGTCTCTGCTGAGACCCTCTACATAGGGTTTGTCCACAGATTAAAATGAGGCAATGGAGAGTAAAAGTCCTTTAAAAATGAGCTGAACCAAACTGTTGAACGCGACTTCCCCAAAGAAAAGAATTCCAGAGGACAGGAGGGCCCCTAGCTTTCTATTTTCCACAGGTATTTATTATTTAAATTATTTATAATGGGCATATGAATCTACTGCTTCTGTAAATGAACAAATAAACTTCCATTCTGAATGAAAGTAAGTGTGATTCACAGTTGCTATTTACCTGTGTAGCACTTATCCCTCCAAGGTCCTAGCACCAGGGAGTGGCCCGACAACAGCACCTTCTCACTGTCCCCACCTACCCCCCCAAGGCCACCAAGGCTTCTTGCAGCGGCAGCCACTACCTGAGCAATGAGGTCCTTGTGCTTCTGCATGAGGTCATTCAGGTCATCCTGGTCCTCCTCGATGTGCTTCAGGAGGTCCGCCCTCTCAAACTGCAGCCGGTACAGCTGCTGGTCCACCTGCGGCGGCAGGACGATGGTGGGTGAGAGAAAGGGGGGTAAAGGGGGACTACAGGGGGCTGATGAAGAGCAAAGGCGGGGCTGGACTTCCCTAGCGGTCCAGCGGTTAAGACTCTCCGCCTCCAACGCAGGTGGCGTGGGTTCAATCCCTGGTCGGGGAACTAAGATCCCACATGCCGTGCAGCCAAACAATTTTTTTAAAAATTAAAAAAGAAATTAAAAAAAAGAACAAAGGGGGACTTGCCTGTGGGTGTGTCAGGTGAGTGACACAGGCAGACCATGGCTGTGTCAATGAATGCTGTGTGTGTGTGTGTGTGTGTGCTGGGCCTGTCTGCGACTGCGTGAATGCAGCATGTGTGTACGTGAATGGATATATGACCGTGTAAGCCTACCTGGGAATCTACATACATAGAGTTTAAGTGTGCATGGTGCATGTGTGTCAGTGATCTCAATAAATATGGCTGAAGTTAAATGTATATCTTACCTATGAGGCCATTTATTTTATATGTGTGTCTGGTGATTCTGTATGTGAGTGTGTACATTCATCCCTGCGTGCGCATGTGTGTGAATGTTTGCGGGCAAGTTCCCCTTGATCTAGCACAAATAAAATCTGGGACAAAAGGGCCAATGGGGATCTTGAGAAAAGCTTTTGCCAATAAATCTCTAGCTCTGTCTAAACTTCGGATCTCACATGTTGCTTATAAATTTGAGCCAACCCTGTACATCCAGACGGGGCACTTAGAAACCCACACCCAATCTTCACCAACATAACAGATCCATAGTATATGTTCATTTGTTCCTGTTCAGTGCTGAGCACACAGCAGGCCCATTACAGATGGCTGGGTCTCTCTTAGGAGTGAGCCCAAGTGGGCCCCCAGGACTACCCTTGGCTCTTAGAAGAAAGGATGTGAAGAAGTAGCCCAACAATGGTGACCAAGTGCTCTCGGGGGTGGTGTGTGTGTGTGTGTGTGTGTGTGTGTGTGTGTACAGTAGGTCTACAATAGATGGCTGGGAGCTGCTTCCAGTGGTGGGCACAGTGTGGGCTCACAATAGATAGCTGTGCTCCCACGTCAGGTGCTGAGCGAACAACAGGCGCGTACTGGAAGCATCCGCATGGGGCTGAGCACACACTGGGTCCACAGCAGGGCTCCTGGCCTCCCTTCGCACAGGTGAGCACCAGCTGACCCCCACGTGTGCCCTTACACCTCTGTAACGCTCAGCTCTGAGTAGGCTGCCTGTGCTCTCGGAGCGTCCAGCACCCAGTAGGTCTACAATGGATGTCTGTACCTCCAAGTACAGTACAGTGAGTGCCCCGGCCCCTCCTCTAATGCTGCGCACGCAGTCGGCCCCCCACCCCGGGAGGGACCGGTACCAGGCTCTTGCTGCGGGTCATGCTCTCCAGCTCGCTGTGCATGTTCTCCAGGTCGGCCGTCAGCGCCTTCTGGGTCTTCAAGGCATCCTCACACTTGGCTTCACTCTGCTGCAGCTGGACCAGGCAGGAGCGGGAGGGGAAAGGGAGAGAGGCCTTGTGACTCTGTCTCCTGGAACGTCCCTCCCCTCCAGCCCAGCCCGGCCCCTCCCAGGCAGAAGAGTACTTTACAGGCGACGCCCCCCTCTTCACAGGTGTTCATCAACCCACAGAGGGGGAAGCAGAGGTGTTTGCAGTAGGGGTAGCTGGGTTCTGAGCCCACTCAAAACTGAACTAGCACTGCCCCACGAAGTAAAGCCAGGCCACCCCCAATTCAGGGCCAGGAGCGAGTCCCCAGTTCCATTCAGCAGATATTCGCTGCCGCCCCTCAGTGCCAGACATGGGGCTTGCACAGAACAGTCAAGGTGGCCCCTGCCCTCCCGTGGGGGAGACAGGCAGGGACCGGGAGTGACAGCGCCTCTGAGGGCACCAGGAAGGGGAGGGTATGGGGACCCCGGAACACAGGATGGGGGCTGGGAAGCCTTCCTGGAGGAGGTGCGCACAGTTCGTTCAGTGGGGACTTGCCAAGTAGACATTTTTAACCAGAGTTGTGAACCCCTTTTAAATGGTAGGCAAAATATTGTGTGTGTGAGCATTTCCTGGTACATGACTTTCACTAGATTCTCGATGGTTAAGAGCCACTGACTCAAAGCTTCTCCTCCTCACTCTCTTTCTCTTCCTTCCGTCCACATGTACACAGCAGGCCTCCTATCCTAGCAAAGTGGGGCCGTGGAGATAGGTACAATGACCTGTGTGGCCCCAGAGACAGACATTCTCCCCCGGAGAGAACACATTCACGCACGAACCCTAAGTTCGTTCTGCGATTGAGTTTCCCCCTGATTTCTGAACCCTAGAATCTCCAAGCAGAAAACCACCTCATAAATCACTGAAGGCAAACACTTGAGGTTCAGAGACGGGTGGCATCTTGTCTGAAGTCACAGAGCTACAGGAGCAAAGACACCACTTGTATCGTCCAGACCAGCTCGCTTTCTCAACTGCCAGGCCACTGTCCCTCCCAAACAGTAAATGACATTAAGGCTGGTGCTAACAGGCGAAAAAGAAAAGCCAACTTGACCCCTACTGAAAGGACATGCACGCAATCTGATCCCCGAGGCCACCCAGTGAAGGGGGGCGCACTGATTTATGAAAGGAAAATGAGGGGGCCAGGGCAAAGGATGCCCCAAGGACAGCTGGCCAAGGCGGGGCTCTGTGGGGAGAGTCCGCCTGGGACCATTTTCATCTTCCAAACTGGGCAGAGAACATCTTCCTCGGAATGTCCAGGAGCTCACCCCAGATGCCAGAAGAAGAGTAACGACACGGGAGGTGGGGAGCAGGCAGGCTGCCGTTCGTTCCAATATCGCCTGTCAGTCCTCCTGGCAGATCTGGGAGGTGTGCACTGCTAATACCCCCATTACGCGGGCTGGGAAACCGAGGCCCCAGCCTCCTCCCGCAGCTTCCCCACACGGCACCCTAATCCCAGCCCCACCCCACTGCCAGCAGCCTCAGCCCACAAAAGCCCCATCTTCAAGGCGCCAAGGAAAGCGTATTTCTGCAGCTGGGCTCCGTGCTGGGCCTGGGAGGAGGGCTCGGTGGCCCGTTTCCCTCAGCGACTGGAAGGGATCAAGACACACTGAGAAAAATGATGTGGAGCAAGGGAGGTGACTGGCGTTGTTAGAGCATAATCGACAGAGGAAATGAGAAGTCAGGCGCAGTCTCATCTTCCCCGCAGGCGACTCCAGGGCCTCTGGGAAGGCCGGGGGCGGTGGGGGGTGGGGTGGGCTGGGGATGGAGGGCTGCCCAAAGCCAGCCCTGGATTCACGCGTAAGTCAGAGGCCTTGCTAAGGAGAGGCATTTAAACTAAGACCTAAATGATGCAAAGGAGACAGCCAGGTAGAGCTTTAAGTGGAAAGGTGCCCTGAGTGGAGGCAACAGCAAGTGCAAAGGTCCTGAGACAGGAACAGGAAGGAACTCGGTGCTGCAGAACAGAAAGACAGCCAGTGGAGCTGGCCAGCTACCCAGAGAAGGCCAGGAGGAGGCGATGCTGAGGAAGCGGATGGGGATCACATCAGTGAGGCCCGTGAGCCAGGACGCAAAGCTTAGCTTTGTCTTTAGTCTGTAGGAGAACCACAGCTGCTCTCTGGGGACCGAGGAGGAGGGTGGCATGATCTCCCTCTGGCTGCTGCGGGGACGAGGGGCTTTGGCGGACAAGAGTAGCAACAGGGCAGCCAGAGAGGAGGCTGCTGTGGTCTTCCAGGAAGAGGGTGGCGGAGGTGCTCCAGTCGGAGAGGAAGGAGAGGAAGCGGAGAGAAATGGAAGGGTCTGCACAGGGCGGTGTGCAAGGAACAAAAGAAATGGGCAGGCAGGAGCAGATGGGCCAGCGTGGGAGAGGATGTCAGATAACTAGTAGTGGAAGGGAGGTGTCCGGCGGGGCCCCGCTGCCAGGCCAAGTTGCTCGGCCCAGGGCCAGGAGGCAGGCGAGAGCCATTGTGAGTAGCTCGACAGGGCAGAGCCGATAGACAACAGCAGTTCCCATCTGCTGAGCGCCCCCTTCAGCTGAAGGAGGGTTTCATCAACATGATGCCGCTGGATCTCTGAGCCTCTGGAGAAAGAAGGCTCTATTTTTATTCCCATTTTACAGATCGTACACCTAGACATGCTCTTTCCTTTCCCCAGTCTCCCTGGAGCAAGCAGGGAGAGGGACGATTTATCCCCAGGCAGAAAGGAGCGCAGAGACAGCATGCAGGCAGTGGAGGGCCTGCCGGCATTAGTCCTAGCTCCCACCGGGCTGGAGAGAGGACTATCTTGGCCCTGATGGTTTGGGCGTGAGTGGCCACACCGGCTACTGTTGCCTGGGGACCATTTCCAGGGCCCTGGGCTCTAGCTGCCTTGCTTCACAATAGCGCCACAACACCTCTAGGAGAAAGGCGCCACCGTGGGGACCAACTGAGCTCGGAGGAAACTGAGGCTCACTCAGGGGAAGCAACTTGCTCACAGGCACACGGCCGGCAGCAGAGGAGCCTGGTTGTTCCAACTCCAGGGCCCAAGCCTTAACCACTGGGCTCCGCTGCCCCCCATGGAAAGCCACTCTCTGGAAAGAGTAACATGGATTAAAATAAAGAGAGAATTCCAACTGCGGAGAAGACAGCCCAGTGCCTTGGTGCTACCCTGGAAGCCACTCAAGCCGTGTCACAGTGACCTGAGCCAGGCGGGGACTGCAGAATGAGAGGTAGACACATCAGGAAGAACGGACAGAACTCGGAGTCTGAACCCACATGGCGGCGCCGAGGAAACACATCGTGACCGGAGCCTTCCAGGGACGCGTGAGTTCATCCCAAAGGGAAGAGGCAGGAAAGCAACCCGTGTGGCAGCTGCTAAGCACCAGGTGCACCACGAGCGGGGCCAGAGCGTGGGCACTGGGGCCGGACCTGGGGGGCTGCCTCTCGAGCCAGCCACCGAACTCACCACGCCTCCGCTTCCTCATCTGTAGAGTGGGGACGGCCACATCCTACCACCCGTGCGGGATAAACCAGTGAAAACGTGAGCGTGCTTCGCACAGCACCTGGCACTGAGAAAACGCCAAAAAAAGCAACGGTGGATGTCGCTGTTGTTTGTCTCCTTCAGCCCTTAACAGCCTCCGAAGTGGGGACTTTTAACCCCGTGTTAGAGGTGAAAGTACCAGAGGCCAAGTGAGCTGTCAAGGTCACAGGGCCAGGGGGAGGCAGGGCCTGGACCACAATCCCAGGGAGGGCTTTTAGGCTTCCTGGCAGACTGGGATGTATGCAGGGAGGGTGCCAACCCCAGAGGCACACAAGTCAAGCAGGCCCAGGTTTTTGCTGGACCTGGGGCTATTGCAGCAACACTAGGAATCCCCCAGCCCGTGGCCTCCGCCGGGCAGGCCCGGGATTGCTGCTGGCGAGCCGTCCTAATGCTGAGCTTTAAAAATTTCCATTTATTACACTTCAGGGAGCAGGAAGAAATACAGGCCATCTCGGGCTGATCTTCCATTATGGTTGACGTGGCGTAAGAATAACTCACTGCACATTATTTCCATATTGGGGCTGTTTGACGTTTTTATGAAGTCAGGTGGCAAATGGTGTCAGGGCTGAGATCAGATCCCTCAGTGGTGCGATGCTGCCGCCGCTGCTCTAACAGTGTCTTCCCGGGAGGAGGTCCGCTGGAGCAGTCAGAGAGCAGCCAGCTGACAAGCGACTCCCCAGGAAGGGTTCTTGGGGTCCCACCTCCAGCCCCGGCAGCCAGCCTGGCTATGAGGATCCCACACCCCTTTCAGCTCCAAGTCACCACCCAGTCCCCATGGACAAGCCCTCCCAGGTTCCAAGCAGACCTCCACAGCATGGGGTGGGGAGTGCTGGGGGAGACAAAGGCCCCCCGGGATCTCCATCCCTCTCCAGACCCAGCGTGGGGCGGGACACACACGGGCTCTCAGTGACACAACTGATTTGATTTTCGTACAAGTTCACGTTCTTCTTTCCTTCCGTATCTTGTTTCTTGCAAAATCAATACAATAACTTGCAAAGTATGTGGGTACAAAGCACCAAAATGCCTTTAACAGCCAGAAACTCATCTCCCCCTCGCACACGTCCGGTCACGCTACCATTCACTCACTAGATCAGCCACCCTTCCCCAGGGGCTGCTGAAAGGCAGGGTGTCATTTCCTCCCCAGCCCCTGAGCCAGGAGCCCTCTACCAGATGGACACCTTTGCGCATGCACGAGGGGTGCTGAAGCTCTGGGGACATGTGGCCTGGGGACATGTGGTGAGGTCCTGACTCTTGGACCAGTGTGGGAGGACACTGAGGGTCCTCAAAGCCTGAGCTCTGGGGGGCAAGACGAGATGAGCGGCATCCAGGCTCGAAGCGCTGCAGCGGCCCGGGGGGCTGCCGTGCACATGGGTTAGGAGCCTGCGCTCTGACACGGTGCCAGGCGTGGCTCTGCCGTCACTCATTTAACCCTGACGACAACATGTGGAACTAGGGTCAATGGCCATTCTTGTTGCTACTGTTGAGGAAACTGAGGGGTAGAGGGGTGAAGTGACTTACCTCAGGTCACCCCGGTACTACGGGGCAGAGCTGGCAAATGGAACCAGGCAGCCTGGCCGCCAGGCTGTTATGCTGCCCTCCCATGACAGCAGTGCCCACCACACGTGTTCCAGAGGGAAAATCTGGTGATGTGACTGCACACGCCTGCTCTCATTTCTTTTGACAGCAGCATCCTATCTTCTCTGCAAAGAATGTCCACCCCCCAAATGTCCACGATGGGGGACATTTGGGGGGTGTGTGGCAGAGAAGATAGGATGCTCCTCCTCCTGAAGCCCGGAGAAGATGCATGCAACTCAGCCTAGCCAGGCAGAGCACCACCTCCTGCTGGCCATAGTAGTTGGTCGTGGGACAACAGCACGACTGACACCAGGATTTTGTCTGTGACTACGGACACAAGATTGGCTCTTTCTGATGCAAGATATAAGCTTGGAGTGTCTGGGGGCCCTCCTGCCACCAAGAAGGAAGAGATTGCCTAAGAATACAAGGTGACATCAAGGTCCTTGAGGCAAGAGACACATTCTTGATGACATGGTTGGAGCACCTAGATCCAGCCAAGCCTGAAGGCAATCACAGCCTCAGAACTTTTGGCCAATAACGTCCCTTTTTCTGCTTGAGCAAATTTGAGCTGGGTTGCTGTTACCCAGAACCCAGATACAGGCTGAGTGAACAAGTGAGACGAGCTGATACACACACAGGGTCAGCCACAGAGTAAACAGTCAGAACTGCGGTGAGGGTGCTTGCTGATGCTCTTCCGTCACAGGCTGGATCAAATCTCCCTCCAAAACCCTGTGACAGAATAACAAACATCTGTTTAGCTATTCTGTGTATGGATCCCTCCTCAGAGGGGGATAAACAGTCCCCCTTCTGGACTGTTCAATGGGGAGCAGAAGGAGGAATGGACTTCTTCAGCACCAACCGTATCAGGCACGGTATAGGCCTTGATGCTTATTATGACCATAGCCCACAACAGCCCTGCAAGGGAGGAATCAGCCTGGGCAGGGGAGTGACCTGCCCAAGGTCAGAGTCAAGTCCATGAGACACTAAACCCAGGCTGTTTCTGGGCCACCACCAGCCCCCTCTGCACACAGTCTTTTTCTATTGCTGAATTCATCTCAGGCGTTCTCTCCCCAGCACCCACCCCCTCTCATTCAGTGGGAGGGCGATTGAGATTCCCAGCACACAGACAGCAACTACAAACCAATGAATAGCATTACTCTCCTATGCAATGCCATCTGCCCGCTTTAAATACCTGGGTAAAATGTTTGCTCTGGACTTATTAAGCTACGAGATGAGTAGGCTCGACACACGGAATGAGGTGGGGAAAGAGGGAAAATTCTGATATTTCAGCAGAGCGGTTAGAACCTGGATTTCTGGGTCTGATTGAACAACTCCGAAGATTTAAAAATACCACATTGCAAACGCCACAGGGAAGTGCTCTAAGAAATGGTGGCTTTGGCAGGCTGATCTCAACACATCCCAGGCCTCGACATCCCATCAGTGCACTTGGAAGAGTCAACCTTCAGCAGGAAGGCTTTCCCTGAAGGGAATCACCAATATCTCAAACTACAGACAGCCCTGATAGGGAACAAATTTAGTAAATGCAACATATTAAAAATGTCAGGTCAGGCCCACCAATGGTCTCTCCAACTCAGAAGTTTGATGACAGTGGCCTCAAGGGAAAATGCCTCAGACTATATGGTGATTACTCTCTGTGTCCTTGATCTCCAACTATTTGGGCATATACTAAACATTCCATGATTTTCCTTACGTTGTGCTAGACAACCGTCGCTTATGGATGCACTGAAATGCCTTCTGAGGATTTACCGTTTCTATCATCTTCATCTTCAGAGCAACAATCATCATGATGAGCAGTGGAAGAATAACTGCTTTCTGTGGATGCTGACCACGTGTCTGTTCACTTGCAACATGTACCGCGTCTATGAAGTACACAGTTTCATCTTCATTTTATCGACGAGGAAACGGAGGCTCAGAGAGGTCAGTTAATTTGTCAAGGTCACACAGCTATTAAACGGTGACCGGAGCCAGGACACGAACTGAGGTCTCTTTTAAACGCATGGCTTTTCCTTGTAAGCCCTGTGGCGTGTGCTTACCACCTGCTGAGTAAAGCAGGTCTCCTTTTACTTGTTTTAAGTCTGTTTCTTTGAGGGTTTAGGAGTCCTTTCTAATTTTGTATCATAGGATCTAAGGACGGCACAGGTCCTACATGATAGAACAGACTTCAAGAATTTCCTTCCTGACTTCCCTCTGGTGACAATGGATTTGTAACACACAGGTGCTCTCCAAAGAGAGAAAGAAAAAAAAAAAACAAAACACCTGGAAAAGCAGGATAAAATACTCAAAAAAGGTTCTCCCTGCCCCCATCCTATTCACGGCCCCCTCCTTTTAAAATTATATTCCAGCTCTCCTCTAAATAATTAGTACAACGTCTGAGGGTCTCCACGTCTGTCTTCCCGCTGGACAGCGGGCTCTGGAGGGCCACTGGGTCTTGCTCACCTCTGCGGGCCCACACAGTAGGGACGCCACACCCACGTGCTGAGGCAAGGCCGCAAGGGCAGCTCAGCGCATCACTGAGCTGGCCCCTGTCAGCGGGGCTGCCCACCACCCCCGGCAGCTCACAGGAGCCCCGAATGCCCCTCGGGAGGCCACCCACTGCCTGGCTGCCCCCGGCTCCTCCCAAGCACAGATCTCTGACCCCGATGCCAGCAGGTGTCCAGAGAGAGGCTCCATGGGAAGGACAAGGGGCGGGGGCAGGACCCTGCCTGTAGGAGCAGATGAGCTGGATGGGGAGAGCAACCACAGACACGTTCAGCAAACCCCGGGGCCCCGAGCAGGGCCCTTTCTGTAAAGCTGGAAGGAAGTCTGTCCAGGTTACACGGGGGCAACCCAGTCAAGGCCCAGCTTCCGGGTGGGCAGGGCAGAGGGTGTTCTCATGAGACTTCCCTTTAATAAAAGGGTTCTTTTGCACACACAAAAATACACACATATTTGAAAAGCACCAGGAGAGATTAAGTCTTCCTTCCTCACTTTACAAAAGAAAGCTCTGAAGCCACCCACCCTCCCCACCTGCTTGAGGCAGTGCACACTGGGGAGGGGCTGGATGGCCTCCAGGGGTACACGCTACGGAAATGCACACACGTGTGCCTCCCCCATGTAAGAGAGCGTGGGGAAACGTTCATAGCAGCTCTATTCCTAACAACCAAAATCTAGATGACTTATTTGTCCGTCAATAGCAAAGTGGCTAAACTGTGATACAGTCTCATACACCAGCAAGGAGAATGAAGCAGCTACGACATATGGTAACATCAGCAGGTCTCGTCTATATCAATGGAACAAAGAAAACTAGACACAACGCGAGAACAGGCGGAGGATGGGACCTCAGCCAAGGGGTAACATGAGCGGATGAGTGACCGAGGAACAGCTTTTAAATGCGCATCTGGTTCACTGGCTTCTCCCCTAAGCCTACGGGTACCTTTCGACAACAGGTCTTACGGAGAGGCCCAAACTACTTAGGGCTTGAGGCGCTGGCTCTACGGTGACCAGCTCACCCCCGTTTGCCTGGGACTTTTTTGGTTTTAAAATCAGAAGTCCCGTGTCCCGGGAACACGCTCAGACCCACACAAATCCAAATGGCTCTGAAGTGAAAAACACGTAGCTTCAGATTCCAGGGCACCCAGATGGAGGAACCTTCCAGCACACAGCTGGCCTGAATTCTCCCAAAATGCCAGCGTCATAAAATACAAAGCCAGACTGAGGCTCTATGGACGGTATCACGAAACTGAGCACAGGCTGTTAACACGTTCTAGGTTGGATCCTGAACAGGGAGAAAAACTGTTACAAAGAACATCAGTAAAACAACAGGCAGAATTGGAATAGTAAGCAGATAAGGTCAGGGGTCAGCAAACTTCTCCTTCAAGGACAAGCCAGACAATATTTTAGGCCGTGCAGGCCGAGAGGCGAAACTGAAGTATACGTGCAGGTACTTATCTAACTGTAAATGTAGCCGTTTGAAAACGAAAACCATTCTTAGTTCTCAGGCTGCAATAAGAAAAACAAAAACAAGACAACAAAGAAAAAACGGGCAGCCTGGGCTGGATTTGGCCTGTGAGCCATAGTTCACTAACCCCTGCATTAGAAAACAGTATTTTATCAATGTTAAAATTTCCGATTTTGATTAGGGTAAAGGGACCTCATGTCTGTAACTTGTTTTCAAATAATTCAGAGAACGTGATTTAGTGAGAAAATGATAAAGCAAATGTGGCAAAATGTTAAAAAGTGAGGGCTCTGGGTGAAGGATCCAGAGAAGTCCTTTGAATTATTTTTGTCATTTTTTGGTAAATTTGAAATTCTTTCAAAGCACATTATTTAAAATACATCCCAGTTGCCCCCCAAACTCTGTGACTTTGGGCAGGATTCTCACACGCTGAGCTTCCTCCCACATAAAATGGGCCTAATACCAGCTGCCTCCTAGGGAGACTCACCCCAGCCCATGGGGCCCTATTCGCGCACAGAGCACTGCTGTGTGCAGACACGCTTCTGCACTCTGGCCCCAGAGAGGAAAGGCCCCTCTACTCATGGAGCTCACTGCATTCAAGTGGGCTGGGGGCATCACATTCGGTCATGACCTCTAAGTGCTTGGCCCTGTGCCGGGCACGGTGTAGACCACGGATGCTTGCCATCCATGTTCCCGTGGTTATGACTACCCTGGTGGGTGGCCAGGCTGCTCTGGGGGCCTGGCACTCCACAGCTAAATAGTACCAGGCCCTCTGGGAGAGACGCATGGACGGTGCTCCCCGTCTGCAACGAAAGCAGCCTTTCCCCACATCATTCATCACAGCCTTGGAAATGTCAGCGTTTGTGGGGTGAACAGGCTCCTGATAATCATGTTTTTAACCAATTACAATTTGGACTTTATCTCCTCTGACAGGAGGTTACGTTAATATTGAATCAATTCACTCCAACACAATCTTTTGTTAGAAAAGTCTCTTCAAATAAAACATCCAGGCCACCTGTCCTGTGGTTCCGGGCTGGAGAGAAGTGTTCCCTAAGCGCTCGCTCACACGAAAGACTCCTGTCAGGATCGTCCTCCCAGAGCTTGCTGGTTACCTTCAACGTCTCATGGAAGCGCGGGTGACACCTGGTGACCACCATCCTGATTAAGGGCACTGGGGATCCTCAGTCGTCTGCGCGCTAGCAGGGACCACTGGGGGTTCACTGTGTGAATATGCACCAGGCCTAACGGCCCACCTGAGGGACACGGAAGCCGAGCTGGAATCCCCCAGTGGAGGGGCCTACAGGAACACTGGGGCTTCCAGACGGGCTGGGAGAGCCCAGAGTGGGCAGCAGGCCAACAGGAGGTAAACTGGTAGTTCGGGGTGCTGGTTATCATACTGCCAGGGGTTGAAGTCAGACTCTGCAGGTTCCAGTCCCACCTCAATCTCTTCTCACCTTTCTGTGACTCAAGCAAAGAGGTAACTGTGGCAGAATGATCTGGACTGTCCTGGGGGAAGCCCAGGAGCTCGTGAGAGAAAGGAGCTGGGCCCCTCCCCCAGACCCTGGAGGTCAGAGATGGCTCCTAGAGACGAGGCCCAAACCCAAGTTCGGAGGATGACTAGATGCCCGTCAGGCAAAGAGGTTTCAGCGGGAGAAGCGAGTGTCCGGCAGAAGGCATGGCTTGGTGTGGGGACCCCAAGACGGTCTAAGCTGCTGGTCAGAGGTGACGGGAAGGTAGGAGCTGGACTGTGCATCTTTAAAGGTCACGTTGAGGCTCGTGGACTGTACTCTGAGGGCAATGGGGAGCCGCTAGTGGATCCCGAATGCAAAGAACCATGACTGTATTTATATTTTAAAAATCTCTCTCCAAAGATCAGGGGGCAGAAAGATTGCTCGGACAAGACCAAGGCCAGCAGACCTGAGAGAGTTCCAAAAGAGAGGTGCAGGTGGTGTGTGATGAGAGGGGAGGAGCGAGGAGGGGCTAGATCCCAGAGCTCTTCAGGGGGACAATGGCCGAGACTCAGCAACGGCTCTGTCCTCAGGAGGAAGGGGGAACACGGCCCCCCGGCATGAATTAAGTAAACAACTGAAGAGCTCAGTGCAAACTCTTCTCCATTTAACAAAACAAAACAAAAAAAGCAAATAACAGAGTTCCTTTTGGGAGGAGGCAAAGGTCAAGGCGTGAATCAAATTTAAACAAAAAGCCGTCACTGCCCGGGAGCAGACACAACCTTCCACTTTCTCCTCGGAGCCAGGTGCAGGCATCTGCTGCTCACAGATGTTATTTATGCACAGCGATTATCTCAATGATATATCTTGCTTCTGTCTCCAGATTAGTCTGTTTCCAGTGGAAGCATTCCACGGGAATTAATTAGTACTTGCTCCTGAAGAACAGGTGTCATTAGACCCACCCCACACATGGCCTCGTCTACCTGTCCACGAGGTCTTGTGAAATCCTGGGCCCAGGATCCAAAGTCTTCCACCAGCTGACTCCGGGGGGTGGGACGCAGGGGCCAGCTCTACATTTAAAAATCATTGTCTTGTAGTTTTCAATTTAGAGAATTCCTTTGAATCCAGGGTCTAGGGTTCTTTATACCAGCCCAATAGCTGGGAATATCAGGCTCTTTTTTTTTAGGTAAGAAAAAGGAGTCTCTGAAAGGCAGGGTGACTTGCTCAGAATCGTACAACTAATTAAGTAGCAGAGGCAGGATCTGAACTCACAAGGTGTGTGTCTTTCCTCCAGGAGTCTTCCATGTTTTATCCCATAGTCTTTAGCCTCAGGTGTTAGCTGAGACGGAGCCAAGTATCCCAATGGAGGGAAACTGGGCAGAAAGGGCCAAATCATCTTGTTGGGATTCTAGACGGTAGGGCAATGGGCAGAGGGGAATGCCTGTCCACCGGGAGGAAGGCAGGGGCTCTGGGAGATGCTCGGCCTAGGGGGACCCTCCCATGCGTCTGGCTGAGCCCGGCATGCCACACATCACTGCTTCAGTTGGGCCTAGAATCCTGCTGGGTTTTTTGGTTTGTTTTGCGGTACGCGGGCCTCTCACTGTTGTGGCCTCTCCCGTTGCGGAGCACAGGGTCCGGACGCGCAGGCTCAGCGGCCATGGCTCACGGGCCCAGCCGCTCCACAGCATGTGGGATCTTCCCGGACAGGGGCACGAACCCGCGTCCCCTGCACCGGCAGGCGGACTCTCAACCACTGCGCCACCAGGGGAGCCCCTGCCGTTTTTTTTTTACAAGCACTTCTGACCGTGCCCTTCCCTGCTCTGTAGCTCTCTATGGCTCCCTATCACCTTTGGGATAAAACCCAAACTCCTTAGTTGCGCTCACTAAACCGTTCACGAGCTGACTCTAGCCTCGCTGACCGACATTACCCTCCCTGCCCTTCCTCGGGGAACGCTGCACACCAGCCACACTGGGCCAAGCGTTAGATGCTCCCTGTCTCCTCCCGCCCCCGCCCTGGTGCTCCCTCCCACAATGCCCATGTGCATCTCACCCAGCCAGCCATTCGTTCCCACCTTTAAGCAGACAGCTGAAGCCACCAGCTCCTCTCCCACAGCTAAATCAAGGGCATCCCCTTCACCTAAACCCCAACATTCCGCCAGGAAAGATCTCATCACCCTGCTGGCCACAGTCTGCTCCTAGGTCAGCCTCTTGCCTAGACTGGGAGCCCCTCTCGGGAAGGGTTCTTCCTTATCCCCGCAGCCTGCCCTCGAATTTGTCCCGAGTGGACACCTTATCAGGATCTGCTGAACGCACACAATTCACTAACAGGTGCTTTCAAACGCATTCCCTCATCTTTGCCCTCAGAGAGAAAACCTTTCTCTAGGTTACCAGGCACCATGATTAGCGAGCTGTAGAGGCTGCAGAGGGTGTTCAAGCTTCTCAAGCCTTCGGGGGCTAGACCTCATCGCCCCCGACCCCCACAGGCGCCTGGGACACGAGGCGATGACGACGCTCCGCTTCGGGACAAGGGCTCACGGAGGTCCTGTCACACGGCGAAGGTCATGACATTAGCAAGTGCAGGATCCAGTTCTCCTGACTCAATATTTAATGAATTGTAAAACTGGTTGAACTAGGCTCTGTCATACTAATATAACCTCACCATCAGTTTTCTCATCTGCAAAATGGGCCTATGCCATGGAACTTGAAAGTGTGTTTTGAGGGGTAAACGAGGCCCATGATTCCCAGATGGTGGTCCTAAGACCAGCACTGGAATCCCCTCATGTGACTGTTGAAAATGTAGGTCCTGGGTTTTCCCTGGTGGCGCAGTGGTTAAGAATTCGCCTGCCGATGCAGGGAACACGGGTTCAAGCCCTGGTCTGGGAAGATCCCACATGCTGCGGAGCAACTAAGCCCGTGCGCTACAGCTACTGAGCCTGTGCTCTAGAGCCTGCAAGCCGCAACTACGGAGCCCACGTACCGTAACTACTGAAACAAGAGAAGCCACCGCAATGAGAAGCCCATGCACCGTAACGAAGAGTAGCCCCTGCTCGCCACAACTAGAGAAAGCCCACACGCAGCCATGAAGACCCAACACAGCCAAAATTAAATTAATTAATTAAAAAAAAATGTAGATCCTGGGTCTCAATGGGAAGAAAAAACGAGGAGGGGGGCCTGTAAATCTGTGATTTTTAAACAGCACTTAAGTTATCGGATGTGCAGCCAAGTTCGGGGACCCCAAGAATTCCAAGGAAAAGCCTGATACATAGTAGGTGGTTGAAAAATGTTAACATCGTGGGTACAGAACTGTCAGCGCTGGCGGCATTAAGACATACGCTGCTGTGTGCTGTTGGGTAAATTACTCAACCTCTCAGAGCCTGTTTCCTTATTAGTAAAATGGGTCAAAAATAGCAATGGCCACCTCCTAGGGTTCTGGTGAGGATGATCTAAGTCACGTACTTCCAGCCGCCACGCCGACCAGCTAGCAGTCCTGTCAGCTCCAAGCCAGCCCCCACTTTGTCTCCTCTCACCATCCCCACAACCATTTAACCCAGGAGACCCTCTCCTCCAGCCTAGAGGGGTACTCTAGCCTCCTAACGGCATGCACTCATCCCTCCTCAATCCCTTCCCCACACAGAGGAGCGATCCTCTGAATCCGATTATGTCACGCTCTGCTCAAAACGTCCCGACGGCGTCTCATCACCCCGGGAATAAAATCCAAACCTCCCAGGCCCCGCACGTTCTGGTCTCTGCCTGCTTCTCCTTCTCCCAGGGGAGTTTAGCTGATCACCCAAGCTAAACGAGACCCCTTGCAATTCCCTATTCCCTTTATTATTTATAATAACCCCACTTATTTCCTTTACTACCTGAATTAAGGTGTGGGATATTTCTGTTTATTTGTATCATTGTTTGCTTGTCCTCTTTTCCAGCAGACGTCAGTTTCAAAGGGAGAGGACCATGCCTGTCTTACTAACCGTAATATACTTAGACCTAGCACATCGCCTGACACTCAGTAGGTGCTGCATAAATACTGAATGAAGGAATGAATGGGATAGTCCAGCACCATACCCAGCAATGAAGACACAGCCGGCAGCAAAGTTAGCTCCCTCTCCCTTCCCCCCTCCCGGCTGCTCTCCCTGCCTCTGTCCCTGGAGGCTTCAGGTAAAGGACAAATGCCGTACATGGGAGAGGAGACAGCAATGCCCAATGTCATCGCTACTTTATTTGATTAGCTCTGACTCTGGCAGGCGGGACACGTGTGCTGGGAGCCAAAGCAACTGTACCCTGACCTCTGGTCCACACGATCCCATCCTTATAACAATTTCCATGACAACAGCAACAGAAAGCCAAGGCTGTGAATTCTCTTTGATAGGAACCGGATGCAGAGATGGGGAAGAAGGACTTTCAAAAGAATGAAGCTCTTTGATTCAGCTCAAGGCGCCTTCACTAAATACCACTATTTTCCAAGAACACACACTTTAACCCTGCAGAGGGAGATTTCTCATGAATAATAAAGAAAGAAAAATGAAAAGAGGAACAAACAAAACCACTGTGGTTCCTTTTCAAGAACATTCACCTACGGAGAGAGGGGGACTTGGATGGCATCAGGAATATTTTGATGAAAGACAGGCAGAATACAGGGCCTCCTGCCAAGGGGGCCGCATGAACCCAAGATGCCTGAGTGGTGGCTGAGTGCTCAGACATCCTGACTGCCTGACAGAGGAGGCTCAGGGTTCTCCATCCACCTGGTCGGTCAGACAGACAGGAAGACGCAGGGTGAGGCAAAAGAGCTCCCAGATTCTGCAGTTAGAATCACGAGCCCTGGATTTGAATCCCAACCCTGCCACCTACCTGCCGTGTTACCCTGGGTGCATTGCTTCCCACCTGCAGACAGAACTTTCCCATCTGTTAAATGGGCACAATATCATTTGCTCTCCCCCAGGGGTACCACGAGGACTGAGGGAGGGGACACATTCAAGCACAAGTGATTCTAATGTTCTGACATGGCCATGAAATGAGTGACCAACTGTCCTGGTGTCCCTGGGGCTGAGGGCTTGCCCGGGACATGGGACTTTTAGCACTAAACCAGGACGGTCTGAGCCCATCATGTTTCCTGAGGTGCTCAGCTCCCTCCTGGCCTCACCTCTCATCCGCCTCCCGTTCTTCTCTGAGGCAGCCAGGGATGGTGGGGCCTGAAGACCTGGGTTTGAATCCCGACTCTGTCCCTCTAGCTGTGGGACTCTGGGTGAGTCACCTCTCTCGTCAATGGAGATGCTGATCCTCATGTGGGATCTGCATTATCAGCACTATCTGTTTCATATCCAGCCCCGCTGGTCCCCACGCACGCACGCACGCACGCACACAGGCACGCAGGCGTGCTGCACTCAGCCATTCTGCCCCAGGGCCCTGATCTGCCCAAGGACTCAAACTCACTCTGCCTCAGCCCTAAAGAAGGGAACAGGACTCCTAAGTCATTTATAAACCCCCTTCCTCATCTACCATATCCATGTGACCCATCCAGCCCCGCAATGCCCGCCACCTCCCCTCAGGTCTGTGAAAGTCAGACATCAGGCTGTGGCCACGCCCACCCGGGTGAGAGAACCATTCTCCCCCTGCTGGCCGCAGCATCCTCCCCATGGGGTTCTGAGAGGACCCCGTGACACCCACCTGGCTTTGCACTTTCTCCAGCTCCTCCTTGCTGACTGATGTCTTGCTGTCCTCCATGGTCCCCAGCAGGAGCTGCACGTCTGACAATAGTGCATGAGTCCTTCTGAGGTCCCTCCGAAGACGCTTCTCCACATCAAAGTCCCGATGGCCGATCTGGAAGCCAAGGGAAGGCTCTCGTGAGCTAAGATGACAAAGTAGTGGCCAGGGTCCAAGTTCTCTGGAACCTGGCTCCCTGAGTTCAAATCGTGCCTCCACCACTCACACTGTGTGACCTTGGACAAGACCTTTCTCCTCCCCAAGCCTCAGCCTCCTCGTTGGCAAAACAAGAATGGCAGCATTATCTTTGATAAAGGAGGCAAGAATATACAGTGGAGAAGAGACAGCCTCTTCAATAAGTGGTGCTGGGAAAACTGGACAGCTACATGTAAAAGAATGAAACTAGAACACTCCCTAACACCATACACAAAAATAAACTCACAATGGATTAGAGACCTAAATGTAAGGCCAGACAGTATCAAACTCTTAGAGAAAAACATAGGCAGAACACTCTATGACATAAATCACAGCAAGATCCTTTTTGACCCACCTCCCAGAGAAATGGAAATAAAAACAAAAATAAACAAATGGGACCTAATGAAACTTAAAAGCTTTTGCACAGCGAAGGAAACCATAAACAAGACCAAAAGACAACCCTCAGAATGGGAGAAAATATTTGCAAATGAATCAACTGACAAAGGATTAATCTCCAAAATTTATAAGCAGCTCATGCAGCTCAATATCAATAAAACAAACAACCTAATCCAAAAATGGGCAGAAGACCTAAATAGACATTTCTCCAAAGAAGATCTACAGATTGCAAACAAACACATGAAAGAATGCTCAACATCATTAATCATTAGAGAAATGCAAATCAAAACTACAATGAGATATCATCTCACACCAGTCAGAATGGCCATCATCAAAAAATCTACAAACAATAAATGCTGGAGAGGGTGTGGAGAAAAGGGAACCCTCTTGCACTGTTGGTGGGAATGTAAATTGATACAGCCACTACGGAGAACAGTATGGAGGTTCCTCAAAAAAACAAAAATAGAACTACCATACGACCCAGCAATCCCACTACTGGGCATATACCCTGAGAAAACCATAACTCAAAAAGATTCATGTACCAAAGTGTTCATTGCAGCTCTATTTACAATAGCCAGGACATGGAAGCAACCTAAGTGTCCATCAACAGATGAATGGATAAAGAAGATGTGGCACATATATACAATGGAATATTACTCAGCCATAAAAAGAAACGAAATTGAGTTATTTGTAGTGAGGTGGATGGACCTAGAGTCTGTCATACAGAGTGAAGTAAGTCAGAAAGAGAAAAACACATACCGTATGCTAACACATATATATGGAATCTAAAAAACAAACAAACAAATGGTCATGAAGAACGTAGGGGCAAGACGGGAATAAAGACACAGACCTACTAGAGAATGGACTTGAGGATACGGGGAGGGGGAAGGGTAAGCTGAGACAAAGTGAGAGAGTGGCATGGACATATATACACTACCAAACGTAAAATAGCTAGTGGGAAGCAGCCGCATAGCACAGGGAGATCAGCTCCGTGCTTTGTGACCACCTAGAGGGGTGGGATAGGGAGGGTGGGAGGGAGGGAGACGCAAGAGGGAAGAGATATGGGAACATATGTATAGCTGATTCACTTTGTTATACGGCAGAAACTAACACACCATTGTAAAGCAATTATACTCCAATAAAGATGTTAAAAGAAAAAAGAAGGCAGCAACCACACCGGGCTGCTGTGGGAACTGAACAGGTGCTTAGCCCACAGCATGACTCGTAGTAAAGGCACAACAAATCTGCGCCGCTGTCATGACTGTCATCACAGCCTGTAAGGACGCAGTCATTCTGTCTCATAATCTGTTCCACAGCCATCACCTTGCAAGAGCTTACACGTCAGGCGAGGCCCTCTGCTGACAGAAGTCAGGACAGCAGTTACCCTGGAGGGGCAGTGACTGGGTAATACAGGAGGGGGGGCTTGTTTGTGGTGTTAATCTGGGTGCCGGCTTTAAGAGCTGATGCAAATTCAATGAGTAGTACCGGTGGGATAAGGTGTGCTTCCCTGCATGTATGTTACACATCAGTAAATGGTATTAGAAATACCTGTGCTGCTCTGGAAGGTCTAAATCAAGCGTTTCTGTCCCTTGAGCAGGTCTCTTTTGCTAGTATAAAGACAGGCCATTTTCTGCAGAGGGACCTTGCCCAGAGGTCCCTCCCCCAGGATCCTGTCCTCCAAGACAGTAGTCACGTGGCTCCTGAAGAAGCCGCAGCCTGGACTTGGCGCGGGGAGGGCGAGTTAGATTCGTTAACAACCCCCAGTGGCCAACAGCACAGGCTGGGACAAACCAAGGGAGGTGCAGAATCAGGTAGGGGCCCGATGAAACCCTGACAGCCCATGGTCTCCCCTGGAAACAGAACACCTACTTCAAAAGCACTGGGGTTAATGTCTCTGAGAGAAACTAACAGCCCCTTCCTCTGGCACCACTCGTCAGATGGGGAGCTTTCAAGAAAATGGGGTGCAGGTGTGTCTTCCATGGAACCCAGTTTCTACACCCCTGGACATCTGTGCCTCCACACCAAGTGCAACCAATTCCTGGATGCTCAGAATACCCTGGAATATTCTAGAAAGAACTTGGAATTTAGAATGAGGTGGCCCAGGCTTGAAACCCTGGCTCACCACTTGCTGGTGGTGGGACTGAGGCTGAGTCATGCCACCTCTCAGAACCTGAGTTTCCTCGTCTATAAAGGAAGAGGTTTAAAAAAAAAAAAAAAAAATCCCTCACCTCCATGTTGAGATAAGACAAGGATCAGATGTGATAATGGATCGAAAAGTACTTTGTATGCTGTCAAATGCTTTCCAAATATAAAAGATTATGAGTACTGTCTGATGACCTGGAATGTATTCCCGTAGATTTTGTGTTATTATTCTACTGCCAGTTCTGAATTCTTTGAAAAATGAGTTGGTTCTTAGAATATAGCCTCTTAGTTCTCAGATTTATTGCTTTGTTAAGTTTAAAATGCTGAGGTGTTGTGTGTGTGTATATATCTCCTCCTGAGCTGAGGAGCTGAGGACTGGGCATGGTGCCAGGCCCTTTGTCACATATTACTGCATTTTACTCCCGTGGTAGTCTCTTTTAAAATGCCATTATTATTATTGCCTTTATTAAAATAGTAATAGCTTACACTTTGGGTTTGCTAAGTGTCAGACACTGTTCTAAACGCTTTACGGGTATGAACACATGGAGTCCGCACGGTGAATCTATGGGGTGTGAAGTATTATGATTCCCATTTTATGGATGATGAAACTGAGGCTTACAACAGTGAAGCAGTTTGCCCAAGATCACACAGCTAATCCTAAGTGGCAGAGTTAGGATATGAACCCAACTTTTCTGACTGCAAAGAGGTAATTTTAGTAAAATATACAATAAAAGAGGTTAAGTTTTGCTCTTCAATTAAAAAAAAAAAAAAGGGTGTTATGAAGGCACAGAGGAGCATCCCATCCAAGGCTGGGATGGGACCAGACACAGTCTCAAGTAAGCAGGAGCTAGTTAGGTGAGGTGCAGGAAGGGACACAGCTGAGAAACCATCTTGAATATGCGGTTCTGGGTGATTAGCATGAGGGTATAAAACACAGGGATGGGGCAAGTCACAGAATGAGAGAAGTTCCCTGGGGCCAGCTCACGTCTTGTGAGCTGTGTGGAGCTCTTCAGTATGTACTGTCATAGGGAAATGGAGGCACAACCGATAAAACAGAGAGGGTGAGTGATCAGCTCAAGGCCACACTGCTCCTAAGTGGCTACCCAGGGACTGGAACCCAGGCAGCTCAGTATTAGAATTCAAGTCTCTAACCACTGCACCAGAGTGCCTGGTGACATCTTAACTCGAGAGCCCGGATTCTTTGCCGTGACTACACTCAAGCAACATGCTTTTGCACCTTCCTCATTTTTGTATCTGCTCATGCTCTGCACACATCCTAAGGAGCCTTTAATTCTCCTGTGGGGCAGGTCAGCATCAGGGACATTCAGGATGACCCCATCCTTGCTGCCAAAAAGACCCTGAAAGTGCTGGCACCATCGCCTTTCCAGAGGGATCACCGCAAACAAATTCACAACAAAACCTCAGACCAAGTCACCCTCCCCTTCATAATAAATTGCTACGCAAGAGGAGGGGGAAAAAAACACCCCAAAACTCATTAGGTTAATGGGAAATAAATGTCATTCTGCAAGTTGACATTTTGCAGCACAAAGATTCAAATTTAGATCAAGCTGGTGAATAATTAACCAATAAAACTAAATGATGTTTAGTGTTGTTGTGGGAAACTCTGTTCCAACCTGGATTGTTTCACCATTTATCATTAAGGGTAAATTGTTTGGGGCAGTAGTTCAATGTCTGTCATCAAAGAACTCTCTAAGCACTTTTAACAAATGATCTAAAAATGTTATTAGGGGTAATCAAGCCACTTTACAGATGGGGAAATTGAGGCTTAGAGAGAGAACATTATGTAGCTGAAGGTTGCACAGCAAATTAATGGCAGATCTGGATTGCCTGATAACGTTAGGAAAAAAGATGGTCCAGAAAAGGATAATTCTAGTTAACTAAACCTTAATCACTTTTTAAGCAGCATGGTGTTAGATTTAATTTTTAAAAATACAGGTTTTCAAATAATATATGGATAGACCTCACTTCGAATTCACATAGGCCACTAACAACCTATATGATCTTGGGCGATGTGCTTTACCTTTTGCGCCTCACTTGTTTCATTTATATGAAGGAACTGATAGTATCTAATAGAACAAAAGAGATCATAGAAGACATTATCAATCTACCCCAAAGCAGGAAAGGAATAAAGGAAGAAGCAAAGAAAGGGGGCAATAAACCAACAAAATTAAACACAAAAGAATAGAAATAATTTCAAATATATCAGTCATTATATAAATGTAAATGAACTAAATTCTCCAATGAAAAGTAAGAGACTAAAATATTGCATTAAAAAGTATCCATCTGTTTAAGGGACATACACACAGAGAAAGGTTAAAAACAAAGAGATAAAAAAGGTCTTGTGGGCAAACTAAAAGAAATCGCACAAAATAGAATAAGGCAAAAATAATTCACAGAGAAAAAAGGGACACCATACAACAATTAGAAAAGAACAATGTACAATGTGCCAAGGAAATAAAACAATAATAAACTTAAATGCACCTAAAAAAATAACCTCTAAATATATAAGAGAAAACTATAACACAATTATAAGCAAAGTATATCCCCATGTACCACTATAATTAATAGAAGTATACAAAAATATTCTATTTATAAGAGCCACAGAAACTACAAGATTCCTAGAAGTAAATCTAACAGAAAAGCTCAAGACTTATATGGAAAAAAATAATAAAATATACACTAAAATAAATATTTTGTATTATTATAAGGTATTAATTTATAATAAAAATAAAATATATTTATGAAAGCCATAGATATATGAAGAAACACAGCATGTTCATGATTGCAATACTTCAATACTAAAAAAATATGTCACTTGTTCCCAACTAACTTACAAACCAATGCATTTGAAAATCCCCACCAGGCTTTGTTATGGAATCTCAATAAGAAGATTAAAGGATTGAAAATAGATAAGACAATTTTAGAGATGAGAAAGATAAGCTGTTTACAAGTTCTCAAACCCAGCCATTAAGACCACATGGTGCAGGAACTGAAGAATAAACCAATTAAACAGAATGGGTAGCCCCAAAACACAGCCATACATATATGGAAATTGTAGAAAAAATTACTCATGAAATAAAACAAAGGTGGTCTATATCGGGAAAATATAGATTCCTACCTCACACACACCAAAATAAAATCTAGGTGGGACTTCCTTGGTGGCACAGTGGTTGGGGGTCCGCCTGCCAGTGCAGGGGACACGGGTTCGAGCCCTGGTCCAGGAAGATCCCACATGACGCGGAGCAACTAAGCCCGTGCGCCACAACTACTGAGACTGCACTCTAGAGCCCGTGCACCTAGAGCCCATGCTCCTCAACAAGAGAAGCCACCACAATGAGAAGCCCGCGCACCGCAACGAAAAGTAGCCCCCGCTCCCCGCAACTAGTGAAAGCCTGCGCGCAGCAACGAAGACCCAACGCAGCCAAAAATAAATAAATAAATAAATTTAAAAATGAAATAAAATAAAATCCAGGTGGGTTAAAGGCCTAAAAATGCTCAAAACTTTAGAAATTTTCAGAAATATGGTAAAATATCTTTATGAACTCTGTTAAGGAAAGAAATCTTAAAAGAATCAACCGTAACTGATGAACATGACTATATTAAAAACACTTTTTATTAAGTAAAAAACATTATAAACAAAGTGAAACGATTATCCATAGAGTAGGAGATATTTGCAAAATATACAACCAAAAGTGGATTAGCATCTTGGATAAGGATCGGGAATAATGAACAGAAAAAAAAGGTGAAGACAAAACACTATAAACAGGCAACGCACATAAGAGAAAACTGTAATAAACGTGAAAAATGCACAACTTCACTAGTCATGAGGGACAAGCAGTACAACTTAACACTCAGCAACCGGTAAAGATCTTTAAATGTCTGACAGTGCCACGTGTCGGAGGGGGGGGGATGTGTGGTAGCAAAGAAAAAACTGCTGGTGACAATGTAAACCGCCACAATCACTTTGAGGAACAATCTGGGCAACGTCTAATAATTCCAAAATGGTACATTCCTAACAGCCAGCAATTCCTCTTCTAGATTCATACCCTGGAGAATCTCTTTCCCACGTGCACAGGGAGACATGTATAAGAATATGCACGGTAGCTCTGCGTCCTAGAATGGAAACAGCTAAATATCCAACAGAAGAGTAGGATTAAAGAAAATGAATACTGTGTAGCAGTTAAAAAAGAACGGATTAGAGCTACACGTATTATCATGGAGGAATCTCAAAAACAGCAAAAACAGAGTACAGAAGGGGAGCAGTAGAAGTAAAGGCAGAATCGCACGTACTGTATACAGTTAAAGTTCAAATACACACGCAGGGGAATTAAAGCCTCCAACCTCAGGAGAACGGTCCCCTCTGGGAGCGAAGGACGAAAAGATGGAAGGATAAAGGGATGGGAGATGAGGAACAGAAACCAAGGGGCCACCAACTGTTTTCGAAATGCTTTGCTTCCTTAAAAACATCTGAATCTGACGCGGCAAAATGTTAATTTATGTGAACCCTGTCCTCTTGATGCACAAGCGTCAATTACACTGTCTGTTCTACTTTCCCATGTGTTTGGCAAATGTCTTACTAAAACATCTAAAAGTATCCAATGTGACGTCATTCAAAGGCTCCAGCTTGGTGTCTAACACAAAATTAGCTTCTCATTCACTTGAAGTTACCTTCTCCTTGCATGTGAAACTTAAAATTTTAGCAATATTTATAAAAACCTTTCTTTACTGGATTAATTCCTTTGTTTTCTTAAACAGACCATGCTGGATAGAAGGCAACCTTCTCCCAACGATTTCCAAGTATCATTCTAGAATCAAACCCTGGGGTGTTCTCTCTCGTGCTGATGCCAAAGGGAGAGGAGCCTCAGTGGCTCTGCACTCAGTGGCCCCAGTTTGCTTGGCTGAAAATCCAGAAAACGCAAAGAAGGAAGATCATGTAGTTCTCCCACCGATGTCCTCAGCTTCCGACTCTCACTCGCACGGCTGTAGGGGTTCCGCTCTAGAATTCACTCATTTACTCAATTTAAAAAAACAAAACAAAACATAGTGAGCACCTATTTGTTCGAAGCCTGGCTGCCCTGGATGACCATTGGGAGGGGGCCCACATTCCTCTGTGAACAAGAGGAATGACTGCGGGAAGGTTATTGACAGCAAGATCGTTACTAATTAAAAGATAATGAACACAAGTTAAGCAGATACATTAAAAAACACTCCTACGATATTTAAAAAGAAACCATGGAAGCCACCAGCACTCCTCTCCAATGTCGGGGTTTCATGGAGGAGGAGCTGGCTCTGGGCGCTGCTGGTTGCTTCCTTCACAGCAGTGGTTCCCTGTAAAGAGGGAGGTTGACTGTGTCCTGGAGGAACATGTGGTAACGTCCGTAGACACTGCTGGTTGTTACAACTGAGGGAGATGCTTCTGGCATTTAGGAGGTGGAGGCCAGGGATGCCGCTCAACAGCCTACAATGAGACAGCGCCACCTCCCCACAGCACCCCGGCCCCCCAACCCCGGCCGCCAACAACAAAGAATGATACAGCTCAAAACGTCTGCAGTGCTGCAGCTGACAACCCTGGTCTACGGCGACGACGGCAAAACCCCACAAGGCTCTGCTCTCCAGCAGCTCAGAGCAGTTCGTTAGATCACGCAAAGCCAAGGAGACAGAAGTGGCCCAGCTAAGGGTCTAAAGCGTCACTGGCCTGGCTCTGCCTTCAGCAAAGTCTGTTCTCACGAGGCCAGCTCTGAGCACAGCAGCCATTCAGTCACCCCGTCAAAGCAAAGGCTGCCTATACTCTCACCCCCACAGCGGCTGAAGGCAAGGCGACCTCGTCTGTCACGTGTGGCTGGGCCCACTCTCTTTACTCTCAAGGGTCCTTCCAAGAACCCTGCTGTATGAAGACTCCCCCCACGGAAGGTCCCCTCTGAAGAGGCAGTGAGTGAGGGCAGAGACAGAACTGGTGGAGAAGACGGCGCCTGGGAGGAGCAGGTGGAGGCCAGCTGAAAGGTCTACCTGGGCTGGTCCTAAGACCCCTCCAGCGGGTCTCCCCACGAATCAGCTCTCTAACAGGGCCCCCAGAGGCAGGGAATGCGCTTCCCAAATGCCTGCTGGTGTCTCCCTCTTACCTGATCGCAGAGGGTTCCGATCAAGCCTTCTAAGTCCTGCTTCTCATGGAGGACCATCTGCTTCTCCTCATATTCTTGCTCCAGCTGCATTTCCAGTTGGTGGAGCTGTGGGCACAAAGGGCAGATGCAGGCATAGGATACAAGAGCTCTACCCGACAAACCCCACGAGGCAGGGACCCTCTGGAGGATGGGGTGGGGGAGGTGGAGTTCATGGCCCCTCGCCCAGTTCCACAACGGCTCACCTAGCAGTTAGGAGGGGGTGTCTCTGTCAGAGAACTTGGGAGCCTAAAAGCTCAGGAGCTGGACAACTATGGGGAGAGCTGGCCAATTACGGGGAGCCCCCTGCCATTCACTGTGAAGTCCCCGCCCCCAGTTCCCTTCCCATTTCCTAACACATGTCTCCTTCCTCTGCCACGACCCAGCTTGAATAGTTACAAGTCTTGGCACTCTTAACTTTTTAAGACTCTGCACAACATTGTATCCAGCACAATAAGGTGCATTCACCTCGCTTATTAAATACACTGTGATGCAGCAAAAAAAAAAAAAAATGTCGCATTTGAGATTATGTGGTGTTTGGACTGCACGTTTGTCTCTCCCAAAATTCCTAATCCCAATGCAGTATTATTTGCCGATGGGGCCTTTGGGAGATAGTGAGGTTTAGATGAGGTCATGAGGGTGGAGTCCCCATGCTGGGATTAGTGCCCTTATAAGAAGAGACACCAGGGACCTTGCTTCCTCTCTCTCTCCACTGTGTGAGGACACAGTGAGAAGGCAGCCGTCTATCTCAAGCCAGGAGCAGGGCCCTCACCCCACACCAAATCTGCCAGCACCTCGATCTTGGACTTTCCAGCCTCCAGAACTGTGAGAAATATATGTTTGTTGTTTAAGCTCCCCCCACCCCAAGACCCCAGTCTATGATATTCTGTTATAGCAGCCCAAACTGACTAAGACCTTTGGCTACAAGCAGCTCATTTAGTTTACAATTGGCTCTGATTTCTCGGTAATCACCCAGCAATGGCAGGCACTCCCTGCTAAAGTGGACACCCCACTATAACGGTGCTTTGCACATCCTCTTCTGCACCAGACTCTCTCATGTGTGTTGTCTCACCCCTTCCTCCTTTCTCCATCCTGTGCTCTCAATGACCTTCTTTCACAGACGGGAAAACTGAGTCAGAGAGCGGTCCTGAAGCATAGACTCCTACATCAACTGCTGCTGAGAACAGTCAGCATTCTGTCTCCTGGCCCCAGCTCTTGTGCCACACCAGACAGCCATCCGCATTCCCACCCAGGTCTCTAACGATTGATTTCCTGCCATGGTGAGAGACAGACTGAGCAGAGCAGTCACTAGATGTGCACTCAATGTTAGTATCTGTCATAGGAGAAAAACACCTTTCTCTGACCTCCCCCTCCCCCTTTATAAATCTGTCCATGGAAAAGCCTCAGGAGGGTCTGTCTGGGTCACATCTCCAACTCATCAGGGCCCTGGCTCAGGGCACTCATGATGCTCTGAGGCACTCTTGGAATGCACTAGAAATTGTGCTCCCTTCACCTGAGGGCACATGGGCAGGGACTGGGGGCTTCCATCTCCTGACCCACGTAGAGAAAAAAAGTACTGATGGATGGTCATTTCAGAAGAAAGTTCGTTTCAAAATTTTCTTTTAAGAGTGAGAGACACAAAGCACTCTGCTCACACCTGCTTAAAATGAAGACTGCAAAAGTGAAACTCGTTTTGGAAAATATACAATAAAAATTACGCATTAAGCAAGGCAAAGTTTTCTGGAGTGTGTTCTGTAGAACATTTCCACATAGCGTTCACACGTGTACTGTGTGTGTGTGGTGGGAAGGGAGGGAAGTCCATGCTAGAATAAGTGTGGGAGCCACTGAGTTAATAGGGCCTTCCATGCAGTACTTATCAGAGCCTTTGGTGAGTTCATGTGCGGGAAGTGCTAAAGGATGCAGCACTGCCCAAGGCTGACTTCTATCAAGTGCTTTCTAAATGGCCTTCCATAGTCCAAACATTTGCAAAATTAAAAAACTTTTTTTTTTTTTTGCTGTACGCCGGCCTCTCACTGCTGTGGCCTCTCCCGTTGTGGAGCACAGGCTCCGGACGCGCAGGCTCAGCGGCCGTGGCTCACGGGCCCAGCCGCTCCGCAGCATGTGGGATCCTCCCGGACCGGGGCACGAACCCGTGTCCCCTGCATCAGCAGGCGGGCTCTCAACCACTGCGCCACCAGGGAAGCCCCTAAAAAAAAACTTTTAAAATCTAGTTATTTTGGTTAAGAGATTGGGCTTTGGAGTCAGACAGACCTAAGCTCAAGTCCGAGCTCGTTTACTTCCCAGTGAGGTAACCCTGGGGAAGACCCTTCACCTTTGGGACTCTAGTTTCCTCATCTGTAGAACCAGGACTATAAACCTTACAGAGTGCTTATGAGAATTAAATAAGTTGACAGACGTAAAGAACCCAGCCTGAAACATGGTGCCCACTGGGTATTCAAAGAATCTCATTCATTTCTCCCACTGGGTATTCAAAGAATCTCATTCATTTCTCCCAATGGAAAATAAGCAGAAATTTGCCCCTCCATGATAACTCCCAGCACTTTACAGTTTATAAGGCATCTGCCATTCTTTCATCTTATGCTCACAACAGCGTAGGTAAGGTAGAACATTTTCTCTTATTGCTCCCATTTTGTAGATGAGAAAACTGAGTCTTAGGGAAGTTACAAGACTTACTCAAGGGCACACAGGTCTGGTTGAACCTAAAATCTATGACTCTTCTTTTCCAACTCTGGGGAGTTCTGGGGGGAATGCACTTGGCCCCTCGGGATGATCCATGTAAACCCCCAGAGGGGCCCCAAAAGGAGTATTTGAGGAGCAGGAAGGGCAGCAGATGCAGCAGCACCAACCACTGGGAGTGGAGAGGGGCTCAGTTCTTACTTACTCCCCTCCCCGCCCGGGGCGATGACAGGGTGCCGAGGAGACCCCATCTGCCCAGGACTTCCTCACTAGAGTCCCGTCTCCGCCGAGGTCCTGACCCCACTGAGGCCTCCTCCAGCCCCGCCCAGGAGGATGCTCTTGGGGGGATCTGCAGAGCACCAAGTGTCTGAACCCTCCTTCTCTTGGATGGATTAGTCACACCCAAGAGCAAGGCAACCACCAGGTTTGTTCCCTGGTTCCTCTGGAAGGATCAGCTACCTGAAAATCCACACACACACACGGTATTGCTCGTAAGTTTCCAACCATCAAGGGTTACATTACAAAACTCTGTTCAATAGTTCCACATCTGTGATCTCCTTGAATCTTCCCTGTTACCCTGCAGGGGGCCATCATTATCCTATTTTACGGATGAGAGAAGTGAGGCTTATTAGCAAGGTTACGTGATTTCTCCAACGCCCCACAGCTGATAGCTGATGGAGTTGGGAGCAGGAAGGGCGAAGATTCAAACCAAGAGTCTATGAGTTCCAGCACCCATGCTCTCAGGCCCTGCAGTTTGGAGGTCTCTGTAGAGACTCTGCTTAGGGAACTAATAATCAGAGTCAACCTTGGGAAATGCTACTCGGCCCCTTCTTGGAGATTCACAATGTACCCAAGGCTATGAAAGGCCCACAGAAACCCTACCCAGACAAAACCTGTCAAATGAGGCGTAACCCAAAGCTTCTCAGCAATTGCATTTTAAAGATTCATCTCACACTCACATCAGTGCATGCATCTGTAAGGAGGTCTGTCTCAGCACTGGCCATAAAAACAGAAAACCCTAAATGTCCAATGACAAGAGAATTAATGAGAGCACACGCCTAAGGTGGAATACTTTTATAAGCCATTAAACATGTACATTAGATCTGCATTTACTGACATGAGAGGAGGCCCAGGACAAACTTCGAGTGAAAACAGCAGCATGACCCCATTTAGGTAAAACGATCTCTCTACAAATATGCATGTGTGGGTACAATGAAAGAGAGAAAGAACATTTAAAAATAGTAATAATGATGATGCCTTGGTGGTAAGATTTCAAGGGTTTACTGCCTTCTTACACACTGTCTGAAATGTCTGCAAAGAGCTTGGATAAAATGTAAGAAATGATTTGCCAGGCAAATAGCCAGAAGGGACTGGTCCCTTTCTTGAAACATATAAATCCTTACCCAAAGCATCAGTCACATGGCACTGTGGGCTCTTGGGAGAAATCTTGGGGTGATGATGCTAGACAGTTTCCGAGGATCGTAGTTAGGACAGGTACGTCTGCTCCAGCACCCTTGAAAGCACTGGGGAAGCTAAGGTCCCAGGTGGTTGAAGGGACTGTCCCCAGGCCCTGGGATTCCCCTCACTCTAAGGATGACGCACCCAGGCTGACCCTGCCGGGACCCCAGGACACAGCTGTGCTCGTGGCTCACATACCCGCTTCTGGCAGGACTGGCGGATGTCCTCCATCTCCTCCTCCGTGTCCTCTCGGTCCTTCTGGTGCATCTGCTT
Organism: Lagenorhynchus albirostris; assembly: GCF_949774975.1. Lineage (NCBI taxonomy): Eukaryota > Metazoa > Chordata > Mammalia > Artiodactyla > Delphinidae > Lagenorhynchus > Lagenorhynchus albirostris. The sequence continues at coordinate 69,076,875 of NC_083108.1, forward strand.
CATCCGCTCAATCTCCAGCTCAAACCGCTGGCGGAGCTGGGGGCGGCAAGGACAGCGCGTGAGGGTGGCCCACACCATCCACGTCGTCCTTAGCATTTCAGCTGCATTTTTCATTTTGGGACCGCATGGATGAGAGTCAAGTCATCCCCCCCACCTCGCCCCAGGCACCCAGGGAGGTCAGAAATGGTAGGTAAATAGCCCAAACACTGCCTCTATCCCTTCTGTGGTCATAACGTCACTAATCAATCATACTCTTTGCCACTGCGTTTAGATATCATTTTGGAATCCTTCTCAACACTCTCAGGATGAAACAAATTTGTCATCCCTGGAGCAGGCATCAGGGAAGTTTTTCTAGATGGGCGGATAGGTGGGTGAATGGATGGTAGAATAAAAGTTTACTTATGGGGCTTCCCTGGTGGCGCAGTGGTTGAGAGTCCGCCTGCCGATGCAGGGGACACGGGTTCGTGCCCCGGTCCGGGAAGATCCCGCATGCCGCGGAGCGGCTGGGCCCGTGAGCCATGGCCGCTGAGCCTGCGCGTCCGGAGCCTGTGCTCCGCAACGGGAGAGGCCACAGCAGTGAGAGGCCCGCGTACCGCAAAAAAAAAATCAAAAAAAAAGTTTACTTATGAAGACAGGAAACCCTGGAGAGGGAGATGACTTGCCCAAGCTGCTACCTTGACAATTCACTTTGCCTCTGATTAGTTACCTTGCTCCGTGGAAAACAGCCTTCTTAAGATACATTTGTGATAGTTAGATGAGATGACATATAAAACACGTAGCGCGACGCCTGGCACAAAAAGATTACGTTTTCTTTCCCCATTATTTTGAAAACAGAGTAAGGATTGGCCCCTCCCTTCCCAGAAGCCTGACATAACCAAGAACTGTGTTCCCATTAAGGAGATGAGGCTTTTCAGTGAGAGCCTCCACCACCTGCTCAGGGCAGGAGAAGAGCTGCGTGTGATGTTTACGCCGTGCCACCTTACATAAAGGCTCTAGAACTGGACGCAGAAGGCATGGGACCCAATTCTAGTTCAAGAGTTTACTTTCTTGATTTGCATAATTCAGAGACTGATCCAAGCTCTTGCGTGTCAAGTTTTGTGGCATATTAGAATTACCTGGTGCCTTTTTTAAAAAAAATGTCAATTCCAGGGCTTCACTCTAGACCTATTGGGTCAGAATCTCCAGGATACGGGCCTCAGGAACCTATACTGTCAAGCTTTCATTGATCTATCCTCTTCAATGCTGTTGGTCATGGAGCAGCATGGAACCCACCAGTGCAGAGGGGCAGACTGTAGAAACTACAACGTCCTGACCATTTGCTACTCTGCCCTGGCACCTCACAGCAAGCTTTCATGAGGCTACAATTGCTGCCTCTCTAACATGGACATGCAGTCGAAAAAAGACAACTGTGGTCTTTCCCAACATTGATATTCTCTACTACATAGGACTGTGGCGAAGAGGAAGAAGAATGGTGTGCATCAGAGCCCCTATTGTAGTTCCCGGCAGAAAGCAGGCTCGCTTTAAATGCCAACTTCCTTCCCTGCCTCCTTTAAAATGACAGAGGTCATGGGAAGGTAATCCAAAATGAGGAGCATTTAAAGCAAGTAAACGTAATATTTCTTTTTCATTTTTTTCCTAGCCTCTTGGACACTCCTGACATCTGCAATACCATTTATGTCAAGCTTATATGAGTTAACATAAAATTTCCTGGAAAAAGTGCTATGTTGTAATCAATAAATATCTCCTGGATGTCTACAATAGCCCAGTGCAGTGTGAGGTGATGGGTGAAGCTGAAGATGGATGAAAGGGTTGAGTCAGCTTCGCCTCCTGTGTAAGCTGACGGGGGGTACTGGGAAGCTGCATTCAGCCTCGGGTCCCTGAGGTCACCGTAGCACATTTCTGCTTCCGAGCACCGAGTGGTCCCCTGGTGGCATTTTCAAGAGGTAACACAACTTTCCAAAGTGCTCACTCTACTCTTGACTCTGGGTTGCTTTGTGACACTGTTCCACCCTCTACGTCCCAGAACAACCTGCACAGATATCCCACCTCCTTCACGAACCTTCACAGATTCACAGCTGGGGTTGGGGGGAGGCTGGGGGGTTGACAAGGCTCCGACTTCATTGTACAGATGAGGAGACTAAAATCTAGAGAAAACAGGGGGCTCGCCTAACATCACACAGACCCCATCTGCATGTGATCATCTCGCAGTTCCTTAAATGCCACGTGACTCCCCTGCCTCGAGGCCTTTGCAGTGGCTGTTCCCCCTGCCTGGAACTCTCCTCGTCAGCCAACTCAGACTCATCCTTCAGCTTTCAGCTTCAGTAAATATCACTTCCTCCAGGAAGTCTTCCCTGACTGTTCCAAACCTGCTCCCCAAACCAGATTCTGCAAGTTAAACCTTCCCATAACACTCAGCATAACTATAACCTTCAGCAGAGTGGAGACCACATTCGTCTTGCTTACAGCTGCGTCCCTAGCATCCACCCTGTGCCTGGCACACAGTAGGTGCTTAATAAATATGGGTTTGACTGAGTAAAGATGCTGTTTTCTGAACCACTCCAGACTGTCCCTCCACGCCTGCCACATCCATGTCTCACTACTCAGCAGACTCCATCCCAATGGAGGGGGGATAAGTGAGAAGCAAGGGCCAGCACCCCAGCCTCCCCCCGACCGCCCCCACTCCCTCACCCCACTTCACCAGAGCAGCTCAGTTTATTTGCTTTTACGTATTCATGCTGCCTGGTCAGATGTTCTTGAAAAAGGAGTTCCAACCTTAAAACCATTTCAACATAATTACCCCTTATGAAATCTCACATGAGAAATTTTTTTAGAACTAAGCATCAAGAAAAGCCTTGCTTCCCCTTGAAAGCCTAGCTTGTTTTTATCTTGGGGATGATAAAAAAAGCATGGAACTCACATTTCCTTTTTCTCTCTGGCCACCAGGAATTTTAGAGCTAAACCTATTAAGTGTGTAAGATCGTATGTTCTGCGTGTCTGCTTATTAATTCACCACCCCACCGTTCCTTAGCACCGGTTTTAATTTGTGTTTTTCTGGTTTGGCTTGTTTTATTTATTTTTCTGTTTTATTATGCATACACCTTATAAGCTGCCTCGAATTCTTTGGGGAATGAGTTGGCATATAAACAAACAAGCCGACAAAATATTCCTCAGGAGCTTCGTTGAGGGGGCTGGTACAAGAGTATTGGATTCCTGCCTTATTCCCCTCAGTTATTTTGCATTTTCCAAAGATCGGGGCTCCCATCTCCCTGGAGGCTGTGCACAGCACAGGTAGCCGAGGCGCTGTGGAGTCAGATGGCGCAGGCTCCAAATCCCGTCCCTGAGCCTCAGTTTCCACATCCATAAAGTGGGGATAATACTCATATCTCAGCATATAAATTTCTTGTGGAGATTGATGAGGTGAGATGTGAGGAGAGCTTAGGGCTGAGTCTGGTACACAGACAGCGCTCAATAAACACCAGATACTGGGTCAACAGTTATTTAATGAGTACCAACTATGCACCGGCCTCATTCCGGGCTCTGGGGATGCCCTGATAAGCAAGATCAACCAAAACGTCCTCCCGTTTCCCTGAAGCTTATATCCTAATGGGGGAGAGAAGCACTGAGCACACTTTTCAAAGCACTATGGCATATGATGGCAGGTGCCATGAAGGAGAACCAAATGGCTAAGGAGCGGCGTGGAGGTGGGGTTGTTTGCAAGAAGGAGACCAGGGCAAGCTTCTCGGAGGAGCTGACACTGACGCTTGCAGGATGGCAGGAGGGGGGCTACATCATGAAAGGTCTGAACGTCAGACCTAGGGGGCTGAGGTGCTCTGGGGTACTAGGGAGCCACAGAAGGATGACGAGCAGTTGAGTGAGGCGCTTATGTCGTATTTTGACAACAGCCTTCTGCACTGGAGTCAGCATGGGGCAGGGCATCGCCCTGGACAGGACCTTCCTACCTGCTCCAGCTGCTTGATGGTGTTTTCCTGCTGGGTGTGGATTTTCTCTTGCTCGAGGGCGCTGGATTCCAGCTTCCAGAGCCTCTCCTTCAAGCCCGCAATGCAATTCTCCGCCAGAGAGGGTGACCCCAGCAGCTCCTGCTTCTGGGCCTGCAGCATCTCCACCTCCTGCTTCAGCTGCAAGGTTTCTTGCTCCTTTCCCTACAGAGACAAGGTGGGCAGAGATCCGAAGTCACGTGACCATACTCCTGCTCCCCCTGGGACACCTCTACAACCTGCGGGAGGGCGCTTTCCACTGTTCAGTGCATGTCATCTCCACTGCCATCTCCACCTGGATCTCGCGGCCCCCCGCCGCGCCCCCTGTAGGACACCAAGGGCCCCTCCCTGGGACAGCTCAGACAGGCTGGGGTGGGGAGTTTGTGGGAAGCAGCGCCCTTGCCCCTAGAGCTAGACCTCAAAGCACAAACAGGAGGTGTTTGCCCCATTTGAAAGCTGTGTACCTGCCAAGGGTGGGCCTGAGATGTTGGAGCAGGGAAGCCAAGTGGCCAGGCATGACTCTTCCAGGTTAGAAAGTCAGCTCCAGGGTGAAAGAAGTTTGGGCTACATCATGAAGGAGCTGCCCGCCAGGCTAAGAGGTGCAGAGGTTCTCCCAGAGCAACAGGGAGCCACAGCAGGCCTTGAGGAGCAGCTGAGGGAGGTGCCTGCGCCACATTTTAATCAAATCCCTCTGCACTGGCACCTGCAGGGGGCAGGGCACTGCCCCTAGCTGGGTCTAGAGCTAACTCATCCTGAGCACGCCTCTCCCCGCTCCCAGGTGGGCAGCTCGGAAGGCAGGCAGGTGACTGGAGCAAGATCCCGAGGGGCGTGGAGCTAGGGAGGCCTGCTTATCCATCACCTGCCACCCACGCTTTGCTGATTCAGGCGCGCTGGGCTCCAGTGACGCCGCGGGCACTGGCCGACCAGGACGGCCACACGCAGAGCTCTCGCCCCGCACCATCTGCTGCAGGCGTGCGAGGGAGGGGTTTCCTGAGACCCAGCAACCAAGAGCCAGGGGGCGCTGTGCCCCCGCCCCTCACCTTCAGCTGCTGCTGAAGCTTGCCCAGCTCGCACCGGACGCTGGTGTTCTCCTGGGCGACTTTCTCTCGGAGGCCCTTCTCAAACACGGACTCTCCCAGGGCCTGGGCCAGCTGCGTGTCAAACCTGTCAGAGCAGAACGTGGGTCACGGCCCCGAGGCGGGTGTGCCTGGGCCGGGGGTGGGGGAGGGAAGGCGGGTGCTGGAGGGAGGCAGTTAGCTTGCTGAGAACCGCTAGGGACAGAAAGAGAATTAAATGATAGAGGGTTTGTGGATGTGGGGTAGGAATCCTGAACACCAGAGGGCAACGCTGAGGGTTTACAGTTTCCACAAAAATACCGGACACTTATTTAAAATGTGATAAAAACATATACACAAAAATAAAAACAGAATAAAACTATACAAATAGAGAATAAGAACAAAAAACATATGATATACAGAAAAAACTAACCTATCAGGTTTGCTGACATACGCCAAGGACCTTTAATTCTACAAGGCCCAGGTTTGGCATCTAATATCAATTGATTGGTACATGAATGTACTTATCAGCACAAACAAGGGATATTCAACATTTCATATTGTGCATGATACTGTGGGGCTCGTGCACTCATTAGCCATATTAGAGCACGGTTATTACTGATAGAACGCTGGACAGTTATACATACCATCTTGTCTTCATTTGGTTCCTAAGCAGAACACACAGAGACTGGACAGTCCTATGGGGGCCGTTGGGGAATCAGGAAGTACCTACTTTGGAGCGCACCTGCCCCTCCACGATGGTGACCACTAGGTGGGAAGCGCTTCCTGGACTGGACATCATTCCACTCATCAGCCTCTGTCCCTATCACAGGCGAGGAAACTGGCAGAGGCTCTGATAAGCCTCAATAAGATGTGACTTTGGTCACTTGCCCTCAGCCCACACAGAAAGGCCACGTGCTCCAGGGAACTGGGTGTGGCCAGAATGGCTGAACTGGGCATGGGATTTTGTCCTTGGTGAGAAGAAGATCTCCCTTGTTACAAGATTATCCAATGCCCCTTGGATGGTCATTCAAAGCCTCAAGACTCCTGAAAGAGCCAACTACAGGTCATATGAGGGGGGCCTACTGTTGGAAGGGCCCAGAGGCGTTCTGATTGGCTGTTGGTGACATCATTCAAGAGGCACTATTGGCTGCCTCTGAAATGGCCACACCGTGATGATGATAATGGTCCAGCAGTCCCAAAGGGCCAGGCTCTGAGCTGGGATCCATGGGGTCCTTATAACAATTCAGTAAGAAACACATTATAACCACTTCATACAAGAGAAAGCTGAAGTTCAGAGAGGTGAGTGATTCAGCCACAATCCCAAAGAGGGTTTGAGCCAGCTTCTCTGCTGATGTAGCTGCCCCCATCTACCTGTTCACGCCCTGGAACAGGAAGGAAAGACACTGGGGGCCAGACAGTGATGGATGTCTTAAAGGAGTCCTTACTGGGCCACCTGATGCCAAAGAAGGCCTCCAACAGACCCTAACTTCGGGAGCGCACTGACCGACGAACTGCCTGAGGCCAGAGGGACTCACACCCTTCACCCCGCTAGCAGCGGGCTGGGGGCCCACCCTCCCATGGCTCCAGCACAGGCCTTTTCCCCGTGGAAGCAGCCGGGAGCTCCACCAGCCCTCGGAACTGAGCTCTGTGACCCAGGAGTCACCATGGCAACAAGAAGCCAAACTCAAATGGAGCCGTTCTGGGCCACTCTGAACTTAGAAGCCAAGGTGGGGCAGGGAAGTCTATCAGCACGGAGACATCACTGCCTCCAGAGCCCAGCAAACTAAGGAGGCAGCTGCATCTACACTTCGATTAAGCTTAAAGAGGTGGGAGAGAGTAACACTAACGTCTAGATCTCTCCCTCACTCTAGGCATTCTGCCTGAATCTCCACCGCTAGACAGAGACCTCTACTCCCTTATGGGCTCCCTGCCAAAGTGCCAGCCCACCTAGAAAGGTAATGGCTGCTACTTGCAATGAGCATCAAAACATAAATTAACTTCTGCTAAGATATGGTAACGGAGTACAGAGCATGACAGGGCAGGTAAGTCTTAAGAAGAAGAAATGTAAGTATGATGAAATGGCGACTTTCCCGGTGGCCATCATGGGGAGGTTCTTGAGGACCTGGAATGAAGGATTCTGTCCAAGGGGGTCGATCACAGGGAAGACCAGAGAGATGGAATTTTCTGGCTGCATAAACTCCAAGGGCAGAACCCCGGCCCCTGCCACCCATCAGAAATCTGAAACGCCCTCATAAGGCCTCTCGGAAGTGGAAGCCACAGATAAGGGCCAGAACTGTCACAGCTGGCAGAAACCTGAGGGGTGATGGAGTCTCACTTCTCAATTTACAGATGGGGGGTCTGTCAGAGCCACTCTTCAGCACCAGGTGGCCTGCTTAAGTCCAAGGACGGCTCTGAAACATCAGTCACTGTCTGGCCCAGACAGGTAGTGTCACTTGACAAGGTCACCCAGGAAATGACCAAGGTGGGACTAAGCCATTCTCCCCACTGCAAGGACAGGGTTTAGCCAGAGCATCCATGGGAAGGTGGAGAAGGAAACAGAGTCAGCTATCAGCAAGAGGAGAAGAAACTTCTCTCATTTGGGGGGGCACTAATAACACCCCAAAGAGCTTCTTTCCCCCCCCAAATGAAGGAGCCAGCTCAGGAAAGCTCAAAGGTGAATGAGAGAAACAATATTTAATGCAGATCGAGTTCAAAACCTGTGCCAGTCGCATGGAAATACAACTCAGCTTGCTACCTGGTGGAAGCAGGCAACCTCGGCAAAACCACATCCTGGCGCACAGCAAGGTTCTTCTGTATTTTTATCCTGGACCTTCTCAAAGAGGCTGTATTTCATCTATTTGCCTCCTAGGAAGTTTCCATTAGGGCTTATCTGGCTCAGAACAAGACCCCTGCACACCTTTACCCTCACCAGGTGAGCCAAAGAACTTAGGACACAGCCAAGGAGTCCAGGGATGAAGCTGAGGTTGCACGTAAGGAGGCCTGTGAGTGTAAACCCGGGCTCCTGGTCTAGGCTCCACCCACGGAAACCTGCGGCAGCACCGCTGGAAAGCAAGCACGGGAACCAGTGTGCAGATTCAAGACTGGCATCTTGTTTGTGCACAAAGCCCAGTCCCTGCCAGAACTGCTCGCGTGAGCTGAGAGTCTAAACTTCAAATAAAAAGGGCACTGACTGAAGTTTTTGGCCTCCTCACCATTTTCAACAGTGAGAACAGGAACCAGACTCTAGTCCTGCGGGATCTACCAACTGTTATCATCTAGTCTTCACCACAAGGGAGGCGCTCCACCTCAGGAGAAGAATCAGGCTGAGAAGGGTTGAATGACTTGTCCACGGTCACACAACTAGCAAGAGGCCCAGCTGGGACTTGAACCAGCACTTGCACCCCTAACCACCAGGCCAAGCTGTCTTTGGCCTCCACAATGAACTCTACACTTGATAAGTGGGGATGCGGAGGCCCAGAGGGGCCAAGAAAGTTCCCCAAGCTCACATGGTCAGTTGGTAATAGAGCTGAGACTGGGTAACAGAAAAGAATTATTTCTTGCTAGATTCCTGGGAGAACCATATAGGAATGTGTGAGGGGAGAGAGAGGAAAATTAGAGCAGAACAAGGATGGTAGGCTCCATGGATGAAGAGCCCTGACTGAAGTGGAGGGGTCTGGAAGAATCCGGAGACCCCAGAAGACCCCAGCACCCGGGTGATGACGTGGAACGCGACTCACTTCTTCTGCTTCTTCTCTAGCTCGTGGTTTCGGCTCTGCTGGTTCTCCAGCAGGAAGTGGGTGTCCTGCAGGTCGGAGGTCAGATGGTAGCACTTCCTCTTCAGCTGCTGGGCCATCCTCCTGGCCCCCTCGTAAGCGCTCTGCAGCTCCCCAAGCTGTGGGAGGAGCAGAACGAATCAGCCACCTCTGTCAGCACCGAACTGCCCCCTACTTCCTAGGTCAAGTAGCTGCTGTTTCCAGTGTGAGTGTAATGGGAAGAGAATAGGCACGGGGGCTGGAACGACCCCGTCCTGACCACTTTTCACCTGTGTCACCATGAGGAAGTTACTTCTCTGAGCTTCAGTTTGCTCAGGGATAAAACGGGGGGCGGGAGTGTCTATCATTCTCTTAGGGTTTTTAATTTTCCTCAATAATCCTCCTGCCAGTGTGCCCACAGATCCTTTACGTGCCCTGCCTCAACTCGACAGCCCCTGAAGGACTATGCATAATCGATAACCACATCAGTGGGCATAATCCGGCGAGACGCATGCGCATCAGCCATGGAGCAGCCCAAATGGCACATGGAGAAAATCTGACCAGGAAACCCCTGAGACAGGCTCCAAAGGTCAGGGCGGTAACTGGCACTCGAGATGGGCTGACTTCCACGGGGACACGCGCTGCTGGAAACAAACAGGAAAGCCACGGCACTTGCATCTCCTCCAGGAAACACCCTCCCAAATGTCCTAGTTTAGATCTGGGAGACAGGGCAACTCAGCACACTCGCTTTGAAGAAATGGCCTCATTAAAGAATTGCTTTAAATAAGCAAAACGCTGAGTTAATGAAGCCTGTAATTCTAAATTCAGTATTTGAAGGCAAATGGGATGTTTTCATATATTCTGCTGCTCAGAAAAAGGTTGCACTTCTATTACTTTTGAATGTAGCATGAGTATCCCTCCTTCCTTGGGGAGGCTGCCCCGACTTTATAATTTGTTATAGAAAGAACTGGGCTGCTCCCCTGTGGCTGCCCCTCACTGGTTATCTATGTCTTCTGAGCATCATGATACAATGTCCAGCTTGGAAGTGACCCCTAAAACCATCTCCAGAGAGCCTCACTTCCACTGTGTATAAAATCCCGTGTGATCTCATCCTGGCCCACCTCTGCAAGTTGATTCCATGATACTTTGCTCTCACAATGAGGAGATATATATCTATATATACATAAAATAGCGGGACAGGAAATATGACAACTCTTATTGTGCTAACCTCTAATGGGGACACCAGGAAGTATGCAGATAATCACAACACGGCATGATGAGGCTTACATTGGGAAAATAGTTCAGGGGCACCCAACCCAATGTGTCAGGGAAGACTTTCTGGAGGGAAGGACATTTAAGCTGAGATCTTAAGGTTAGTTGGAGATATGTAGGTAGGGAAAGAAAGTGTTCTAGGAAACGTAAACAGCATATACAAAGGCCCAGAGGTGAGAAAGAATAAGGCTTTTTGGAAGGAGGGGGACAAAAAAAGGGAATGGAACAGAATAGAGAGTCCAGAAAAAGACCCGAAGAAATACAGTCAGTCAATCTTTTACAAAGAGGCAAATGCTATACAGTGAAGCAAAGACAATCTTTTCGACAAATGGTGCTGAAACAAGTGGTCATCCACGTGCCAAAAAAAATGAATCTAGACACAGATATTACACAAAAATGAACTTAAAATGGATCACAGACGTAAATGTAAAATGCAAAACTATAAAGCTCCTGGAAGATAACACAGGAGAAAACCTTGATGACCTTGGATTTGGCAAATGACTTTTTAGATATGACACCAAAGGCACAACCCATGAAAGAAAGAATTTATAAGCTGGACTTTATTAAAACTAAAAATTTCTGCTCGGCAAAAGACATTATCAAGAGAATGGAAAACCACTGACAGGAAGAAAATATTTGCAAAAGACATATCTGATAAAGAACTTACCCAAAATATACAAGGAACTCTTAAAATCCAATGATTACAAAACAAACAACTCAAATAAAAAACAGGCCAAAGACCTTAACAGATACTTCGCCAAAGAAGGTTACTGATGGCAAATAAGAATATGAAAATATGTTCCACTCCTTATGTCATCAGGGAAATTAAAACAAGATACTACTACACACCTATGAGAATGACTAGAATCCAGAACACTGACAACACCAAATGCTGATGAGGATGTGGAGCAACAGGAACTCTTACACATTGCTGATGGGAATGCAAAATGGTACAGCCACTTGGGAAGACAGTGTGATGGTTTCTTACAAAACTCAACATACTCTTACCATATGATCCAGAAACCATGTACTTTGGTATTCACCCAAAGGCACTGAAAGCTTACATCCACATAAACACCTGCACATGGATGTTTACTGACAAAACATGGAAGCAACTGAGATGTCCTTCAGTAGGTGAATTGATAAATGAACTGTGATACATCCAGATGATGGAATATTATTCAGAGCTAAAGAGAAATGAGTTATCAAGCTATAAATGAAAAGATGTGGAGGAACCTCAAATGCATATTCCTAAGTGAAAGAAGCCAATCTCAAAGGGCTCCATATGGTATGATTCCAACTATATGACATTCTGGAAAAGGTGAAGCTATGGGGACAGTAAAAACATCAGTGCTTGCCAGAGGTTGGGGGCGAGGGTAAACCGATGGAGCACAGAGGATTTTTAGGGCACTGAATCTATATGTATGAAACTATAACATGGATACATGTCATGACACATTTGTCCAAACCCACAGAATACATGACAGTAGGGTAAACCCTAATGTAAACTACAGCAAACTACAGCCTTTAGTGATGGGTCAATGAATGTTCATTGACTGTAACAAAGGTCCCACTCTGGTGGAGGATGTTGATAATCGGGGAGGCTATGCAAGTGTAGGGGTAGGGGGTAGACGGGAAACCTCTATACCTTCCTCTCAATTTTCCTGTGAGCCTTAAACAACTGAGTTGGTTGGACTCAGTGGTGTGCCGGAGCTGTCTCGTACCAACTTAAAAGTGATTCTGCACATCTCTTCCCAGTTCCACATCCAGTGACATCACAATGGTAGCCTGACATTGGCCATGGTGGGAACATTTACACCACGGAAATGGGCAACTGGCAAACATTACATATCAGGGTCTGTTCTTAGAGCGACAGTTTATCAGCACACCACAGGTTAAAGTGTAGACTGGGTAGAATGCAGACTAGCGGTGGCTGGAGACAATGCGAAACAGAGGCCAAACTACTTTCATCTAGATACGCCAGACAAGGTTACATGATATTTGTAATGCCCAGCTGCACTTTCAAGAAAAAAAGGGAAATTGTAGGATGTCAGAAATGCAGAGGACACAAAACAAGAACACTCATGGTAGATGCTAACACTATGGCAGCCAAGGTGGGGGAGAAGAAGAGCAGCAGAAAGATCCAGAAATATCCCTAATGATAGAGGCTGTGTTCAAACGCCCAGAGGGAGACAGGAGACAAGGCCTCGGGGCCACGGAAGGTGGGAGCTTGGAAGGAAAACCCTTGCACTAAGCCAGGACCCTGAAGAGCTGCACCTATGCAACAGGGGGCAAGGAAAGCTCCACCCGTGGCCTGGAAGGTGGTAAGAATGCTTGCCACCACTCTGGCTCCCAGTCAGGGAGAAAGGATTCCCGTGAGAAATCAAAACCCCAGGTCTGTGCCTCGTGTGGGTTCAAAGCTCAGCCTGACACTTTGGACATGCTGCAAAAATCTGAAATGCAGAATTTATTTAGCATAACCTCAGGGGCTGCTGCAGAAGAAAAAGTGCAAAAGTGCTTCTTCTAAGAGGAACACATCCAAAAACATAAGACTCCATTTAAAATCAATAAAAAGGTTTTTAAAATTTTTTAAATAAGATAGACTCAATAAAAAAAAAAAAAAGCTAAAGACACATAAAATCTCACCACGAGAGTCAGAAGGGAAAAAAGGAACATCTACAATGCAGACCACGTGGGGCTGGTGTGTGAGAGGCGCCTGTGGAAGATGTACTCACAATCAAAATTTACAGAACACACAGGCAAACAATTCCCAGCGATAGTCAGTCTAACTTGCGATAACAGAACGACCTGAAAGAGATGCTGAAAGATCCCTTGGCTGCTGTGTGGTTGAGGGGAGAGGCTGGAAGCAATGAGACCAGTTAGGAGGCTGTTGCTCTGATCTAGACGAGAGACAGAGGTGGCAGGTTAGGCTAGAGGCAATGGGGGCTGATATCATTTGACTATTTTAAGAGCACATTACAATCATTTTACAGATGAGAAACCTGAGACCCAAAAGGTAAAAGTGCTTTCCACAAGGTCAGAGCAGAAAGGGAACTGGAACTCAGGGATCCCGAGCTCACTTTCATGTTCTTTAGTCCACAGTGTCGAACACTCGCATGTAGAGAAACTATCACCCATATCCCATAGAGACCTGCATGTGTAATATCAGTGGAGGTGGAGAAGCACAGAACAGGTGATGTCCTCTCTCCCTTCCTGGGTTCAGCCAACACCCTGAAGAGGGAGGTGAGACCCTGCCCAATCGCTGCCACTTTTGCAACCCAGACTATCTCCCCACCGCCTTACCTTCTGCTCCAGCTCGTTCCTAGACGCCAACTCCGAGTCCAGCCTCTCCTCGGACTGCTGGAGACGCTTCCTGAGGAACTCGTTCTCCATCTGAGCACAGTCAAAGCGCATCTGCCACTCATCCGCTGTTTAACAGAGTCAGAGAGGCCAGGACGGGAGGCTCAGTGAACGAGGGTGGTTCTCTCCCACGGTCTTAGCTCTTTGTGCACAATTTCACAGTGTTAATAGAATTCCTGAGGCTCGACCTCAGGCTTCAGATTAGGAAATCCCACTTTAAGTCCAAGCTTTAAAAACCACTTCCTCCAGGCAGCCTGCCCTGACTACCTCCAGGTGTCTAACGTTACTGACCACTCACTATTTTAAGCTTGGTCGTTTTACACTGTTCAATTTCTCTACAAGTGTGCAAAGACCTTTTTTTTCCCCAAGGAAAGTCCATAATTTTTGAGGGTAGGGGAGTTGTTTTAGTCATTTGCGGGTTTCTCCACACCCTCTAGAAGAGTCCCCCACACAGCCGTTCCCCCCAACATGGTAACACAAGTTCACCAACTGGAGTCATCCTACTGGCCTACCACACTGGGTGACAAGAGTACAAGATCAGTGACTGTTGATTGAATTAATTAACAAATAAATCAATGAGCAATAATTAAAGTGTCTATTAAATGAAGAGCATTTGCAAGTTTCTTGAGAGCAGGGCCCAACTAAAATTCTTCTATAAACCACCCACCGACACACAACAGGGTCTGGCTCAGTGCTGGACGCATATCGTAAAAGGTTCTCTTTAAATACTTAACCATGTATAGTGGGAAAACATATATTTTCAGTAATTTCAACTCCACCTTGATCCACAGAAGAGGCTGTGGTGCCACTGCAGTGGTGTGATTAAAGTGTTTTATTGCTTCTTTCACGTTTCCTGTATTTTTGAAATTTTCTGTAATGAGTATGTATTACTTTCATAATGAAAAACAAAAGATTTGTGGATTAGCTTCCTGGAATAAGCATCCCGAGCCGAAAGCCTGCACAGCTAATGTGCTCATGAGCTCAGCGCATTTCCCCCATCGTCCGACTCCCATATCTTTGCACAGGAAAACAAATGGCCGGGGAGTATCATTCAGACATAAATCACAGTCGGGGTGGAAATGATGTTCTCCTGGGGAAATTGTGCCGGTTCTGGGCCAACACGTTCCCCACTCCCTGCGTGGACCCTGCCTTGTTGGGTCTCAGGTATGTGAGAACCTCAGACTCCTGTGGATTAACCTCCCTGGTAAACGCCTGCCCTGGGGGCAGCCAGGAGGAGAGGATAACGAGAGGAGAGCAGGAAGCAAGTGTGCCCTGCCTCTCCTCCACCACCTCCGACCTTGGCTCAGAGTCTGAGTGTCCCTGATGTTTCTAGGGCATTGATTCTCTGGGGGCACTGAAGGAATGGTATCAACGTTTCATAAAGGCTGACAGGCACGCTGGGAATCCTCCTCAGCTGACTCATTTAGACTGGGGAGAGGAGGTGACAAAGATGTCATCCTGCCCGTCCAGCCGTGAGAGGCGAGTCCCCAGGTTACCGTCTAAGGCGGGCACCACCAGGAACCCCTGGCTCCTCCGAACATACCTCTCGTTGGGCAATTCAGGGGTCCTCTCACCCTCTCTCCATTCATTCAGTAACTACTAAGTGCCTGACATCACTTTTAAATGGGGACAGTAGTCGCTGCTCCACAGGTGATGAGCAGGGATAATGATCCCGCTATCAGTAATATCAGAAATAATGATAAACTAACAGCTATTCAGCATTCTGTACCATGCACGTCGCTAAACACTTTCCATTAATCATCTATGGCTACATCCATTTGAAAGATGAGAAAACCGAGGCCCGATAATGTCTTTGCCCAAAGCCACCCATCTAATAAGCAATGGAGTCAAATCCAGAAATGGGATTTTAGAGATTTCACTTTTTAACCACTGAGCTGACTTCCTCAAAATTTATATTAAAAACTCATATAAATATAAGGGCACCCTGCCCATCCATAGAACCACTTTTTTTTTTTTTTTTTTTTTTGCGGTACGCAGGCCTCTCCCAGACCGGGGCACGAACCCGTGTCCCCCGCGTCGGCAGGCGGACTCTCAACCACTGCGCCACCAGGGAAGCCCAGAACCAGTATATTTTTAAATCATTCTTTGCATTATTACTAAACAGCACCTGCCACACTGATAATTTATTACTTGGGATATTGCTGGACTATCTGTTTAATGCCTGTGTCTTCCACTGGGCTGAGTGTCTTCCACTGTTCCTTTCTCTCCGCCAACGTCTCAGCCCCTAATGCAGCGCCTAGAGCATCATGATCGCAGTACATTTGAATGAATGGAATAAAAGGACAGCTTTTCCACCAGCGTCTAATCCCATGGGTCCCAGTGGCTCACCTCCTCCAGTGCGACTCCTTTCCAAATCATTCAAGCGAATTTTCTGCTGGGCTTCTTCCAACTGCTTCTCCACTTCTCCCAAATTCTTCTGGACTTGCTCATACTTGCTCTGGAAGAGAGGCCTCAAGGTTTCAAAATGGAGCTAGACAGAGGCCATCTCACCTAAGGTGCCTCCAAACCAGTACTGGCCACCTACCCCCGGCACAGTCTTCACCCAGGACACCTGCAAGGCCAAGACTTAGGAAGACTCAAATGTCCTCCAGGACTCCGAGTGTGGGAGTCGGTAAGCCTGTGCATCCCAGATGTGAGCACGGGGTGGTCGGGGTTCGGGGGGTCAGGCCCGCCTCTCCCAGCCACTCTGCTCAGCCACTCCCACCCCCGGCACTCCCGACCACTCGCCTTTAGCTCCTGAACTTCCCGGGAGGCCCGCAGCCGCTCTGCCCGCTCACTCTCCAGCACGTGGCAGGCCACGTCCCCTTTGAAGCGCTCCTCGGCCAGCTCTGCGGTCAACTCCGCCATCTGGGAGGGGGAGGGTGAAGGCAGGGTTACTTGCGGGCGCTGCACACCCTTCCGCCTCCACACACACTCCACAGGACCACCCTTGGACTAATCACTGGGTCTTCTTGCAAGGCGACCCTTCAGCATAAGGTGGCTAAGAGCACGGGTGCTGGAATTTTACTGGTCCAGGTGTGTTAGAATCCCTGGCTCAACGCTCTGAACCAGGCAGGACGCCTCTCGGACACTCAGTTCTCTCAGCTTTAGCGGGGGGTGGATAACTGAGAGAATTGTCGTGAGGACTGAGATGACCCACGTAAAGCTTAGCACGGTGCCCAGCACACAGTAAGCATTCAATTAAAAACCGCTTGTTCTGGTAGAAACTCTCCTTAGCCGTCCTTCAGGGAGCCACCTCACTGGGCCAACCAACAGGCTCCCTCAGTAAGACACGCTCACGGGTGCCCACCCCCCAGGGATGCCCTCAGCCAGGAAACACCTGCACGGTTCCCCAGGGTCCACCTGCCCCTACCAGGTGACAGCCACGCTCACCCGGTATCGACTGTGTGTGCTCCCAACCTGCTTATGTCTCATACACTTTTACCGCCATTACCTATCCTACTAGCTATTACATAAACCTGTAAAATGGGACCGGGCAAAGAGTTTCCATGAAAACTAGGTTGAATGCTTTGGAGGTAACAAATACAAGTGAGTTGCTTCTTAAAATTCTGTCAAACAGGTGTAGGTGCAAAAACTATAAAGAAAAAACCAGAAGTAAAAAATTTAGGCTTTTGCATTCAGATTTCTTTGCCATTTGCTCTGCTTTAAAGAAATCAAAACTGGAAATCATGTAGCTGTGTGCTAGGGGTGTGGTCCAAAAAAGAAGCAGATCTGGGGTCAGACGCTTATCCTCAAAGGGCTCTGATCCTACCTCAGTGAGTTGAGGTAGACACGTTTAAAGTTAAAAATAAAAATGTTTATTTTTAAATGAATTCCCACTTGCACTGACTTTTTTTTTTCCCCCCAAAATAACCAACCAACAACAAACACCAAACGGGTCAGCGCTTCTGTGGTCTTATTGTTCCAAAATACAGCCTTCTGGGTTAAAGGATATGCCGAAGAAAGTGAGGAGAGAAACATATGAGTGGACAGTTTAGACCAAGAGGCACAGAACTGACC
Organism: Lagenorhynchus albirostris; assembly: GCF_949774975.1. Taxonomy (NCBI): domain Eukaryota; kingdom Metazoa; phylum Chordata; class Mammalia; order Artiodactyla; family Delphinidae; genus Lagenorhynchus; species Lagenorhynchus albirostris. The sequence continues at coordinate 69,094,332 of NC_083108.1, forward strand.
TTGAACAGAAGAGGAGTCCTCATGAAACTGAGGCTACCCCTTGTGTGAGGCAGTGGCTCAACCAGAGGGAGAGAACGAAAAGAAAAAAAAATAGAGGTAAGAACCCTGTACAGGGTTCAAGTTCAGACACAACAACCAACATACTGCGTGACCCTGGACGAGTTTCTTCCTCTCTGGGGCTGTGGTCACCTGAGCTACAAAATGCACTGAATTAGGTGATGTCTCCTGTCCTCTGGCAATCCCATTCTATGCCATAGATCTTGCATATAAAGATGTCAAAACACCACAGTTTCCCGTCAGACCCTGTGTGTGGTACCGAGGAGCGGCTGTGTGGTGCTCTCACACAGACTCGAGGTGGCCCTTCTGGTGTGGAATCCAGGCCCCGTCAAAACTATCAGTTCACACGTGGCCTCAAAAACCACTCAGCTGCCCCATGAAGAAGGAGGATGCAGATCTGTATGTTCTGACATTAAAAAAAATAAAAAAACCGCAAGTCATACTGCCAAGGGGAAAAAAAAAAAATAGAACGTTTGGCATGTTTCCATTTTCGTCTGTATTTGCACAGAAAAAGGCACTACCGAACTGTGAATGGGGATTCCCCGCCACAGACCCCCGAACGATGGACTCACAGAGGACTCCAATTTCCTTGTGATGCATTTCTGTACTGGTGATTTTTTAAACCGCTTTTGTAATCAGAAAAACACAAAACAAAAATATCTTTTTAAAATAGTCTAAACCATAAATTGGGCTGGGGCTGCCCTGTCCATTCTGTGCCCCCCACCTTTCTTCCTCCTCCAGCCCATCAGCTTCCCTCCCATCTTGCTGACCATACCAGTGACAGCTCAGGCCAAAATGGCAATTTCAATAAACAGACCAAAAAAACGAGGCTTAAGGGGAGTGTTCGGAAGTCACACAACAAGTAAGCAGCACAGCGTGGAAGCAGACCCAGGTCCCTCACATCCAAGTACTGAACGCCAGTTAAAGGGGAAAGGGCTCTCTGGCCGTGTTCCTGGCTGCCTTTGGGGTGGGGCTTCCTTTGCCATTCCTCGCACTGTCGTCTCTAAAGTATTCATTGCAATGACCTTGGACGGTTGTTTAAATGCAAATCTCAGGATCCTCAGATCCCCCAAACCCAAGTCTCTGAGGTGGGGCCCAGGAATGTGAATTTCCACACACTCCAGGGTGACTCTTCAGCACCACGAAGTTGAAGAATTACTGCCGTAGAAATAGCTAGGATCGCCTCCTAACCTTGGCCTCACCTGGCTTTAGATGCGTTAGATTTGCCTGTGGATGTGCAAAGGCGTTCAAGCTGGAAAAATGATTACTTGCAGTGAGTGCCGACTACAGGCCAATGCAATCCAGGAGCGCCCCAGATCACACCCCTAAACAGGCCCTGCATCCCCGAGATCAGCCCTGATCCCATACACAACTGTGTTCCCTCTGCCTTAGCCAATCAGTATGAAATTTAATTTGTGCTAATGGGCCTGAGCAAAGGGAGCACAAAATTAATTTAATGCATTAATTCTGAGTTCCACAGACCCCAAGTCTGGAAACAAAAGAACAATTAGTCTTTTCAACCTGGGCAAACGACAGCCGCTTTTAATAGAGACAGTAGCCCCTGACCTCCCCCTGTCCCCACAAAGCCCTCTCCCTTCACACATTTTGGGGTCTGGGGGCTCTGTCCGTGAGGTGAGGGGTAGGCACCACGCCCAGAGCTATTAGGTGAGTGCAAAATGAAGGCCAAGTTAATGAGGGGAGAGGCTGGTCTGCAAAGCCAGAAGGGACCTCTGCGGATTGCTCCAGGACCAGTTAACCAGCAATTATTCTGGAAGCCTCCCTGGGCCCATCACTTGGCCAAGTCATCAGAAAACCTCTTTCTACTTAGGGACAACGACTCCAAGGGCCTGCCAGAGAGGGAGGGACAGAAATGAATTAATCTGCTGGACATCTTGCACAAACAGAAATAATATATCCTGCACGCTGACACCATGCGCAGTTTGGGGCAACAGTGGGTAACGGGGATTTGAAGGATGTTAAGTGCCGAGCACACGTGGGGTCCCGTGGGCTGTCACTGTCACCTGCCCTTCATGATACAAGCACCCTGCCCTCAAAGACTCCACTGTCGAGTTGGGGAGAGAAGAAAACCACATGTGAGGCGCCCACGTGTCTTGCCTCAACCCTGCCCTGGGCTCTTATACTCAAGGACCCTCTGACCCCAAGTCACCTTTCCCGTCGAGAGCAAACAGCACCCTTTCCCTCTCCTCCTGTACTTTTCAGTTTAACCGAAAGGATTTGTTCATAATAAGCCCTTGAATGAGAAACAGCTCACTCATCCACCACTGAGGACAGACATAAGCTTACTGAGCACTGGGCACAGACGCCCTATGAGGAGGGTCTTTGCACAGGACAAGAAACAGGCACTGAGAGGTGCAACGATGTGCTCAAATCAGAGATGATGAGTGTCAGAGGGAGTCTGCCGGGGCGGTCTCACTCCCGGGTCCTGGCTGGACCTCTGTCCAGACGGTCCTCTGTCCCGCATCCACTGTCCCCTGGGCCCCTGGGGGCAGCAGAGCAGGAATCGTCGTCCTCCTGGAGCAGACGTGGAACAGCCAGCGGGTGCAGGTCAACGGCCTGATAAGACCTGGACCCCAACCACTCCACGGGGCCACGGCCAAAGGGAGCCTTGTGGACCCCCCGTGGAAGGGAAGCCCCCATCCCCATCAACCTGAGTGGCTAAAACAGAAAATGGAAAAAAAATCAGAAGAGAGAAAAGAGAGAGAGGTGAGAAAATGAATCGACAGGTGAAGGGCAGCCTGACGGCAAGGCCAGCGGCGGGGGGCGGGGGGCGGGGGGGCCGCTGTCTGCTGGTCAAGGAGATTAAGCAGGTCTCACGGTACCTGCCCCTAAAGCTGCCCCAGGCATCACGGATGACTCAGGACAAGTCTCCGGGGCCCTAGAGACACAGGCAGACACCAGTGCAGGCACTACTGTATTTCTTTTCCCAGCTGGGGCCGCCACCTGCTCGTAAGTAACAGTAATAGTGACAGTAACAGTAATACCTCAGTCACAATCGCCACCACAGACAGTGCTGATGGCATGCCCAGCACAGGCTAACCCACAGAACCCTCACGGCAACGCAGACAGGCAGGCACTGATGGCTCCAGACTGCAGATGAGGCACCAGGGTGCAGACGGCCAAGGACACCCAGCCAGCCAGGGGCAGAGCTGGGCTATGAATTACGGCAGCCTGGCTCCTGAGCCTTCACTTCTAACCACACCATCAAACTGCCTCTTGGGGGCTCAAAGAACATGTGCTGAGTGAACGAATAAATGCGCGTAAATCAAGGAGCAAATTTCGGTGGAGATGGGCCGCTGCTTTAAGAATGCCGAGAGAAGGGGCATCTCCTGAGCGGGATGTGGGGATGGACACATCACCGACTGGCCTTGGGGGGAGAAGGGACAGTTATGGGCTTTCATGAGCTTTAGAAAGGGTCTTCAAGGAACCCTAGCACCCCCCAAAAGGATAATAACCCCTCAGGTGCTGTCACCCACACATCCCATCCTGAGAATGTTCTTTGGTCCGGCCCCGACCTTCAGGATGGAGTTCAACCCTCTAACATGCTTCTCACAGCCCCTGTGACCCGGCCCAGCTTCATGGCCTGACCCCCACGCCATAATCACCCTCGCTCCAGGAGACACTCCAACCGCCAGGACTGCAGGTGCCAGGTCAGGTCCCTGCTCCCTGTCTCTGCCCTTGCTCTGCTCTCTACCTGGAATGCCTCCCCACCCCACGGCCTGGCTGGGCCTGCTCAGCCTTCAAGACCCCTCCTCCGAGAAGCCCTCCCTGAGCCCATTCCCAGTCTGGGTAGATGCTCCTCCTGGATCCCAGACAGACCTGGGTTCCAATCCCAGCTCTGCTAGTCATGGGCTGTGTGATGTCAGGCAAATCACTTCCCCTCTACGACCTTCACTTTCCTCATCTAGAACGTGGGGTACTAACACCTCCCTCACAGTGTGATTTGCAGGTAAAATGAGATGATGCAGGTAAAGTATTTATCACAGCACCTGGCCCAGACACACTGCTCATGAAATGTTACTTTAATTCCTAACTTCGGCACTATTCCATCCATTCATTCAATGCCCACTGAACGCTTGGAGGGTGCAGTATTATAGCTAAGGTGTATCATTGTCTTTGAGGAACTCAGTTTGCTGGGGGGGGGGAGGTAAAAAATATCAACTGTGTATTAGTCAGAGTGGGGCTGCGTCAGAGGGAGCGTGACGGCTGCTTTACAGACACCTCCTCACACAGCCCTACACGGAGGAATGCGTAATGTCACTGTCACCGTCTTACTCATGGTGACGCAAGGGCTCAGAGTTTTGAGGAATTTGCCTATAATCCCGCAGCAATGAGGTCACAAGGTCAGCTGTCCTGATGGACCCTCTGCTCCTGTCCCAGAGCACCAGGGCAGGTCACTGTCATCATCCCCGCCTCGTACAGCCCCCGCTTCTGCATTTGCGTTGCAAGGCAGCTAGAGACGAGATGATGGGCCCCATTTTCACCTGGGGAAGCAGAGACACACAGAAGGGACTTTCCAGCCGAGCCCTCCTCTGTGGGGCTTTGGCTCACCCCACTGAGGCCATCTTTAAACATGCTCACCCGGTGTCGGCAGAGCCTCTGCAGCTGGCTGTCCGCCGGGAGGATGCCCTCCCCGGCACGTGCCCACAGTGAAGGCCCGAGAGACCCTAACATCTTGAGTCAGGTAGGAAACCAGGCTGTTGTACTGCCCTGGGGGCGAGGGGCTACCACGCGCCGTGCCCACCGAGGCAGAGCGCTGCGCCAGAGCACGGAGCCAGGCGCCAGGAGAGCTGGCTGAGGTCCAGGCCCGCGACCCCCGCAAGCCACTTCCTGTCCCCTCCTAGAGGTCCGCTGCTGCTGGCCACCACGGCCATCGCAGCCACCTCCCTCAGGGCTATGCTAACGCACTTCTGCCCTAAGTTTCCAGTCCCCGCTGCATCCTGGTGATTGTCTCGGCAATTCCTCACCCAGAAGTCAAACTTCCTGGGCTAATGAGGCCAGACATCGGAGCGCACGGGCCTCCGTCTTCTGCCGTAAATAAGGTCCTGGACATATTCCAGAGAGAGAAGAGACCGCCCCTCTCTCACGCACCGCCACGTGCTCCCGCAGCCTGCCAAGGGCTCCCTACCAGACTGGCTGCTTCCTTGTGAAAATAAAAAACCCCACTTGGCATGCAGGCCGATTTTGCACGCTTGAAGAAGATTTACAGCCAGTGACTCAGAGGTTCCTCGTCTCCTCTTCTGCTCCTTCGCAAATGAAGCACTCAAATCATTTTGCCATAATGTTGTCTTTTGACTAAGCCCCGTCAAATGGGAGTTCCCATTGATGAGGCAACACCATGTTTCAGCCACGGTCCTGCGGCTGTTTCCCCCTGCAGAGACGAGGGTGGGGTGCAGACGCTGTGAAGGGGGCTGGGGGTCTTCAGGAGGCACAGCCCTGAAGGAGTGTCTGCTCCCCAACTGTCAACAGGAACTCGCTTCCAAGAAAGGAGAACCGCGTGGAAGGAGATGTGGGAAGAGACACTTCGTATTAATGTTTCTCAAAGTGTGATCCCTGGACCAGCAGGTTCAACATCACCTGAGAACTTACTAGAAACACAGAAGCTCCAGGGCCACCCCAAGCCACCGACTCAGAACCTCGAAAGCCGGGATCCAGCGATCTACATCCTGACACGTCCTCTCGGGGATTCTGACACACATTCACCACTGCTCTAACGCAGCACAACCCTCCCACATCAGAGTCACCTCAAGGCTTAGTGAAGAAGCACTGAAGGACCTCCACCTCCAAGATTCCCTCCTGGGTCAAAGCCTTGAGAGATGGGAGCAGGGAAGCTACAGGGTTAACAGCTCTTCTGGATCATTCCGACGCTCTTTAAAGTGCAAAAGCAAGCAACACAAATCAACAGTAGCTTTGCCCAGGTCGTGGGCGGGAGGTGGTGGGAAGGGAAGGGAAATGGAGCCCCTTCTTCGAAAGGAAGCTTACTTGGGCCCCAACATGCTACATTTCACCAAATCTGAGCTGCCATTGATTGTAAGATGCATCCTGAGTCCAGAGGTGTACAAAGGGAGAAAATAATGTGCATCTGAGAATCGATAAAAACAGAATGAAACCAAAAAAGTGCATATACTGTAATGGATGCAGGTTTGGGAGTCCTGGAGCCCTCTGACCTCCTCCTCGCCCTCTGGTGGGTCTGAAGAGACGCAGGTCTTCAGAAAACACTTCAAATTACTGCATCAGAGAAGGCAAGCCACAGAGTGGAAGGCATGTGTACTACTTACATTGAGCAACTGACCTTATATCCACGGCATATAAAGAACTGCTACAAATTAACAAGCAACAGAAAAGACGTGAAAGACCACTTTGCCAAAGAGGATAACCAAAGAGCCAAAAACGTGTGAAGAGGTGCAAATTAAAATCACAATGTTGTACAAGTGCACACCCACCACAATCGCTAAATGAAAAAGGCAGATAAGGCCCAGTGCAGGTAAGGACGTGGAGCAGGCAGAATGCTCACGTGTGGCCACGTGCAAGTGCAAACCGACACAAACACGGTAGCAAGCTGTTGGGCAGCATCTACGAAAACTGAACACAGAAACAACTTAAAACCCAGCCATTCCATCCCTAGGTGTATTCCTAACAGAAGTGTATGACCTGTGCACCAAAAGACACGTGTGAGGATGTTCACAGCAGGCTTGCTCTTTATAGTTGAAAAAGAGAAACAACTGAATGTTCATTTAGAGTAGAAGGGATAGAGAGCGGTCTCTGTGCATAATGGACTACTCTACAGCAAAGGGAGGGAGTGATCCACCATCACCCATGACAAGGTGGATGAATGTCACAAATGATGTCAAATGAAAGAAACCAGACACAAATGAGTAGGCATCTTTGATGAATTTAGGTAAAGTGCAGAAACAGGGAGAAAACTAATCTATAGCGTCAGAAGTCAGTTTGGTGGTTACGGGTGGAGGGTAGTGGCTGAAAGGGGGCACCAGGGGGGAAGCTGAGGGAAGCTGGGAGTGACCTGTGTCACACTCTGGGTGCTGGCTGCATTGGTGTGTCCACTTTGTGAAAATTCATTAAGCTGTACACTTAAGATGTGGGCACTTTTTTGTATGTTGGACCTTAACCTAAGTCTAAAAGGCAGGAGGAAAGGAGAAACAGGAGGAAGAAGAGGCGGCAGAAAGGGGGGTTTGAGAAGGAAGAGGAAGAAATCCTAACACTCAGTCATCTAAATGTGCTTCCTGGATAAAGCACTGCTTTGACTCCCGGCTGAATTCTCTTTATGGCACTGGCATCACACCCTTGGCTTGCATTTCAAGGAGATGCTACCAAAAGCATTCCTACAGACCCCTCTTGTGTTTACTGTGTGAATAGTGCCCTTGGTGCCCTTTTAATGAGGATTCATGAGAGAAACTTCTCTAATATCTAGATTATCTCAATACCCTGAAAAGTTACTTTTTTCTCAAGCAATAGGTGTGTGTGTGTGTGTGTGTGTGTGTGTGTGTGTGTGTTTAACCTAGGCACAACATGTCTATGGAATATCCTGTTTTCCTCTTTGCTTTGGTTGCTAGGAAGCTCAGTGTCAAAATTTCGGCCCACTTTGAATGGTTCCACTCACCCATCCTGTGTCTATTCTGTACCTGGGGCCGGGCTGACGTGATGAGCAAGACACATCCCTGCCCTTGGGTTCTCCCAGTCTAGCTGGGACACAGGAGGTGACTAGGTTGCACCGATCAATGCTGTGAGGGGAAGGAAGCACAGGGCCAGGGGTAGAATATAGTGGGGGCCTAACCCACCCTTAGAGGGTCAAGGAAGGCTTCTTGGAGGAAGCACCACCTGAACTCAGTAAGAAGGGATGACCAGACATTTACCAGGTGAAGAGGGTGGAGAGGAATGTTCCAGGCAGAGGGAACAGCACAGGCAAAGGCTGTGAGGTGAGAGTGAGTCTGGGGCCAATGGTAAACGTCTATATTCTAGCTCTCCCTGGTTTTGTATACTCCTCAGCTCTTAGTTCCCTTTGCTCTGATTTTCTTAGCTTTAAATTTTTATCTTATTTTTTCAAGGCCCCGTGCATTCAACCGTGTGTGATACAAAGACAGAAAGAACCTGGACAGAATATTCCGTAGGTGCTGACATGTCTATGCTTGGTTCCGGTCTCAGAAGCCTGGCTCCCTCCCTCTCTCCTCCCAGTGTCCCGTAAGCTGGAGCTCTAGATGCTAAAGATGCTCACCGCATCCCTCTCTCCAAGTCTCCCCCAGCAGCTGACACATCGCAAACTCCCAAGTCCAACCTGACAGCTCGAGATGAATTACTGCATCAAGTGTCAGCTCCGCGGGAAGGAATTTCTACCGGGAAGTCACCGATATTCCCCACCAGCCCACGGAGCTCCGATTTTTTGCTTCTGCTGCTCTACTCATGGCTACTTCCGGCAAGAGAGGTCAGGCCACTGGCCCCCTGGAGCCTCGATGGAGAACGTAAGGCACTCTCAGTTGTCATTTCGTCTCCGCCTCACAGTCTCGTCCACGAGAGGGGCACCGGCTCATGGCGCAGCAGCCCCGCCCGCCCAGCTTCTCCTAACTCTGTGTGCAGACGTGACTCTCCCTTCCAGGGGCCCCTGCCTCTTGCCTGACCATGGGAGTGGGTGTGGATTGAGCAGACAGAGGACCCTTGGTGGGGAGAGTGGACACAATCACGGGGAGGATGAGAAGGGTGGAAAAGAGACAGCCCCCCACCCCAACTTCATTCCATGCCCCACGTGAGCCAGCGAGGCTCAACTCAGGCTGCGAACGTAGAGCGAAGGTTGAGTTATGTTGGCTTGATGGTGAATCTAATTTCAGTCCCCATTAGCCATCAACCAAACCAAGCAATATTACCAGTAATGACAACATCACAGCCTCGCCGGCAGAGAACGCTCTAGCTTTGCTCTGGACTGAGCTTTATCTCATGTTGCTTCAGGACCTTTGCACTTGCTGTTTCTACCCTTCCTCCAGATCTGCACAGAAACGGGTACAGCAAATCGTTCAGATCTACATTCAAATATCTCAGTCCACAGAAGTCTTCCCTGACCACTCAGGAAATACTGGCCCCCACTCGACCTCCCTCCACTGTCACCTCGCTCTGCTTAATACCTGCAGCACTCCACGATCTGAAATTAGTTTGCGTGTTTATTTACTTGTGATCTGTCTCCCTCTATTGGCCTGGAGACTTTGTGAGGACAGGGACTTTGCTTTGTCCCTGGCTGTATCCAAGGGGTCGGTCCAGTTGAATGTCTGCCACACGGGAGATGCTCACAGTATGTGATGAACATGGGAATAAATCAGCTCCACCTGAACTCCACCAGAAGCCTGTGAGGTACCCAGGGCTTCCTGAAGAAAGGCAGCGAAGCATTCAACTAGGGTGCAAAACTGAAGGGAGCACCGAAAACCTCAGAAATCAAGATAAATTAAAAATGTTAATGCAATCTTTAAGAAAATCAAAATTAATGCCAAAAATCTGTGATGACTAAAATATCAAACTTTTAAATAAAGAATCAAGACAGGATCCCACTGTGCAGAGTTCGTCACTTGCCTCACCCTAATCTTGGCCCGTAAACCCTGCATTTATTTAAAATTCTGATATTCTGCTCATCCTGGATTTTTCCTTCTTCCCTTTTTTTTTTTTTTCAGTACGCAGGCCTCTCACTGTTGTGGTCTCTCCCGTTGCGGAGCACAGGCTCCGGAAGCGCAGGCTCAGCGGCCATGGCTCACGGGCCCAGCTGCCCCGCGGCATGCGGGATCTTCCGGACCGGGGCACAAACCCACGTCCCCTGCATCGGCAGGCGGACTCTCAACCACTGCGCCACCAGGGAAGCCCAATCCTGGATTTTTTGCATTCAATTTACCTCTTAAAAGATGCTGCATTAAATACTATTTATCTCGCTGAGTTTTTTGGTGCCCCTTTTAATTCTGTGCCTCAGACACATGCCTTCCTCTCCTCACCCTCATCCGGCCCCGAGAGCTGAATGGGATGGCAAGTTTTCCTTGGAGAGCTCTTTCCTGGTCTCCCCACAGCTCACTGACCGCGCCCCCACATTATACGGAATGAAGACGAAGACGTGTAGAGGTCTGTAATCTGAGATCGTCTCCTTGGGGGCAGGGCCATCCGGTTCACGTCTTCATCCCCAGCCCACGAACTCAATCCCCAGCCAAAGAGAGAAAACCCCGGCCTGCAGTCACACACACCCCAGCCCAACCTTCCCCAGTCACGTGTCCCTTCCATCCCCCAGAGTCGGCCACTATGCAGAATCTGGCATTATTATTCCCATGAATACCTTTACACCATAACTACTTAGGTATATTCCCCAATCACTGTATGGTATTGTTGTGCACATTTTAAAAACTGATATGTACTGTAACACATTTTAGGCATTCTTTTGTAAATTAATCCTTTTCCTTCAGCATTTTGTTTTCGAGGGCAATCCATGTTGGTTTATGTATCTCTGGTTGAAGGGTCACGAAACGTCTTCTATAAAGAGCCAGATAGTAAATATTTTTAATCTCTGCAGGTCATACAGTCTGTCACAACTGCTCAACTCTGCCTTTGTAGCACGAAAGCAGCCAGACCAGGCACAGATGAATGGGCGTGGCCGTGTGCCCATAAAACTACAAAGAACAGGTGGTGACATGGATCTGCCCTGCGGGCCACAGTTTGCTGCCTCTTTATCCATTTTCACTTTGGTAACTGAGTTTTTAGTGTAACAAAATGTGTTCATCCATTCTGTCAACAGACTCCCTTTTGGGTGTTCACATTTCTTCAACACGACAAATGTTGCTGCTATAAGCTTCTTGTCTTTTCATTTAGGTGAGAGAGCTTCTCCTGCATGTGCACCTAGAAGTGGAATTGCTGGGCCACAGGGTACAGGCAGCTTCATCTTTCAGAGATAATGCTAGATTGTTCAAGAGCCATGAGATCAATTTACTCTCCCACCAGCAGCATGAGCTCCTGCCACTACGCCCCTGCCAGCACTTGGCTACATCAGACCTCTGGATTTTGCCCATCTGAAGCGTGAAATGACACCTATTGTGTTAATTCACATTTCCTGATTGCTAGTTAGTTGCTCATCTTTTCACGAGTTTATTGGCCATCTGAATTCCTGATCATCAGAACTCTTGCTCCTGGGAACTGCCAATTCCTAATTTTTGCCCATTTTTTTAAACTGGAGTGTTTGCCTTTTTTCCAGTTGATTTGAGGAAATTCTTTACATATCCTGGTTACTCTTTATCAATTATATGTGTTGCAAATTTCACCTCCCAGTATGTGGTGTGTCTCCATTTTATGCTCTGACCATCAGAAGTTGATTACTTTACTGGGGTCCCAGTGATCATTTTCCCCCTGTGATTTGTGCTTTTGTGACTTATTGAAGAAATTCTTCCCTTTGGGGCCAAATGACATGGGTTTGAATCTCAGCTCTATACTTGCTGGTTGTGTGGCCTGGGGAAGGTACCTAATATCCCAGAGCCTCAGTTTCGTCCTCTGTAAAACGAGGACAGTAACAGCATGCACTTCACGGGGTTACTCTGAGGAGGCCCGAAGGCACTTAGCACAATGCCAGGCTCATCCTCATCACCTTCTCCATCAGCAGACCTCCCCCCGCACAGGGACCCCACACAGGAGGGATGGGGCTACCTTGCTCTCCAGAAGGTCTGTGTTCTGCCGCAGATCATTCCGAGACCTCTCTGACTTTTCTAGCTTCTGTCTCAGCGCTGTAAGCTCCGCCTACAAAAGCAAACACCTTAACAGAAGCCCTTCCGCACTGGAGGTATAGGTTCCACGTACATAAAGAGTGGCCAGGGAACGAAGTAGGCAAGTCAGCAGCCTATCTGTGATGACACCCAGATGCCAAGTTCCTACGAGGGATGTTTTCTTTGACCATTTCTGAATATCAATGGCTCTGCTCACGCAAGTCTGGTCTATACCACCCCAGTCTAGGGGCTGAATGCAAATACTCAGAACAGGACCGCCGCTTATCCTGAGACTGGGCACGCCCGAGTGAGACGGGTGCTCAGCTCTTCGTCTTCCCTAATTATCACTTTTTGGCCAGTGGGTCAGCACGAGGTTTACAATACCACCATCAGGAGCAACTGAAATGCCCACGCACTGAAGGCTGATGGAGTGAACCATGAAACACACACACCAAGGAGGCCTATGTGGCCATGAAACGAGAACAAGGAAGACTTCTTTAAAAATGGGAACCATGTGACGATATATAAATGTATCACATTAACATGTTGCACACCTTAAATTCACAATGTTGCAGGTCCAATATACTTCAGTTAAAACATTTTTTTAAAGAAAATCCAAAACAATAGACATGCCATGATTCTTAAAATATATTCTGAAGTGAAAAATGCAAGCTGCAGAAGAAAACATAGTATGCTACCTTTTGTGTAAAACAGAAAGGAACCATTAGTTTAGGGTGTGTGTGTGTGTGTGTGTGTGTGTGTGTGTGTGTGTGTGTGTGTGTGTGTGTGTGTGTGTGTGTGTGTGTGTGTGTGTGTGTGTGTGTATACAGGCATACTTTGTTTCATTGAGCTGGGCTTTATTGCACTTTGCAGACATTGCATTTTTTTACAAATTGAAGGTTGGTGGCAACCCTGTGTTGAGCAAGTCTATTGGTGCATTTTTTCCAACAGCATTATTTTTCAATTAAGGTACGTACGCTGTTTTTTTAGACAGAATGCTATTGCACACTTAATAGACTAAAGTATAGTGTCAACTTTTGTAGGCTCTGGGAAGCCACCAAATTCACGTGACTCACTTTACTGTGATACCCACTTTATCTCGGTGGTCTGGAACTGAACCTGCACTATCTCTGAGAAATGCCTGTATTTGCTAATTTTTGCAAAAAGGACCAACAGGCAGGATAAATCAGAAACCAATCAGAGCAGTTATCTATAACAGGTGGGTGCTAATAGGGTAGAAGGGAGAGTAAGGGGAGTGCCCCCTGAGAGATAAGAAGATAAAGGACTCAAAAACTCTCCCCTTGAGTCTCCCGGATGAGCAGTAAGCGAGCGTTTGCACGCCCCCGGGGCGGTGATGGCGCCTCTGACCAGCACCCACTAGCCCACAGAGGAGCTGGCCACATGGTGGAGGGAGGTCTGTGTCGAAGGGAGCAGAGGGATATCTGCAAGGGGGCAGCGAGGGCTGTTGGCGGAGCATTCCCAGATGAAGGATTTCAAGGGGTGGGGCACCGGGTCTGGATGCAAACACTAAGGGGCGGGGCGGAGGGAGGCGCCCTGCCTGCCCCGTGCACCCACCTCCTTGGCGCGGAGCTGCTCCTCCCCGATGGTGGCACTCAGCAGGGGCCGAAGGGAACCCAGGAGCTGCCACCACGGCCAGTCCTTGACCGCCAGGAACACAGCCACATTCTTCTGGATGCACTGGGCAGCCAGCCGGTGAATCTGCAGGGGAGGGAGAGTGGAAACTGAAGGGCCTTTCCCAGCCCAGTTGAAGGAGGCAGAGGGTGGCAAAGGGGGTACAGGAAATGGGTTTATCCTAGTGGAAGGGATTGGGTAAACTTAAAAAAAAAACAACCTTCCTTTCATGGAGTCAGGCTCCTGGCATCAATATTAGGCCACAGTTTAATTTTGCATAACCTAATAATAATAATAATAGGACAAGGAGTAGAAAATATTATATAAAACAACAGGGTCACCTCTTACATGGGGATCAGGCTCAAAAGTCACTGTGCAAGGCAAAAACCATCCTCAAAAATCCCTGACACTGCCCGCGAGAAACAGTGGCCACGATTATGTCGCTAGTTGATATTTAAGGAAGGGATATTATTTTAAGCCCATTTAAACACAAATTCCATGCTTCCCACTCTTCTGTGTGCATCGGAATCTCCTGGAACGCTTGTTAAAACACAGACGGCTGGGCTCTACCCCAGAGGGTCGGATTCAGTGAGTCTGGGGTGGGGCCCGAGAACCTGCATTACTCACAATGCAGGTCCGGGCACCACACTTTGAGAACCGCTGACCTAGTGCATTCTTACCATAGGTGGGAATCAAGCTGACTAAGAAGCCAGAGGTCCTTTCCCTTTGCCACCATCACAACAGCCACGGCTCGCACAGCTGGCACAGCGCCTCCTACGGGCCATACACTGCCCAGAGCATCTTACACGCACCAGCTTAGTCCCCACTACAGCCCTGTGAAGGTAGGTGGTGTTATCATCTCCATTTCAGATGGGAAAACTGAGGCACAGAGAGGTACAGTCACGTGCCCAGTGCCACACAGCTTCTCAGTGGCAGTGTTAGGATATGAACCCCTGCAGTCTGGCTGCAGACACAGCCCAGGCGCTTAATTAACCTCTATTTCAAATCATCCCAAGGCATAAACTACCTAAGTGCAGTGCGCTGGTAAAACTGCCTACAGTATTTTCACTATTAATGTTCTTGCCTTTTTCTGTTCTTACCAAGTACGTACAAGGGAATTTACCAATTGACATGAGCTGGAGGCATGTGCGCTGAGACTCATTCTGGTGGCAGTAATTAACAACGACAACACTAAGGCAATGACAGCTGGTATTTACCGAGCAGTAACGACGAGCCACGTACTGTACTACGTGCACATTATCTCATGTCACCTCCACCCAGGTACTATGTGGTACAGATGGGATTCGAACACGCTTCCTGTTTGTCTCCAGAGCCGTGCTGCCTTTCTCCATCATGCAGGCTACAGAAAGGAGACTCAGTCTCCGGATATGTCTGAGGATGGTGGCCCAGGGTGGTTCAGGACTGAGGACCCTGACCTTGCCCTTTGGTCCCAAAGGCCTCTGTGGCCAGGTCCTGCCCACGTGCTCTCTGCTGACCCATGAAAGCCAAGTTCTCCAGAGATGGGACCGGTTGAAACCATTTCCAACCCAGGAGGGCTTGGACAACCTCGTGGATATCCTGACCAAGGCTAACATCGGTGGTGATTTGATGTCAGTGTCCTAGAACAATCATATCACCTTACAAAGTGTCTATTAAAGTCTGACCACTCGGGGTGGGTCTGCGGACCAGCCGCACTGGCACCATCATGGGAGACGGGCAGATCCCGTGCTCGCCCCAGACCCACTGGACCAGAATCCACACGTTAACATCCCACTGGAGATTCGTGCACAAGAGGAAGCGTGAGAAGCAGGGATTACAGCCCCCAGACCAGCACAGATGGTGCTTTTCCCCGATCCCGCGCCCCTGCCAGGTTCACAAGGCACTTGGGCCCCCGCACCTTCAGCTTCTTGAACTCCTGACGAGACAGAAAGCCCTTGCAAGCCGCCTGCAACAAGATGATGCTGTGAGACACCAGCCTCTCCCGCTGCTTCTCCAGCCTGGAGACCACGCCCGCCTTGAGGAAGACCTGGAAGGAGAGAAGGCTGCAGGTGACTTCGCTGCCACCGAATCAGACCGCCTCAAGTGGGAGGGGCTGCCGCTCAGACCCCAGTTCTCCTAGACCTACCCGAAGTATCTGTCAGTAGCTGCCCTTGACTGGGGGTCTAAATGGTCAGAGCATCTTGCCTCCTGATGCCTCCTCTTTCCCTTCTTCTGGCCCCTGGATGCTCAGAGTGTGGTCCATGCACCTTAGCATGGTCATTGTCACCTCCTGGGAGTTTGTTAGAAACGCAGCATCTCAGGCCCCACCCCAGAGCTGCGGAGTCAGAACTGGCATTTTCATTTAATCCCCAGGGGATTCATGCACACACTCATTTGAGAACCCCTGGTAGGACAGACCTGCCCAAGCGTCTCTGTGCACCGGAATCACCCAGGGAAGGTGGTCAATGCGCATTCCCAGGCCCCACCCCCGGATATGCAGAATCATGGGCTTGGTGTCAGTCCTGGGTGTGCGTTCTTTTCTGATAAGTGCTGTTGGCCCTGAGACAAGCGCCACCCCAGAAATACTTGGTCCTGCCTTATAAGGAGGGGCAGAGAATGCTGGGGAAGTGAGGGCAGCCCTCCTTGGTCAGGAGGGGATGGGGCCTGGCGGTGCCACCAGCGGGAGGTGCAGACACTGAGCAGAACACAGCGGAAAACACCGTTTCCAGGCCCTGGTGCACCAACAGTGGATGAGGGCCCCTGCAGCAAAGTGATCACTGCCTCCCCGGCACCCTCGCTGCTGCCCCCAAGAGACTGCAGGGAACACGGGAGGGTTTTCAGAGGGAACCAGCAGCTCTGGGGCCAGGCCTGCTCCGGCCAACGCGGTGGGGTCATTAAAGCTGGTGTCGCCTCCCCAGAGGCAAAGGAAAGACGCTCTGCTGCTGGGATATGTGTGAGTCGGTGACGGGGGAGGGTTACGTTTCAGACGCCCTGGTGCCGCTTATTTCTAAGCACAGTCCTGTGCGTTTCTTTGCCAGATGTGGCTTGTAGCCCCAGAGGTGTTCCGTTTCTCTGGAGCCACTGGTGAGCTCCACCTTGATCAGTGACATTGTCAAGTAATCCACGACATTATCAATCAACGGCTAACACTGATGGAGCCCTCCTGTGTTCTGGATCTGAACTAACCATGTGGTATGCAGGCAAAGCACTTTACACGCAGAATCTTACATGGTAGTTACAACAATCCCCCCATTTCACGGAGGGAGAAACTAAGGCTAAAAAAGGCATGTGCCAACAACCCTCCGCCAGCAGGTGGTAACACCGGGATTTATTTCCCTCTCTCTGACTCCAGAAGAGACTACAATTGTCACTGAATGTAATTAACATTTGCATGGCATCTAAATTTTTCAAAGCTCTTTCTCCTATGTCCCATTTTAATATGCAGAACAGTCCCACGAGGAATCTGTCAGCTCAAGGAAGCTGTGTCACTGACTCAAGTTCACATAGCTGGTGGTCAGCAAAGCTGAGACTCGAACCCAGAACCTCAAGTCCACACCCTGTACCCGTTCTCAACATCGGCAAGAAGCTTCACTTCCTCGCTCACATGATCCAAACACCGGGAGTTTGAGGCTGAAATGCAATTTGATTCCAGGTGGAACAAAGGGTCTCAATCGATTCTCCATTCCCTTAAACCTATTTTCTGTAATGAAGACCACTCTGCTAATCCCACAGCAGCCAATCGGTGCTAACTCTGTTTCACAACCCTCCATCGCTTTACAGAACACTATCAGCCAAGACCACCAAGACAATTAGCCTCATTGATATAAACACACGATTGACTCATTACCTATCAGATTGCTTCAATAATGACTGCATTATTTTCACAAGCTAGTGAGTCCCAAAAGCTGCTATAAAAAAAAAATCAATGATCAAAGTGATGACAGCGCTAGTCCATACATTACAAAAGGCAGCGAGTGCTGCCAAAACTGTTATTGATTAAGTATGAGGCTTTCATTAAAAAGATAATTGGAAACGACCATACGCAGAGTGGGAGTAAGTCATCGCCGCTGCAGAATCTTAGCTTGATTTTTTTTCTTTTAAGAGCATACTCCGACCAGAAGGCCGACGGCATGTGGAATCCCACCTTTTTCATAAATGTCATGGCCCTCGGCACAGGCTTCGATAAGGTACCGGGGGCTGAGAATCACAAAGAAAAATCTAAATTATTCACTTTTCAGGGGTCCAGCTGCTTATCGGGCCCACGCAGAGTGTAACATCCCAACATCCCTATCTTTAAGGGATCTCTGGAAGCCAGTTAGGCAAGCCAAGGTTTAAAAATCTAATATGGCAACCACTCTCCTTTTTGGTATTGCTGAGGAATTAGCTACCCGTCTCTTAGTAATTTTCCAGATTAGAGAAGTTTAATTCTTTAAACATTAAAACGCTATCCTGTTTGACAAGCATCCTGACCCCGTTGGCAAATGCCTGCCACAAATGATGACAGCCAGCCCCTGTTAAAGGACAATTTACTGAGTCTCACAGCCAGCTTGGGAGGTAGAGAGCAGTGGGTCCATTTTACAGATGTGGGAACTGAGGCTCAGAGAGGCTAAATCGCTTACTCAAGATTCACACAGTTAGGCAGTGGTGGGGCCTGGGTGTGGACCAGGTCAGCCTGTTCTCTTCCCCTATTCACAGCCTTCCCACCTATTAAGTGCCGAACCCTGCAAAGCATGAGAGTTGCATCTGCCCTTAAAGATCTCAGTCTATTGCCTTGCCTGGCTTCCCAAAGGGCACAGTGACCTTGATTTGCTCTGGACAGTTTCTTAGTGAATGCCAAGTATTAATAATAATAATGTTTTATTACGGGGATGTTTTTGGCTGGTAGACATCTTGCCTCGCCACTGTGAGACTCTGTATAGTGACTTTTCATCTTGCTGTTTTCTTCCCTGCTCTGCAATAGTTGATGGGATCACAGGGACTGATTTTGAAATTCATGAAATAACTAAGTAATTTATCTAAACAGTAGTTCTCAAACTTGAGCATGTACTGGAATCCCCTACAGGGCATGTTACAACCGAGACTGCAGGGTTCCATCCCCAGAGTTTCCGAATCAGTAGGTCTGGGGTGGCACCTGAGAGTTCTGTTTCCGGGGAGCTCTCGGGTGATGCTGCTGCAGCCGGTCTAGGGACCACACTTTGAGAACCACTAGTCTAGAAGGATGAAGTTCTTGGAGCTGAAGAAGAATTCCTCTGATTCAAGACCATAAACATCTGTGTGTAAAGAATTTGCTGTATATTTCCATTAAGAAACAATAGAACCCACAGCGTATTGAAGAGAACTTGGGGGTTGGACCAGTACAGGTTTCCATGGGAGCTGTGCTCCTGGCTCCCTAGAGGACCTGGAAAAGGGGCTGACTTCCCAGAGGTACACTTTCCTCATCTGTGAAGAAGGGATACTGTAATTATCTCAAGAGAGACTGTGAGGGAAAAGAGGAATAATATATGAATTTGCCTAGCATAGCACCAGGCTTGTGGTGGGAGCCCAGTAACCCAGGGGTTTATCTCCTCTGCTGGAAATGTCCACAGAGTTGCTGCCAGCTCCCAGCAGGATCAATCAGGTTGGAACCACAGCAGACTAACAGCTTCAACCACAGGCTGTAGAAGGACCAGGAAGCCTGCGGGGAGAGGCTCGTGTGTCTAGGGGGCAACGACCAGCGTGAATGACTGTGAGCTCTCCGAGGAAAGAGGTGTGATGGGGCAGCACACTTCACTTTGCAAGAGGTACTAATGGCCAATAGTGCCACCAACACTTTACAGGGTACCTGAACGTGGAAGGCAATTAATTGACAAAGGTTGCCTGGGTGCCATTAATCAATCAGTAGATAACCAAGTGGGGAGGTGGTCCCTTGGTCTATTCTCTCTCCAGTTTGTATTTCTAAACGTTGTCCCTACTGCCCTGCCCTCCTCCTGGTCCTTGAGTTTCCAACCTCTGTTCCCCACTCCCCACACTATGACCCAGGGAACGCTAGTTCTGGGAGGTGGTAATGCATCTTCCACAAAAACAAAAGGGTGAGGGTCCCAGGGTCAGATCATCTGGGGAGCCCCAAACACTGTATTTTCCCTCTTGAAAACTTACAAGCTGCATGAGCATATTAGGGCTCCATGGAATTCTTCTCTAAACGTTTCAACTTTTCTGGAAGGGTTTCTGGCTCAACACCAGCTTGGAGAAATCTACGTCTCTCAGCCCTAAAATCACGTACCTTCTTCTCATGCCCTTTCCTTTCACTTACTGCTGCTAATCCGCTAGGACGGCTGTTGTGTTACAGTTGGTTGCAAAGCAAAAGTTACAAGGCTCGGAGTGAAGATGGGTGTTTCTGAGGTTCCAAAAGTCCTACCTGAAGTCCAGATGTTAATTCTCCAGGCCACTGAGGTCCCTGGGAGTGTTACCTCTAATAAATGATATTCCCCAATGTTATTTCCTCCCACATTATAACATTTTGTCTTAACAGCCTTGTTACATAACAAGGGCAGAGATCACTTAGCCCTGTGTTCAGCCCTCTCTGGTGGAAAGGAGACACACAGAAGTAGTGGATGCTGAGGAAGGACAAGACTCAGGTCTCACGTGCGTCCCTGACGTCATGGGTAGAACGGCAAAAGGAAGAAGCTCTACTCACCTGGCTGTGCCCCACGGCCACTGTCTTCTTCTCCAGATCCAGGGTCTGCAGGAGCTCTGCCACAGCCTGGGAAAAAGAGGAGAGTTAGAGAGGAAGACAGGCTGAGGGCAGGAGACTCCCAAAGTGGAAGGCCAGCTGGCTGCATGGCTGAGGGATACACCGGGAGAGAGAGGGTGACCCCACGTGTCTGTGAGCTAACAGAGCTCCACCTCCCCAGGTAAGTGTAGAGGAGGAGCACGTACTGGGCACCTACTGTGTGCCGCCCACTCTGCTGGGACCTTCACAGACACCACCTCATTTCAGCCTCACAGCAACCCTAGGTAGGTCGTCATACTACCACGCCCATTTCATAGAGGAGAAAACCACAGATGCAAAACTAAATGGAGGATGTGTCTGCTACGGAAAACACCATGGCAGTTCCTCGAAAAATTAAACACGCAGTTACTATATGATCTAGAAATTCCACTTCTGGATATATACCCAAAAAAGTGAAAGCAGGGACTTGAACAGATACTCGCACACACTCATATTCATGCCAGTATCATTCACAGTAGCCAAAAGGTAGAAGTAACCCAAGTGTCCATCAACAGATGGATGGATAAAGAAAATGTGGTGTATACGCCCAACGGAATATTAATCAGCTTTAAAAGGCAAGGAAATTCTGACACATGCTACAACATGGATGAACCCTGAGGACATTATGCTAAGTACAATAAGCCGAACACAAAAGGACAAATACTGAGATTCCACTTACATAAGGTCCGTAGAGCAGCCAAATTCATAGAGACAGAAAGTAGAATGGCGGCTGCCAGGGGCTTGGGGAGGGGGAGGGGAGTTAGTGTTTACTGGGTACAGAGTTTCAGTTTTACAAGACGAAGGAATTCAGGAGATGGATGGTGGCGACGGCTGCACAGCAGTGTGAATACACTTACCACCACTGGACTGCACGCTTAAAAATGGCAAATTCTATGTTGCCTATGCTTTACCACCATTTTAAAAACACAGAATGAAAGCATTTCCCCAAGGTTATAAGTTACACATGGGCCGAACCAGACCCGAACCAAGGTGTGTCGGGCCACACTGCAACACCTATGTCTCGACTGCTTCCCAGGCCCAAGACAGCTGCAGAGGGCCCTAGGCTACTGGGGAATTTACCTGCTGTGTCCCCCGTGACAGCCTCCCCAGCACCCTGTCCTTCTCATCACATGTGCCAGAGATGGCCTCACTCTCCCAAATGTGTGAATAAATAGCGTGGCCTTTAACCCTGTGTTCCTGACCTAGGTTAGGGAGGGAGAGCCTGTGTTTAATTCACCTGTTTCCTCCACTGCACCTGGTACTGTTCTATGCATACAGTAGGAGCTCGATAATTATGACGACTGAATGAGGGAACGCCCAGCAAGAGAGACCCAGTGAGGGTAGAAGCGGGGCAGGGTTGGGGGGGAGTGTGGAGAAAGGCCACCCCCTCCAGGAGAAACAAATTCACTCAGAGATCCCCGGATGCAGCCTTAGCCAAAGCACCAGCCACTTAATGGAATTTTCCTCTTGTCGTCTAGGCCTGCAGGCTCTGAAACAAGGCTGCCAGAGATCCTTACCCTCAGATGAATGCAGGTCGTGCCTGGCTCCCTGGTGACTGCCAATTCTCCTCCCGCTGCACCCTCACACCACCCCCTCACGGACCTTCCATTCACCGGAAATCACAAAGTCTATCTTCAGAATAAGCTGTCAGAAAAGTAATTGCGACACTCAAAGAAGCAAAAGGTGTTATGAGACAGAGTAATCTGGTAGATGAGTTTCAATTCCATGGGTCATCGACATCACAGAAAACTTCCTAAGATACAAAAAAAAAAATGCTTATTAAAAGCCTACTCTGAGGCTGTAATCTGGGGGGAAGTTTCCTCCTCTGACCTCTGAGAGGAACATTCCATAGCGCCCCCTCCAAAAATTCAGTGGTTTCACTTAGTACATTTTAGCCAAAAACGTTCCAAGGGAGCTATAGGCAGCAGAATGCATAAAACCAACATATCCAGACTACAACATTTTTTTTCTCTCTGCACAAGAAGAAAACAAAATAAACATTGGCTGAAAACAAGATGGACGAATGGAAAAGAAATGAAGCCTATAGCTGGTGACAATTTTCTAACCTACTTTGGAGTTAACGCCCAGAGCCCACGTGTGGGAGGAAAAAATCAGGATGTGGAGTTAGATCCACCTGGACTGAGATTCTCGTTTAACCACTCACGAACTGTGTGACCCTGGACAAGCATTTTACTCTGAGCTGCAGGCTCCTCTTCAGAAAAATGGGGGGAAATAATGGCAGCTATGATGGAAGACTCTGTGGCTGTGCTTGTGGAGGGCTTCACAAAATAGCTGCATACAGTAGGCACTCAGTAAACATCCTGAGCCTGTCCTGATGTCCTGGAGCTGGTCCTATCAGCCTCTCTCTTGGATAAGATGGCGGTGGTGCTGCAGAATGCGGACTAAGCTTCCATTTCTCAGGTGTACCCCAAACACGGCCAAAACACACAACCGTCCCCACAAGATCCAGGGATTCTTCTCCGTCTCCCTGCTTTCTTAGAGCCCTTTAGAAGTCTGTGTAGCCAAGCACATTAGACCTCACGGAGATATTCTGTCCTGTTGACCTCACTGTACAGATAAGGACGCTTAGGTCCAAGTGACAGAGTGAACAGGTGGCTGCGGGCACTGAACTGTGCTTCTGACCCTCATTTTCCTCACCTGCAAAATGATGCTAACATTCCCTGCCTAGACGGTACAGGGGCTGGGACAATTAACGGAGGATATGTACATGAAAAGGACTTTGTCAGTGACTCTGTACTCAGCTGCTCTCATTATCAACATTAATATTACTCTTAGATTGAGCCATATGAAATTGTCACTTGCTTAGGTGAAATACCAGTGATTTCATTTGTTTCTACCTAATATAATCACTGCCCAACAGCCAGTTGGTGGATGACAGGGCAAAAATCCAGGTGACTGTAAGAAATTTCTTCCTTGTTCCGCATCTTTATGGAATCAGCTAACCCATCTGAATTGTCCCGACAGTTGAGGTAAAACCTCTCGGCATGGAAGGCTGAGTAAAATGTTGGCCATTTTGCTTCCAAAAACAGAGTTTTCCCTTGTGTTTTGGGGTCTGAGCACTGCTCTGAGTGCTTTACCCATAACTCATCTAATTTTCAAACCTCTGTGACTATCTCAGGAAGTTTTATGCCCATTTTATAGAGAAAGAAAGTGAGGTCGAGTGCAATGAGAGGACTTGTCAAACATCACATGACACAACCCCAGGGAATCAGAGAACTCAGCCTGTTCTCTGCCCTCGGACGCTGCGATCCAGGACAGCTCCAGTTTTCGCTAGCTGTGGGACCCTGAGCACGCCGCTCCTCCTCTCGGGTCCTCTTGGTGCCCTATTCGAGAATAGGAGTAGTCACGCCTATGCTACAAGGACGTGGGGGCGGTTTAATGAGACCACGAAAGCAGTGTGTAGGAGTGAGACTTCCAGAATGTCAGTCCAAGGAGCCTGACAAATCCTCTCCCCGCAAAACCATGACAGAAATGGATACAGTTTTCAAAAACAGCAACTTTGATACTCTGGAAATTGAGCAAGGGGATGCAGCAAACTGAGAAACATTTATTCAAGAGAAACTACTGGGCCTTTAAGAAGAGTGGGAGTTTATGGCAACCATGGCCAAGACCCTTCCACTCCCCACTAAGCTCTGTCACTGCAGAGGTCCTACCAGGGCGAGGCAAGCTGTGAAAACCATCCACTTTGCTGCCAGAAGGGGTTCACTTACAAGGATCAAAGCAAGGGGAAATGCCACACCCAGGAACACTGTCAGAAGCAGTAGTGCTCTTGGCAGCAAACAAATGGAGAAAGTCAATGGCACAGCCAGCCTAAGACTGTTACCCTGAGAGGGGCAAGCAACGGGCCAGTGACTAGCCAGGTCCCACAACAAGGAGCTGTAGGGAATAGGACAGTCATAGTGGG
Organism: Lagenorhynchus albirostris; assembly: GCF_949774975.1. Lineage (NCBI taxonomy): Eukaryota > Metazoa > Chordata > Mammalia > Artiodactyla > Delphinidae > Lagenorhynchus > Lagenorhynchus albirostris. Next base: position 69,118,411 of record NC_083108.1, read on the forward strand.
CCTTGAGAACCTCCCATAGACTCCTGGCAATCTGGAAGGCTACACGCATGCACGGGAGGGACTGAGAGAGCCTTAGGCATGTATATAACCCTACCTAAATATAAGGCCACGTGCACAGGCAGAAAACATGTGAAAGAGCCACACAGAAAGTGAGATCTGTGGCACATTGTAAGTGCCTGAATGTCGGATCCATTTTCCAACCCACACAGAGGACCGTAAGGATTAGATAAAAGCTTCACAGATTCAGAATGTTTGACCACAACCTCTCCTGACCACTAAGCTGTGCTGACACAGGGGCAGCTCTTGAGAAACCACAACTTACAATAAAAACAAGAGTGAAACAAACTGAAAGGAGATGGCAGCAGTCTCACAACGTGGGGGAGCCAGACTCCATAACCCTAGTTCAGATAAGTTACCAAGTAACTGGGAGAAGAGCAGCATTTAGAGGCAGTTTTATATTATTGAAAATGGCCAGCTTTCAACAAAAAATTACGAGGCACGCAAAGAAATTGGAAAGTGTGACCTATACCCAAGAAAAGCAAAAAGCAGTCAACAGAAACCCTCTGTGGGCTCGGATGCTGGACTTAAAGACTTCCAAGCAGCTCTTACGATGCACATAATATACTTAATATCACGCCTGGCACATGCTAAGTTTCAATAAGTACTAATAACTGGTAGAGGTTCTGAGGTTATAAGCCCCTCTGGCGCTGTGGAGTGATGACACACCCTTCACCTTTACCATTCTAGGCTCAAATTACGAGTCCTTCAACGTACCTGGGAGAAACCTAATTCATGCCTCCACCTGCAGAATCCTTTTGTGTCCTAGAATTTTGCACAGAGCTTTCTCTCCAATGTTCAATAAAAAGCACACAGTCTGACATCTCACGTTAAGCTGAACATGCCAGACGAGCAGCGGAAGACTCCAGGAACCACAAAGAGCCATGGCTGGGAAGAGCTTCCCCAACTCAATCCTCAGCAGGTAGTGTGCTGCAGGGAACCCACGGCTGTGGAGACAGATGCTCTCCTAGTACACCGTTTGGCTGCTGTCAGTACAGCACCTTCTCCAGGAAACCCACACCATGACCCAACGGCTGCCATGTGTTTGGGCACCTACTATGTGCCAGGCGCTTTGTTATGCCCTATCACATGTTGTCCCTGGTCACACAGCTATCAAGCATCATGGGGCACGGATGAATGGAAAGAGAGATGGCAGATACCAGGATGTGAACCCAAGTCTGTCTGACTCTAAACCACATGCTTTTAACCACTGAAAACTCTCACTTACACACTGATCAAATCATTCCATAAGGGGGGGGACTATATCTCTGTTCTTTAACTCTATAGGCTCAAGACTGTAAATAGAATGTCTGGCACAAAGCATAAACTATATGGACGAACGTATAAATAACACACACACATATTTATATAATTGGGTTGGTTAACACAGAATGGAAAACATGTAGAGTTATTAAAACAGTAGACCCAAACTGGAGGAGGACAGCAAGGTCAGAAAGAGAAGGATGATGAATAAATTCCAGAGGGCTAAGGCTATGGAAGGCCCTGTAAAAATCGTTTAGCATCATGAGAACGGACAGCTCCCTCTCTCCCTCCCCCCACCCCTCTGCCCCAGTCACGGGCTCACAGGGGCCTCTTCCCAGCAGAAAAGGACTCTGAGACAAATTCAGAGGAAATCGGGAGTGTCTACCAGGGTCTAAGACAGAAGAAGAGTGGCTGCCTTTGAGAAGACAGACTGGCATGCCTTAGGTGTGTTCAGATCAAGTCCCCAGGGACACAGATTTGGTTGGCTAAAATCAATCATCACTGTAGACTCAGGGGAAGACGGTGGGCCCAGGGCTTTCCTACCATGGGATCAGGGAGACTTAGCGATTCCTGCCTCAGCAGCAGAGAGACTGAAGGGACCAGAATCTGGGACACCGCCAAGGTGAACCGAATGAGCTCTTCCAGGAACCTGCCTGAGGTCACTCTGGGAGGGCTTCAGTGTGGGTTAAGGCATAATCTTAACCAGATGGGATAACCTGGGAGAGAGGAACGGGACCCATGATGGTTAGAGAGGGGAGACAGGGTCATTTTGGAGACCGGAGCAGGTGCCTGGGTGTCTAGAAGAGATGGGCATCCTCAACGGCTGGAAGTCAGCGTGAGAACACTGCTCCCTATAGAGGGCCAAGGAATGGCCAGAGTGGACTGACTTCCTTCATAGTTTTGCTTAAGCCAGTTCAAATAATAACGATCTGGTCTTCAAAGCTGTGCTCCTGCTGATAACCTTTTGGTCAACCATCACCAACCACCTGATAAAGCCCAGACTCTATCTCTGCTAACAGTGACTGTGGTCTGGCCCCTGCCAACAACCTCAGACCCTTTTCTTGACACTTGGCAGCATTTATGCTCCAGCCACACTAGATTAGCCACGTAACCTCATGACTCTGGATCTCTGTACATGCTGTTCCCGATGTGGCTTGCCCTGTACTTTCTCTTACTTGATTCCTCGAAATTGTCCCAGAAAGCTCAACTCAATCATCATCTGCTCTGAGATGTCTTCCCTGAATGTCCCACCCTCACCCCTGCTGCAAAAATCCGAAGTTTTAGATGTGTTTCCTGGGGCATCCCAAAACTATCCCTCTGTCTGGAAATTACTCATTTTCATCTTTCTTCCCCACGAAGCTATGTTCTGTTCATTCCTATCTCTCTGGCAGCTAGCACAGGGCCTGGTGCAAAGGAGGCACCTGGTTACAGCTGGATGTGATCAATAATAATTATTTTAAATTAACATCACAGATGGCACATTCTATACAAAACTTCACCAAATACTCTGTCTTCAAAAGGCTCCCGTTCGGAAGTCCTGTATGAACATGAACAGATGCTCACCAGCCCTGAGCATCAGAGGACTGCAAGTCAAAACCACAATGAGATACCACCTCCCACCCATTACGATAACTAATGCAAAACAAACAGAAAACCCAGTAAATAACAAACGTTGGCAAAGATGTGGAGAAACTGGAACCCTCGTTGGGGGGAATATAAAATGATGCAGCCATTACGGAAAACAGTTTGGAGGTTCCTCAAAAAATTAAACATAGGATTACCATATGATCCAGCAATTCCACTTTGGGTATATACCCAAAAGAATCAAAAACAGGGTCTCAAAGAGATATTTGTACACTGTGTTCATAGCAGCGTCATTCAGAATAGCCAAAAGGTGGAAGCAGTCCAAGTGTCCACTGAGAGAGGATGGATAAACAAAATGCTGTACTACATAAACACAATGGAACAGTATTCAGTCTTAAAAGAAAGAAATTCTTCTTTTAAGAATGTGCTGCAACATGTGCTACAACATGGGTGAACCCTGAGGACATCATACTGTGTGCAATAAGCCAGTTACAAAAGGACAAATACTAGGGCTTCCCTGGTGGCACAGTGGCTGAGAGTCCGCCTGCCGATGCAGGGGACACGGGTTCGTGCCCCGATCCAGGAGGATCCCACATGCCGCGGAGCGGCTGGGCCCGTGAGCCATGGCCGCTGCGCCTGCGCGTCCGGAGCCTGTGCTCCGCAACGGGAGAGGCCACAGCAGTGAGAGGCCCGCGTACCGCAAAAAAAAAAAAAAAGGACAAATACTAGATAATTTCCCTTATATGAGGTCCCTAGAGCAGTCAAATTCATAGAGACAGAAAGCAGAATGGTGGTTGCCAAGGGCTGGTTGGGGGGCGGGGGATGGGGAGTTAGTGTTTAATGAGGACAGCCTCAGTTTTGGAAAATGAAGAGTTCTGGAGATGGATGGATGGGTCCATGGATGGATGGATGGCAGTGGTGGCTTCACAACAATACAAATGTACTTAAGGCCACTATGCTTCAAAATGGTTAAGTATGCTTGAAAATGGTTAAGATGGTAAATTTTATGTTATATGTATTTTACCACAATAAACAGTAAAAAGCCCTATGTGAGGAATTTGAGAGCCTGAGTTCAAATCCCAGCTCTACCACTGCCCCACTGCCCAGCTGGGGGATGACAGCCTCATCTGCCTCTGCTGTAAAATGGGGATAATTCCCAGAGCAGGGAGGCTCTATCTACTGAGGGCCGTAACCTTTTCACATTACGCCTGATATTTCGTGATGAGGGTCTGTGCATCTGTGGTAAAAGGCACACACTATTTTTGTTGCGGGAGCACAACATATCCATCAGGGACCCTCCAAATGAGAGTACTTCACTGGGAAAGAGCCTTGTTTGAGCACCACGTGCATGTTGGGCACACAAGGGATGCACCAAGGCCCATTTCACACCCTGACAATGAATTCCCTCTGCTGCTGTCTAGTGTCTAATGATAATATTGACCTTTTCTAGCTGTCAAACTTGTCTTATTAAATCCTGAGGTCTTAAATGCTTTGCACACAGAGGCTGACAGTTTGCCCACCCGAGCACGTGTTCATGTATAATTCATGGCATATCATGTTGCCTGGCAAATGAATATTTATCAGCTTTTTCATAAGAGGCAGGATGGCGTTTCCTTTTGTTGCTACCAAAATCCTATGCTGCAGCAAATGAAATTTGTGAGCAAATAAAAAGAGAATAAGAAGCAGCAAAAACTCCCAAGTCCATTCCACTTGTAATTTTCCACTTTCCGAGGCCTCCAGCGAGTGTATGGAGGTGGCTTCGGTTTGGCTACAAGAGAGAACTGCTGAGTCGTCCAGAATAGAAATGCCTCCATATGCTACCCCCACTGCCCCCGCAGACAGCTCCCCCACGCCCCACTTCTGTGCTGTTTTCAACTGCAGAGGAGCCCAAGCCCCTTTCAATGGTTCCATTCCAGATGCTCTGAACAGAGATTAAGACTGGGGGGGACCTAGGATAAAGAACCCCAATGAAGCTTGGTACAGAGTGGCTGGTGGCACCCAGCCAGGCAGAGTTTCATGGTTTCCAAGATGGGTCGGCGGGGATAGCCTTGCTCCACACCAGCTTGGGTCTGAGGTCCCCTCCCCACGGTGACTCAGGAGGGCCACAGAGAAATGCCGCCTTGTCTGCAGGAGGTGGCCTGTGCCCTGGCCCTTGCTGCAGAAACGAGCCCAGAGAGGACTTAAGAATTGTGACTCTTTTCACTCTTCTTGCCTCACGACTCAGTGAGCTCAGGCATGCACGGGCACACTCATTTGGAGGGGGAGTTTCAACACGGTTGTGAATATCCAGCCTGTGTGGCTTGGCTGCCATCACTCTGGCCTTGAAAGATGATGATGGTGGTGCTGATGCTGCTGACAGCAGTTCATATATAATGAGCCCTTATTATATGCCGGGCCCTACGTCAAGCACATCAATTACACTATTGCATACAATCCTCCAAACGCCCCGCTGGAGTTGGTATTATTGTTGTTCCTATTTTACAGATGAGGAAACTGAGGCAGAAAGATGGATTCACTCGTTTAAGTTCACACAGCCCCAGCTGGGAGTCAACTGCAGGTCTGTTTGACTCTGGAGCCCAGGCTTTCTCAAAGGCGCTCCCTGGAATCAAGAAATTTGGGTTCAAGGACAAAACCCATGAATGCTCGGCTGTGTGGCCTCACGGGAATCATCCGTCTCCATGAGCCTACGTCTCCTCATTTATAAAAGAGATGTAACAGCTCTTGTTTTGCAGGGCTGTTGTGAGGATGCACTAGCCCTTTGCAAATTCTGAAGAGCTCTATCATTGATTAGCCGGTGGCCATTCTCAATAGAAACATTTACCGAGGCTTTGGCACTAGGGGTGAAGACTTCCGGCTCCAGAAGTTTACAGTAGAGATGGAGAAAGGAGATACCCAGGGGCAGAAACAACAAGGTTAGGTACATGTATTCATTCATTCATCCAACGGGAAATTTATCGAACACTTGCTGTGAGCTAGAGAACACACAGGCAATCTGGGTATAATTTCAGATAAGGATAAGTGCTATGCAACTATTAAAACAAGATGATGTGATGGAGAAGAGCATCTGAGCCAAGATCTGAATAGCAAGATGACAATGACACTGGCCAGGCAAGGACTGGGGAGAAAAGCGCTCCAGGCAGAGGGGACAGTTAGTGCAAAGGCCCTGAGGGGGTGTTTGGGACCACAGAGTCCTCTTTTCATAGACTATATCTCAGGGTGCTGGTGCCGAGGGGAACACTCCTATGGGTGGCAATGACGACTTTTCATCTTGCTAGGAGCCCCCCTGGCTGGGACTTGTTCTTTTCGTGGCTCTAATTCTTTCCCTGCACTTCCTCATGCAGGGTTTCAGAAGGACCATTCTGGGGTAGGCAGTGTCCTAAGTGACATGGCAGCGGGTGAAGTCTGGAGCAGGGGTCTGAGTCAAAGCTCATGCCACCGTCACCTTAGCCCCCAAGGCCCAGCTCTCGGATCCCGGCTGCCCCAGCTGCCCCCGGGGCCATCCCTACAGAACAGAAGCACTGGGGCCTCCACCCCCATCGCCTGGCTCCACATACCTTCTTCTCATCCACTCTCTCGGGGGCCGACTTGAGCTTCTTCATGAGCAGAGGGTCCAGCACCTGAAATCTTCGGCGGAACTGAGTGAGCCCCATGTGGTCAGCGTAGCCTGGGGTGGGGGGAGCAGAAGAACAAGGAATCCAAGTGAGAAGCCCAGCCCAGGGGTCCAGGGGTCTGCTCCCAGCCTTGCTGCTCACTGTGTGCCCTCACGTCTTAGGGCCTCAGTCTCCCCATTTGCTAATTTAAGAAATTGGGTTCAATCAGCATTTCCCAACTGCATTCCCCAGAACAAGGACCCTATAAAAGGCTCCAATGAAAGTTTGAAAAAGCTGCCCCCTCATCTGCTTCTCCGAAGGTCACAATCTGTGTGAGCACTGACGTCAAAGGCTCCAGACCCTCTGCAGGGGGTTTGCCCCGATTAGCTTCGCTTAACCCAGAGTTCTCCAAACCTGCTGGACCATGGAAAAAAAATTTTGTTTGGTTTAATACTTTTTACCGCCCCACAGACCACATGTGGGAAATGCTGCATCAGACGGTATCTACATGTTAAATCTAACATGTAGGATGGACACAGCTGCACCCTTCGGTGTGGGAAGCGGCACCTGAAAAGCTCCTGAGAGAAGGTGGCGTCTGAGCTGGCCTGTGAAGGGCCGTGAGAGCATGCCAGCGGATTTGGTGCGGGAGGGGTCCAGGCAGAGGAGCCACGGCAGGAAGACGCAAGGCTTGTTTCACAGTCATCGCAAAAGCAGTTACTGAGCTTTTATGTGTGCAAGACACGAGGATAACAACTTCCTTGTGTTACAGACACTCTGGGGACTGTATTATTACACCCATTATGTAGATTGGAAATTGAGGCCCAGAGAGTTCCAGTCACGTAGCCCAAAGTGAAGTCAACCCTAACTCTCCCAGATGGGATCCAAACCCAGACAGAGATGATAACGAATCCAGTGAGAGTAACCAACAATGAGGTGAAAGACAAGCAGGGACTGGGCCCCCAAGGAACTTGACATCAAATTCCAGACCTCGAAGCTTGGACTTCATCCTGGATACAAGGGGCGTGGTAGATCCTCAGTTGCCTTAAGAAGACCCCTCAAGTGGCTGGATGGGAGAAGGTCTGGTGAAATCTCACTCCATTTTGAGACTTCACTTTACAATAAGCCAAATGAATGAACCATGAGGAAGAGTCATGGTGGGTACATGTGGCAAATCCATGAAGCCTTCCTGGGGGAAGAGGAGGGTTTCAGGCCAGGTTGGAAGGATGCTGACCGCACAGAGACCCGGGGGCTGGGAGGTTACAGGCCTGTCCTTTTGAGTCAGACTTACTTGGGTTCGTATCTCACATCTGCCCTGATTAGCCCTCTGACCAGCGACAAATGCCCCTATTTCTTTGAGATTCAAGTTCTTCACTTGTCAGATGAGAGTAATAAGATCTCCTGTCACACAGTCACGATGAGGATTAAATCCAATAATGACTGTAATATTGGGCTGGCCAAAAAGTTCGCTCGGGTTTTGCTGTGCCACCCCGAACGAACTTTCTGGTTAACCCAATAAAGGAGGCTAATGTGTTTTGAGCACTTTCCCAGGTCCAGGCACTTTTCTGTTATTCCCTTATTAATTCATCAACCCACTCGACAGCTCTCTGAGACCTGAGCTATCACAGGAGATAAAAGGCAGGCACGATCTAGGGACCTGCCAGTGTCAGCCACAGTCAAGCCCAGGCCAACTGGCTCCAGAGTCCGACCTGTGCCCGCCAGTCCGCCCCATATGTAACGTTCGCTGAGCGTTTACTCTCCTCCAGGCATTGTGCTAAGGGCTCTGTGAGAACAACATCAATTAGTGTGCGTAACCGCAGTGCCCAGCACATCGTAGGTACCTGAGAAACAGCATATGTATGTATGCATCATGCGTGCATGTGTGTATGAATTCAGGCACACCTGACATGTTGCGGGTTCAGTTCCAGACCACTGCAGCAAATCAAACATCGCAATAAAGCATCCCCAAAACTTTCTGGTTTCCCAGTACGTATAAAAGTTATCTTTAGACTATACCATATTCCTTTTTTTCAATTATATACCATATTCCTTTTTAATATTTATTTATCTATTTATTTTGGCTGCACCGGGTCTTAGTTGCAGCACACGGGATCTTTGTTGCGGCATGCGAACTCTTAGTTGCGGCATGCGCGCAGGATCTAGTTCCCTGACTCAGGATCAAACCCGGGCCCCCTGCACTGGGAGCGTGGAGTTTTACCCACTGCACCACCAGGGAAGTCCCTAGACTATTCTATTAAGCATGCAATACCACTACATCTAAAAAACAATGTACATACTTTAATTAAAAAATACTTTATTACTAGTATTTTCCTGTTGAATTTTATAATTATTTTTACTAAAGGGTATTAATTAAATAAGTAAATTGATACACTATAATTCTGTGTTTTTATAAAAATAAATTAATAATTTAAAAAAATACTTTATTACTAAAAAACGTAACCGTCATCTCAGCCCTCAGCGAGTTGTAAATTTTTGCTGGTGGTGGGTTGGAAACATTGCAAGAATTACCAAAATGTGACACAAAGTGAGCAAATGCTGTAGGAAAAAGTGGTGACAACAGACTGGCTTGACACAGGGTTACCACAAACCTTTGATTTGTAAAAAAGTGCACTCTCTGTGAAGCGCGATAAAGCAAAGCACAATAAAACAACATCTGCTCGTGCATACGTTACATGTGCACAGATTCCAAATCATAAATATGTGACACATGTGTATGGATCTTTGTATGCTTGTAAATACTGCTTGTATGGTGTGAGACAGAAGTGACTCAGAGCAGAAAACAATGAGGAGGACTCCCCTGGTGGCGCAGTGGTTAAGAATCCACCTGCCAATGCAGGGTACATGGGGTGAGCCCTGGTCCGGGAAGATCCCACATGCCGCGGAGCAACTAAGCCCGTGCGCCACAACTACAGAGCCTGCGCTCTAGAGCCCGTGAGCCACAACTACTGAGCCCATGTGCCTAGAGCCTGTGCTCCACAACAAGAGAAGCCACCGCAATGTGAAGCCCGTGCACCGCAACGAAGAGTAGCCCCCGCTCGCCACAACTAGAGAAAGCCTGCACAGCAATGAAGACCCAATGCAGCCAGAAATAAATTAATTTAAAAAAAACAACAAGAAAACAATGAGGAAATGAACCAGGTCTGGGAGACAGAAATTTGGGAAGTTATACCACAAGACTTCAACCCTTCACTGAGCTGGAAGCTCCCTCCAAGTCGGGCGGCGCTGAGAACGCAGAGGGCGGACCCGCAGGGAGGAAGGGAACGCTGACCCATGCCTGCACGCAGGGACTCTAACCCACGGGCCAGGATGCCTCCGGCCGGCGGGGCACAATCGATCAGCCACGGGCTGTGACCACCTCGCTCTTCCCGTGCAACAGTATCTGTCTTCTTGTGCCTGTGGTTGCGTGGACCGGTGGGAAAATCAATGTGATGCTGAAGGGAGCAAGGGGCTCATCTTTGCTTCCAGCTGCTCCCGGCTTCTCCGTCAACTACCTCACGCCCAGGGTTCCGTATTAACGCGGTGGGAGGACACGGGGGCAGCGACCACAAGCTGAGGCGTCAGTGACCACAGGAATATTAAACAAATGGGTGCCCACCCAGACTCCCCGCCAGCCCTGCCGCCCCATCCGCTGACTTCGCCTGAGCTGTTTCTGGCTGGGAGGGGAATCCAAGGGGTGGCCTATGGGGTCTCAGAGGCAGAAGAGAATGGGAAAATTTCAGATCAAACTCAACTCATAAGATGAGCTAATGGGGGAACCCTGGTGCATGCTTGCTTTCTCGAATACAGGCCTGACACTTCGTTCCTTTGGCTGAAACCCCTTATTCCCCTATCACTCCATCACCTCCTCAGCTGGACCTGGGAAAGCCAAACTTCCAAAGACAGCATTCACAGGCTGTGTCTCCTGGTGGATCCGCCCCTCATCTCCCATAAACACCCACTCATTCTGAACCCGATTCCCTGAAAACCAAGGCTCCTCCATGCCTCCCTGCCTTTGCATACGGTGATCCCTCAGCCAAGCTCTTCCTATCCCTACACCAGCCAGAGGTGAGCTACCTGCTTCTTTCCAAGACTCAAATAAGACGTTATCTCCTCCAGGAGGTCTTTCCAGTCTCCCTGCTTCCTCCTCTGGGCATCCCCATGTGACACATGCCCTGGTCCCATCATGGACCAAGCTTGTTTCTACACGGATCTCCCAAACCAGGCTGAATGTCTTGAAGACCAAATATTAATCGTTGTGGAAATTTCACCCTCTACTCCAAGGCAAATGCCCCTGAGATGTTTGTTGTTGAAAGGAAGATGAGTAAGACACACCCGTGGCCTTCCAGGAGTTCACAACTAAGTCAGGAAATAAGATGGGCTTTGGACTCAGAGACCTCCGCATAAACCTAGGCTCTGCCGCATCCCGCTGTGTGACCCTAAGCAAGTCCCTTCTCCTCTCTGAGCCTCAGTTTCTTCATCTGTAAAATGGGGTAATCATAGCTCCCCCCTCACAGGGCTGCTGGGCAGTTTCGACGGGATGCTGCATGGAAAGCTCCTGACACACAGCTGATGCTCCTGTTCCTCGGCTGTCACTGGTCCAGGAGCGTGTCCCAGGAGTCAGAGACAAGGTGCTCGCTCCCAGGCTGCCTCTTACCTGCCCTGTGCAGGCGCAGCGCCTCCAGGATGTAGGACCCTGCAAGCTGCACCCGCAGTGCCGGGATGTCCAAGGGCAGGGACCCGCCTGCCCCGGGCTTGTCTCTACCAGGCTGCGGTGGAGTCAGAGACCCCTGCCCGCCTCTGCTCTCCACCACTGGGCTCGGCACCAGGCAGTGGATGAAGTGTAACTGAGACCGTCTGATCACGCTGATCAATGCATCCTAGGACAGAGAGGAGACGGGGCTGTGGTCAGGGCCAGGGTGAGACAGACAGGGGTCTGAACATTCCCCAAATGTATATGCAGTCTGACCTGGGCATCTCTGTGGGGGCCCTATGTCCTACACCAAGGACCTCCTATCCATGGCCTGATTTGTACTAATGAGAAATAAAGGACCTTTATAACAACCCTTATTATAACAGATGGAGAAATTGGGACATGGAGAGGACAAGCGAGCGGCCTAAGGCTGCATGGACCACTCGCCGAAAAGGAAGACTAGAACCCAGGACCTGGTCTGTGGGCTTTTCCAGTATAATATGCTATGAGTCATTTCTTCAAACCAATCCTTCCCACATCCCACCCTCCTGAGCTCAGCCTGACTCAGCCTGACCACTTGTTTTTGGATCAAGGTGTCCAGGTGACATCTTTACAGCCAGTGCTGGATCCTGCCGCCTCCCCTACGGAGAGCCTAGAGGTAAACATGCAGGCCTGCGAGGTGAGGAAGGCAGGCGGGGCTGGTCTGGCCGTGACATTTGTCACCTTGGTCAGGAGGGCAACTGCGGTTCCTGCAAACTTCCTGAAGCGGCTTAAGTTAAACCAAGGAGCTGAGGCTTTGGCCTCAGACTGGGACGGATCACTTTCCACCAAATTTCTTTGCTTCCCTGAGCCTCGGTCTCTTCCTTGGTGAAACGTGGGCGTTGCCCGCCCCTTCAGGCTCGCTGGGGAGCTCAGAGATGATGTGGGTGGGTAAGCCACCCTGGAGGCGGGCAGTGAGGCCACGACTCCACGGGGACAGGGCCCCCACTCACCATCTGAAGCTTGATCTGGGAGCACGGGGCCTTCCTCTTCACCGCGGCCAAGCTGCTGGCAAACGTCCTCCTCACCGTGCTGCTCCTCTGCTGGGCCTGCTGGGAGGTGCCCTCCAGGCCGGCCACGGCCCGGCACACAGGGGACAGCTTGGCCCGGGACTGGAACAGGCCCCTCAGCTCCTCCCTGGCAGGTAGGAGGGGAAAGAGAGAGGTGCTTCAGGGGGCTCACAGGGTGGAGCAAAGGGGACCCCCCTTGCCTCCTGCTAATCTGCCTCCTGAACCCTCCCCTCGAATCATACCCTAACTGCCTACTCTGTTCATGGTCCCTTCTGCCACACAAGCCTTTGCTCGGTGACAAATGTCAGCCCCTTCCTCCGTGCCTCTCTCCCTCCCCTGACCTCAGAGCAGCTTTCCTTCTACTGGACATTTCCGTCACCTATGTACCTGCAGGAATTCTACCCCGCCTGCACTTCCTTAGAGGCAAAATCATCTCGGTTATCCCGAGAACAGGTCCAGTACACAGCAGGTGCTTACTGTGCTTGTTGTCGAACAGACAGCCTGAGCGCCAGGCAGACCCTACTGCGCCCTAGGAGGAAGCGGGGGCCCAGAGGAGGACCCGTGCCTCTCTGGTTGCACCAGCCCATCCCCTCCAGTGGACACCTGCGGGCACCTTCCATCGCTCCCTGCAAGTCTGGGCCCCACCCCGGTCCCAGCCCTCAAGACCCATTATCCACCCGCCTCTACGCCTACCCGACTGTCCAATATTAAGGAAATGAGTCTTGCCAGCTGCACCAAGGGTGCTGAGAGAGGTTAGCTGCATGGCAGAGCGCACAGCCTAACATGGCTCGAATACACTCACGCTGAAATAAAAATCTGGGGAGGGAGCAGTGGGGGGCGTGAAGCCCCTGGAAGCAGCAGCCCTGAGAGCGAAGGATGTCGGCACCAAGCCCTGGTACAGGGAGAGAAGGTCGGGCCCACAGCCCTGACCCCTGCACGAGGACTGTCCCAACTGTGGGGTTGGGAGACCTGACTTCTGGTCTCCAATTCACTTTGTGCCTTGGGCAGTCACGTGTCCTCTTTGGACCTCCACTCCGTATATATAAAGCGAAAGCTGAGTGGGCATGAGAACCTCCTGGGAAGCCCCACCTGAGAGACTAGATGGGCCCAGGAATGAGAAAGCGACACCAGCAGTCCTGGTGCATCAGCGACCTTGGCTGCAGAACCGCATGCTAAGAAAAAGCACCGTTTGCTCTCAAAATCACCAACGCTTGGCTCTCAAGCCTGCAAGACACCCTGCTGGGATTTACCTCCAACCTGCCGTGCTCTCTCACCTCCAAGCACACGCTGCTCCTTTTCCCCAGAACGTCCCCCACTCACCAGGCCATCTGATCAACCAAGGTGTGCCGCCCTTCCCTAACCCTACACCCCTCACTCAGCGTGAGCCATGGGATTTTAGAGCAGAAGGGAAATTTACAAGGCCACAAGACGTGTGCTGAGGGCCAGCTATGAACCAGGCTCCTTAACAAGCCATCTGTTACGTTACATCACCAAAGCCTGACAGCACACGTGTAAGCTTGGTGGCATCATTCCCATTTCTCAGATTGTGAAACTGTGACCCAGCTCACGCAGTTTGAAAAAGGGAAAAGCAGCATTTGTACATTTGCCTGACTCCAGAGCTGTGCAACATGGCCTTGCCCGACAAACCCTTATGTCATGATGGAAAAAGCGAGAAACCCAGAGGAGGGAAAGGGACTGCCCACAGTCACCCAGGTGACACGGGGCAGGGATGGAACTTGACCCAGGTCTGCTGGCTCCCCACACAGCCCTCCATGTGCTCTTTACCCTTCCTTCTGCCCCATCCCCTGACTTGATCTCTCTCCAAGAGCTGTGCGCCCCTGAGCCCCCCCAGACACAGGCTTTCCAAACAACTCTGACCACCTAGACCCAAATCGTATCCCGGCTCTGCCACTTTTTTCTTTTGCTATGTGATCAAAGGCGAACCACTTGGCCTCCTGGGGCCTCAATTTTCTCATCTATAAAATGGGCCCAGGGATACAGTTGTTGTAAGAATTTTAAAAATGCTTATAAAGCATTCACCCTGATGCCAGGTGCATAGCAGGCGGTTAGTAAATGTTGTGGTCTGAGCTTCACTCGCGCGCGCGCACACACGCACACGCGCGCACACACACACACACACACACACAACAAGCATTTCCCAATAGCTCTTTGAAGTCAAAGCAGCCCTCTGCTAGCACTTCTGAGCAGAGCAGTCAAGAAATGCAGTGAGCTTTTTTTAATGCTACAAAACATTATCACTTTGGTTTTACGACCCCCTAGTTTGAAGATGTCCATAGAAGTCCTTCCAGTCACATCATCTACCAGATACTTGATGAAAGGCCAGAAGCCAAAATAAGAAGTCACAGCTTCCTAGCTTTTGTTCCACTTCCCCAGAAGGCCAGCTTTTCTCCTCAGCTGGACTCAGGCTGGCCCTGGGAGACACTGAACTGCTCCTATTTGAGTCCGGGTCTTTGCGACATTAGGGAGGGGTTCCTGTACTGCTCTCCATCACTGCGTTGCTGTGACTTCACGGCCCCAGCACCTCGAATGCCCCAGCCCGTCCCAAGCCCTGGCCAGGCTCACCTCTTCGACTGCTGCAGGATCTGGGGGGCGTCCAGGGCCGAAAGATTAGGCTTGGCCCTGTGGAGCCAGCCCGTGAGGTCATAGCGCACGGGGTCGTGTCCCAGCTGGTGGGCGATCTCGCACTGCAGGGGCTGCTCACAGGTCCGGAGGGCAGAGGTCCCTGAAAGCAGATACAGGGCATGAGTCTTGGGACCTGGTGGGGACACTCTGTCATCACTTGGCATCACTGAGAACACGCTTTTCCCATTTTAATATGTTCCAACCTAGCTGAAGCTACCAGTTCTGGGCACCCATATTTCCCCTGCTTTGTGCATTTATGTGCATTACATCCAACCTCGATTCTGTTCCTCCTTGCTTTCTTAAACCCAGGATACCTGTTTTTCCCAACTACCATCAGCACACACAATCTCCATGATTTTTACCATATCCATGTTATCACCTGGGCTATTATTTACTTAATGTTTTCTTTCAATCAACTCACATTTTTACTGGTAAAATGTATTTATACAGAAGCATTATACTGCAGATTTGGTGTGCCAGCCATATTTATTTTCTGATATTTGTGGAAATAAATACGCAATTATTAAATAATTTGAAAATGTGTGTGTGTACCACCTGAAATTGTCTTGAATACCAGCTACCAAATAAATGCACAGCATATTCTTGGGAGATGCTGGCAGACACCTGGTTCCAAGGGACAGAGCGGGAGAAACAAATGGACTTGGAGTTGAGAAGACCTGTGTTCCAATCCTGACTTGACCATGTATCACAGTGGGACAGGGGCCAAGCCACCTACATTTCAGAGCCTCAGTCTCCTCCTCTCCAAAATGTGGATTAGATAACACATGTCTCCCAGGGCGGCATAAGGTCTGACGGAGATAAGGGGTGTGGAGTCCTTTGGTGGGCGCCAGAGCAGTCTCTCGGGAAGCAGCACTTAGTGGGCGTCGCTGCCATTTCCTGCACTGAACCCTGTGCTGATGTTCTGGAATCACAAGAGGTTGGCCTTCACGTCCCCAGAGCCCAGCGTCATGGCTGGCACGTGACTGGAGTCTGGAAGTGCTTGTGGAATGAATGAATGGATGGATGGATGGATGGATGAATTCCTGATCATTTTTCATATCACTCCCATTGCAGTGATGCTCTCAGGCTGAGTAACGGCTCCAGACCAATTATTATCAGAAGGTGTAGTACCATCTCGGTTCTCGTATCTACTCTGAATGATCTTCCTACATTTTCTCATCCCGTGATTGTCAATGGGCCAACATGTATCCAGGATCTCGACTGCCTCCCTTAAATCTTAGTTTGCTTCCTCTACACTTCACTGAGCTAAGAAACGAAGGACCTGCGTTTCTTAGAACTCTGCACAAAATAAACAAAGTCCGAGAGTCTTCAGGTTCTGCTAAGTAAGGGGCATGGATTCTGCCGTCTGTTTGGCTGCTTGGAAATCCTTTGTGCTCACTTCCTGGACCTCCTCTACGTTCTGGATCATTAAAGTTACCAGAAAGGCACACTTCTGGTTAAGTGAAGTATCACTGCGTCAAGAGTGACCCATGAGCCCTTCAGAGCCGTGCAGTCCCTGCCCTTCCATTGAGAGAAGAGCGAGGGACTTCCCTGGCAGTCCAGTGGCTAAGACTCCGTGCTTCCAATGCAGGGGACCCGGGTTCAATCCCTGGTTGGGGAACTATGATCCCACATGGCACGCAGTGCAGCCAAAAGATTAAAGAATGAGAGAGAGAAGAGCAAGGGACAGAGCAGACACTCGGCCCTGGGACATACGTCCCCGACTCCCTGCAACGCTGCAGGTGTCTGTTTGCAAGGCTGCCTCCCTGCCCTGGACCGGAAGCAATGTGAGGGCAGGGGTCATGTCCATTCAGCATGATGTCCAGCAGCTAGCACAGAGTTTGCTTCGAATGATGACCCCAAGGGCATCTGGGGAGGGGGAGGAGGCCCAGAGTGAAGAAAGGCTGCTCATGTGTGCTAAGCCCTGGCCACCCTCCATCACTCAGTCCTCGCTCTGGTCTGTGATGTAAGCGTCACTGGCGCCCAGCATGCACCTTAGGTGAGAGACAACATACAGCGAGCTGGGTCAGCCAGAAAGCCCCACGTGTTCTGCTTGAGTGAACGTTCCCATTAAACGTTGGGACGATGATAAGAGCTAATCAGAAAGCCCTAGAGGCAAAATATACATATATATTTTTAATACTGAAATGTCTGAGTTAATGTGTCTATCTCAGTCGGTCCAGACAAGATCTCTCCCCTGGGAACCGAGAGCCTTGCAGCATCCTGCTCGGGGTGTCCGGGACCGGCATGGTCAGGCCTCGCAGGGAAAGGACAGGGGCCGAGGGCCCTGCCCCAGCCACACCCTACACGACACTTTCCACTTCTGACCCTACTCTCTGTGTCTTTAGCTGAAACATCAGGACGAAAACATTCCATTCGAGAACTCCATTTCATTCGATTCTGGATCACCAGTGTGACTGGAGCAGAGCAAGCGAGGGGTGGGGAAGAGAAGATGGCAGGTATCCACGGGGGCCCTGCTATGCTCCAGGCACTGGGGAGACAGCAGAGAACAAGACAGGGGCACCCCGCACCCTCGGGGCGTACTGGGTGGTTGGGGGATTGACGAGAAGCAAGCAAACGGGTCACCAAACATCCCAGAGCCCAAAAGGGGCCCTGAAGGAAACAAGCAGGGCGTCTTGTGATGGGACAACGTGGCTGAAGAGGGGACAGCTACAGACAGGGGTCGGGGAGGCCTCTGAGGACAGCCCTCGCGCAGGGAGCTGAGGGAGCATGTACAAACGCTTCTAGGCGCACACAAGCTCCTCCGTGCTCACACCGGCCCCCAGGGTTATCACCATCTTACAGACGGGAGAGGGAGGCGATTTCCCAGAACTCACACGCATTGCAACTAACTAGTGGAGCAGGAGTCCAACCCAGGTCTCTGGGGTCCAAAGCCTGGGTGGGCTTTTAACAGATCTGCCTCCCGGCTTCCTGTGGGTCTACCGTCCCCCGGAAAAATAAAAACCATTCCAGAACCCTGGAGACATTTCCTGCAGACAGAGGCTCCTTTCATAACCTGGAGAAGGGTCAGGGCTCTGGCTGGCCCTCTGAGTGAGGCCTCCCGGGCGCAGCGCCAGCTCCGTTCTCTGTGCCTATGGGGCCCCGGTCAGCCACATGGCTTCTCCAAGGCCCCAGATGCCCCCGGGAGGTGGGGCGTAGTGGAGCACACAATGCCCAGCTCAGACTAAGGGCTCCACAAATGGCAGTTTCATCTGCCCCTCCATCCCCGTTCGCTGGCTGGCAGAGGCGGACGTACCTCAGAAAACAGAGGTGACCTTCAGGAACAGAGATGACCGCTGGCAGCATCACATGGAGCACTAGGGCCCCCTCCGCACCCCCGGCGGAGGCAGTCCAGGGCTGCGCTATGACTGCCCCAGGCGCCGGGCACTTTGCTTTCATGAGCCCCTTCCTTGCTCTATTTCCATATATATAGATATAGATATAGAGAGATATGTATTGTGTGTGTGTATACATGTGTGTATACAAATACATATACATACACACAAATTACATTTCACGACTGTTGGTATAAAAGCAAATAGATTAATATTAGTAATATATAAGTGTATTATATTAGCTTACTACGGCTGCCATGACAAAGTACCACAGACTGGGTGGCTTAAACAACAGAAGTTAATTTTCCCACACTTCTGGAGGCTGGAGGCTGGAAGCCCAAGATCAAGGGGTCGCCAGCAGGGCTGGTTTCATTGAGGCCTCTCTCCTTGGCTTGGAGGTGGCTGCCTTCTCCCTGCATCTTTCCTCTGTGCATGTCTGTGTCCTAGTCTCTTCTCCTGAGGACCAGTCATATGAAATTAGGACCCACCTCAATGACCTTATTTAACCGTTATTACCTCTTTGAAGACCCTGTATCTATATAAAGTCACATTCCGGGGTGCTAGGGGTTAGGAATTCAATATGTAAATTTTTTTGCAGGGGGAATACAATTCAGTCCATAACATGTACTTAACCTAAACGTTCATTTTTTCTTTTTTTTTTTTTTTTTTTGCGGTACGCGGGCCTCTCACTGCCGTAGCCTCTCCCATTGCGGAGCACGGGCTCCGGACGCGCAGGCTCAGCGGCCATGGCTCACGGGCCCAGCCGCTCCGCGGCATGTGGGATCTTCCCGGACCGGGGCACAAACCCGTGTCCCCTGCATCGGCAGGCGGACTCTCAACCACTGCGTCACCAGGGAAGCCCCTTTTCTTCTACTCTTAACAGAAATCAAAAGACTTTCACGGGCCGCTAAGAGTACCACGGGCCCCAGGCACTGCCCCTCTTGCCTGGGGGAGGAGTCGGCCCTGGGCAAGTCGCCGCAGACCCAAGCTCTCCGGGAGCCATCGGGGTATTAACGCTCTGGGCACGGTCCAGGGAGAGCGGCTGGAGCCAGCAGGTGGTACTGCTGTTTCTGCTGCTGTCAGCAAATCCAGCGCAGGAGTGCTGGCGGTGTATCCCGGACAGAGGCCCCAGCCCAGCGGCACTGAGAGCTGTCACATGTCTTTCTCCAACTCTTCCTCCCAATTTCTCATAAGCCACTCCAGTCAGACGGTCACCCGCAACGCTCCCATTGGAGTCGTACCTGTCTTGGTGGTCAGTGACCTCCACACAGGCTAAGTCAGTGCAACTCCTCAGCCATGCCTCACTCGACCTTTCAGGAGCATTCAACTCGGTTGGTCCGTCCCTCCTCCTGCGGCTTCCAGAGTGCCACATCCTCCCACTCCCCTCCTCCAGCCCCGGCCACTCCTCCCCGGCCACTTTTGCTGGACACAAGCTTTGTCCCTGGCCCCTTGACCTTGGAACGTCCCAGGGCTGAATCCCTGGCCATTTTCACTGCCAACCCTCATTCCTTTAGTGATCTAAACCAGAACTGTGGTCCTCAACATCTTACAGATTTTTTTTTTTTTTTTTTTTTTGCTTTATCATATATCTCCTCTGCTAGAATATCAGTCCCTTGGGGTGAAGATTTTTGTTTCGTTCACAGATGTATTTCCTGGCCTAGGGCAGTGGCCACCACATTTTAGGTGCTCCTGAAATATCTGTTGAATGAACCAGTGAATGAATGACCCCACATCCTGACCACCATGTCGCTTAGGACCTAAAAGACCTCAGAGTGTATTTGTCTTCTTACATGCCTGGGGCTGCCCAGGTGAGGGGGGCTCAGAGATTTAGATCCAGACAAGGCTTGTGTTGAACCTGCCTTCTGACACTCACCCTCTGCGTGATCTCAGACAAGCGTCTCTGCAAGCCTCTCTCTGGAGCTCACTTTCCTCATCCTGGGGGGTAAGAATATCGATCCCCCAATACGTGAGAGAATTCTACCAGACGCTGCACGAAGCTCAGAGCACGGGCCCCCCGTGGAGTGCAGACAGCATTCCTCCAGCTCGTGCATCCACAGGGGTGATCTTCTTGGTCGCATCAACAGCCTCGGCCTCATCAATGACGTCACACCTGGCCGCTGATGACGAAGCTCCTCAGGTACATCCTCTCACCCAGTCACAGCAGTGGAAATTCTGGTGAAAGGGAGGCCAGGGCGAGCTCCAACCCCATTGCTCGAGACTACATGAGATTTGTTCGGTGCCACGTTGGTGAAAGTACGAATAGCCGGACTTGAACTTGAGGCTGACACGTGCCAAACCCTGTGGTCTCTGATTTCGCTGTCCCAGCTCGAAGTGTCCATCTCGCCTCACACTTTTCCTCCTGCCAATCCAGCCCATCACCCAGTGCTGGGGACGCTGCCTGCTCGGTACCTCCATAGTCCGCCCACCTCCCCGGGGCAGGCAGCTCCGCTCTCACCTCCCTGGCCTCCTTCCTATCGTGTCTCCACGCTGCAGTCTGGGTGAACTTCCTAGAACATGAATCTGACCGTACCCGCCACTGCCTAGAATCCTTCATGGCTTCTCATTGCTCTTGGGTTAAGACCAACGTTTTCTGTGAGGCCTGCAAGGGCTTGAGGTCTGAGCCCAGATGACATCTCCTGCCTTGTCCTGTACTGCGCTCCCTGCCCTCTGTCAGATTTACCTGCACACCGGCCCCCCGAGGGCCCCCGGCTCCCAGAGAAATGAGGTCTGCCTGCTGCCCACCACCAAACCCCAGCCTGCCATCTCAGGCTCAGCGGCCACACACGTGCTTATGTGTTAGCCTGTCATCTCCCCCTGTCCCCGACTCCCCCCAGCAAGGACACGGAGCCCATCAGTGCATTTGTTGCCATATAGAATGGTACCCAGCACACGGTAGCTGCTCAGGACACTTGAGGAATACGTGAACGAATGAACACACAGATGAACGAAAGCACACCCAGGCACACGCACAGACGTTCCTGCACTCAGACTCCCCACCCTGCCGTGCAGGCCTCATCGGGGCGTTGACAAAGACAGATTCAACCCCAGGCTGGACTCAGCACCCCACCCCGACTCGCTCCCTCACCTTCAGCGCCTTTCTTCTCAAAGGTGGCACAGAGGCGCTCGAGCACCACGCTGTCCCCGGAGCCCTCCACCTGGACCTCCTCATCCAGGAGACAGAAGAGGCCCCTGGCGTCCTCAGCACCTCCTCCGGCTGGCAAGCGGACCTGGCAGATCAGGATACACTGAGGAGTCCTGATCCCCTGACGGAGGCCAGGCCTGGGTTTCCCTTCCCACCCGTGGGAGTTGGGGGCACCTGCCTCCCAGGCATCACAGGCCTAGATCCACACTCCCTACACCCCACACTCCCACTCACTGCAAGACTCTCAGTGTCGAAGCCACAAAACTAACAGCCTCTTGGTTACAAGGGGTCCAGATCCTGCCTGTCTTCATTTCCAGGGTGACCTTGGGCAACGTAACTGCACCTCTCTGAGCCTCATTTTTCCTCTTTTGCAAGATGGAGAGTGGTAATACTTTCCTCCGAGGGCTGTCGTGAGGGTTTAATAAGGGCAAGCACTCTATAAACTACACATCTCTGGCTCCACACAGGCAGCTGGTCTATTCGTGCACAGCCAAACATGAAAGGATTAATCCCATCTGCATCACTTCCTCTTAGAAGTCTTCGTACTTTTTTAAACTAAAATCTTGAGGAGAAAAAAAAAGTTCCCAAAGCATGTCTTAGAGAAGGTGAAGTTGGTTCAGGGGCACAGACGCGGAATTCTAAATCTAGCTCCCAGCGTCAGAGACCATCCAGGCGACCCTGAAGCTTTGCATACGGGAAACTGAAAGAGGCCTGGAGAGTCTGCGGGACTCATCTGAGGGCCCACAGCGGGCTGACACATCTGAAAATGGTGCCAAGTGGTTAAAGTGGGAATGTGATGCATATGATGGCCAACGGTCCCAGTGCGCCTGGGGCCAGGGGCTTCCCAGGACGTAAGGATTTCAGTGCTGAGGCCAGCAAAGTCCCTGACAAATCAGCACAGCTGGTCACCCTAATTCAGGAATATTAGTCCACACCCCGCTGACAGGGGTCCAGAGAGGGGAAGGGACACGTCCAGGGTCACATGGAGAGGCCCAGGGGCAGAAGTGGACCTGGATCCCAGGTATCCTGAATCTTCACCTTGGCCTTATTTGCTGGGGTTGAAACCTACAGTCAACCCATCCCCAGAAGGCAGCTGTTCCAGCCACTGCCCAGGGGGCCCAGGGATGCCATGGTCCTTCCCCTCCTTGCACTGCCCGGGTGGTCCCTTCAGGCCTGCCCCTCCCAGGTGAGGAAGCAGGACGGGGACGGGGAACCAGCCGAGAGGTAGCAGCAGGAAGAGGTACCAGCAGGAAGTAGCAGCAGGTGTGAGGGGCCGGCTGGGCGCACAGACTGAGAGCGCTTTGCAGGGGCAGGCACAGCCTGCTGCGAGCCCAGAGAAGCCAAGGGACCAGGACAAGGTGTCCAAGTGCAGGAGAGACGCAACCTGCGGGACACCTACTGTATGCCACACACCCTGCAGGGGCTTTACGTGCCAGATACCACAGGCGTTCACGACAACCCAGGGGACACCATCTATCGTTCCCACTTGGGTGATGAGGAAGCTGAGGCTTGGAGAGGTTAAGTGACGTGCCCAAGGTCACCAAGATCGGACCGGAGCCCAGCAAGTTCCATGGCCCAAGCACTCTCACACCAAGATGCGCAATGGCCGAGGGCAGCTCTGGTTGAGCATAGGTGCAGATCTGGGGTCAGCACAGTGGGTTCTGGGGCTGGGGAAAGGGAGATAACGACTCAGGTCTCCCCCAAACTAAAGCCTGTCTGCCTCCAAGAAGCTCAAGGGCCTGGATCCACCATCGCCCCCGCTCTCCATCCCCCAGGGGCCCCTATGGTCGCAGTCTCTGCTGGGCACAGCACCTTCCTCTGGACACCCGAACTTTCCAGGTGACAGGGCTGGAGACCACTGGGCACCGGCCCTGGACTCCCCTCAGCTCAGACCACAGTCCAGGTGTGGGTGCGTTCTAAGACGCAGACTCAGGTTCTCAACCTGATGGGATTTAAATATTCTTTGCCCAGGCCACACCCCCCAGACCAATCAACGCAGAATCAGGGAGTGGGTCCCAGGCGTCGGTGTTTTTAACAATCCCTGGGTCATGCTAGGTGCAGGCAGTTTTGAGATCTAGTAGCAGTTTTGAGATCTAGTAGCTCAAATCTGCCAGGATCTCTAAAAGGGCCGTGCGACACCTGAGAGGCCGTGTTACCTGCGAAGGACTCTGGTCCACAGCAGCCACCGTGGTCCCCAGGGATGGCTCCGGGAGCTCAAACTGCACAGGAACATCCTCCTAGAGAGCCACAGAAGTTCAGCATTAGCTCCTTCCACGAGCTGAAGGGGAAGACACTTCTGAAGGAGCAAAGAAAAGTGAGGACTTCCATCGTCACACCTTGGCCATTTTTTTTTTTTTTTTTTGCGGTACGCGGGCCTCTCACTGCTGTGGCCTCTCCCGCTGCAGAGCACAGGCTCCGGACACGCAAGCTCAGCGGCCATGGCTCACGGGCCCAGCCGCTCCGCAGCATGTGGGATCTTCCCGGACCGGGGCACGAACCCGTGTCCCCTGCATCGGCAGGCGAACTCTCAACCACTGCACCACCAGGGAAGCCCCAAGGCCATTTTTTATTATTATTTTTTAATCGTGGTAAGAGTAGACATGGCATAAAATTTAACATTTAAATCATTTTTAAGTGCACAGTTCATTGGTGTAAAGTACATTCACACCGTTGTGTAACTGTCACCACCATCCATCTCCAAAACGTTTCTTACCTTGCAAAACTGAAACTCTGCACCCATTAAACACCAACTCCCCATTTCCCTCTCCTTATTTCTGTGTCTATGAATCTGACTCCTATAAATACCTCGTAGGAAGAGAATCGTACAGGATTTGTCCTTTTGTGACTGGATTATTGCACACTTAGCACAATGTCCTCAAGGTTCATCCAGTCGTAGCATGTGTCAGAATTTCCTTCCTTTTTATGGTTGAATAATAGCCCCTTGTGTGAAGAGATCACATTTCTTTATCCATTCATCCACTGATGGACACTCGGGTTGCTTCTACCTTTTGGCTATTACAAACGATACTGCTGTGAACATAGGCATACAAATATCTCTTCGAGACCTTGCTTGAAATTCTTCTGGGTAGATACCCAGAAGTGGAATTGCTGGATCAAATGATAGTTCTATTTTTAATTATCTGAGAAAACACCATACTGTATTCCACAGCAGCTGCACCATTTTTATTGTGCACAAGGGTTCCAGCTTCTCTACATCCTCCCCAACACTTCTTACTCTTTTTAGTCTAGTGGGTGTGAAATGGTATCTCAATGTGGTTTTGATTTGCATTTCCCTGAACTAGTGATGCGGAACATCTTTTCGTGTGTTTATGGACCATCTGTATATCTTCTTTGGAGAAATATCTATTCAACTCCTTTGCCCATTTTTAATTGGGTTCTTTTTGTTTTTTATCATCACCCTTAGCCTTTGTGTGAGAAGAAAGGATACAGACCAGCATCCCAATAACATCCTAATACTGTTCATCCTCAGGGTGGTCAGCAATCATGGTGAGAGCTTTATCAGGAACTGATAATTCAGGGCAAACTTTTCTAATATTTACTGAGTACCTAATAAGCGCTGGGCTGAGTGCTGGGTGCTGGATGGAGCAAAAAAACTACGGATAATAAGAGTTGGCATATAAAAGTAACCAGAAATATCCAGATAATGCTATGCTCAAAGATGTTCATCACAGTGCTGTTTATAACACCATAAACATGGAAATAACTCAGATGGCCAAAAGAGGGTTCAGACAGAATCAGACATAACCGCAAACATGCATCCTTACTAAGAGCTGTGAATGGAGTGAGGAAATGTGAATAACATAATGCTGAGGAAAAAGACTATAAACTCGTGTGTACAGATGGATGGGAAATCTGTAGAGAAGACCATATATGGATAAATGGCTGGTGTAAGATACAGACAGGACAGTGGTAACAGTGGTTGCCCCTGGGTGGTGGGGCTAAAAGAGATTGTGTTTTCTGCTTCTTGACACTTACACGCACTTTCCAGTTTTTAAATAAAAAACATGTTTTACTCTGATCAGAAATAAGTGAAATATTATGGGACAAAAAAATATGATGGCTGCTACTATATGTGGAATGCCTAATACACATTACGCATTTCTCTATCCCACTTCATCAAATGCTCCAAACAGCCCCTTTAGGCAGTACGGTAAAAATGACTGTGAAAATAACCGCCACCTCTCCCCTTCCCCGTATCCACACTCTCGGTACAGATATGGAAGTTTCTCCCATCAAGAAGTGGATGCCATTTCCCCACCCCGTGAGTCAGGGGACTTGGACTTGGACTTGGACTTGCTGTGACCAACTGATTACAGCAGAGGTGACGTTGCCAGTTTCAAGTCTTGGTCCCAAGGGGCCCTGAGCACTCCTGCTCACTCTCTTGGACCCCTGCCCAGCGCCATGAGAACAGCCTGAGCTAACCTGCTGGAGGACAGGGCACTCCTGGAGCACAGGTGAGTCATCCTAGCCAAAGGGCTGCCTGGATCAGCTCATGGCCAGCTGACCTCCAGACACAGGGGAGAGCCAGCCAAAAGCCACCTACCCAACCTGCCTCTGACCACAGGCACATGCTCTCCCAGCCAAGACCAGAATAGCTACCTAGGCAATCCACAGACCTGCGAGCAATAACAAAAGGTTATTATTTAAGCTACTATGTGTTGGGACAGTTTATTATGCAGAATTATTGCGGGAAATGGTAACTGATACAGGAGTATTGCTATTTCTATTTTACATGTGATAAAATTGAGGTTCAGAGAGGGTGAGTGACTTTCCTAAGGCCACACAGCCAATAAGTGACAGAGTTAGGGTGAGACCCCAGGTCTCAGCAATGCCATGTGTTTAAGATTTATTCATATTGACGTTTTCATGTTTATTGCTGTCTGGGCTCCAACCAAAGAAATGACCATAATTTCAATACCCATTATCCTACTAATAAACAATATGATCATTGCTCATATTTTGCCATTAGCACTTGCTGGAGCCAAAGGGGTCCCCTTCAGGGAGGAAGGAGGGAGCAGATGCTAGGGGGCGTCTGGGGTGCTGGCGATGTTCTCTCCTTCTATCCTGGGCGGTAGCTGCAATGAGTGTGCATGGTTGGACAAATTCACTAAGCTGTACACTTCTGATTCAGGCACTTATTTGTGTAAATGTTATAGTTCAAAAAAATTGTTTTAAGTATAAGTAAAGGAGGGCAGGCAGGGACGTGCCTGTACAGGTTTCCTGGTTCACATATACAGAGTCTCTCCGGGGGGCCTCCTAGAAAGGGAACTGCATCTTCACCTTTCCTAGATGCTCCCACATTATGATCCAAAAGGTGTGCAAACCCACTATTTTTACCCACAACCGGGCACGAAGGGCCTTCCACAGGGAAGATGCAAACTAACTGTTGGAGGAGGATTCAGCTTGGGTATGTGGGCGAGGAGGAAGAGGTCAGTGTAAACGAGGGACAGCGGTGGGAGTGAGGCCTGGGGAACCCCAAGTTCTGGACTGTAAGGTGCGGGGGCCGTGGCTGGAGACTGGGCTGTAGAGGGAGACAGGGGAGCAGCAGAGGCCCAGGAGCCAGGCCTGGAGTTTGGGTTTTAATCATCGAGGGACCAGACAGGATGAAACTAAAGCCTACTGGAGGACCAGACGACCACGCCCTCCCCTGTCCCGCCCAGCCTCACGCCCTCACTGAGCCACTGCGAAGGCCCCGCCCCAGCCCAGCCATACCTCCTGGAATCGCTCCAGCGTTGAGACAAAGGTCCGCTGGTAGAAAAGCAGCTGCAAGCGCTCGTGAGCGTAATTGTGGCACAGCTCCTCAAAGGTGGCGGCCCGGTCTTTGCCCTGGTGCCGGGGGTTCTGAAAGCCTGGAGAGTCCACCACCATGATGGAGGCCATGGAGAGGTGGTGGGAGGAGAAGGATCTGGGGGGGAAAGGAGAGGGGCCCCGAGAGGACAAGGACTCTTAAAACCCCATTGGTCCAAGCCTCCCACACCCCTGCATCACAGAGATGGAGAAACCAGAGCAGCATGCTGGGCGGGTCTGCAGATCCAGCAGATCTCACCACTTCCAGGCTGTGTGACCTTGGGAAAGTTACTTAACCTCTCTGAGCATGGGTTCCCCCCACTGTTAAATGGTGGTAGGGATGAGTAGGATGACCCCAGGGGCTGCAGTAAGAAGAAAAGGAGTTGAAGTATGGAAAGTGCCTCCCATGGACACTGCAGGCCTTCAGGAAACGTACTCTCTCTACCAGGCCCAGAGTGGAGAAATGACTTGCTTAAGGTCGCACCACAAATTGGCTATAAAGTTAGGACTAAAGTCTCCTTTTCTTGCTTAGTGACACGCTGCTATAGAAAAACAATTTTGTTCAGTGCCTGTCTCAGTTTACAAAGATCTCTCAAGCCATCACCTCCTTGGAGCCTCTTGACAAATCTATCAGGGGGACAGAGAAGGGATTATTCACTTCAAAAAGCAGGAGTTAAGAGACTCTGGAGAAAGTCACACGTGGGCTCCAACCCTCGCCCAGCCACGGAGGGGCTGTCTGTCTTGGGAGAGTTGCCTGACCTCTCTGAAACTCAGCTGTGAAAGGGCTAATGATGGAGATGAACTTAGAAGGCTGTTGGGAGGGTTGGATATGATAAGACATCCACGGCTCTGAACGTGGTAAAGCGATCAGTGTGTTTTCTGTTATTATTATCATTAGCGTGACCAGCTATACACTTCGGAGGGCCCTTAGTTTAAACCTGAGCTCTTCGCTGTTATTTGCTGAGGTTTTCCATTTGTAAAATGGGGCCAATAAGATCAGCCACCACATAGACATACATGAAGATTAAATCAGTTAGTGTTCAGAAAGCCAGACGCCTTCTAGGTGCTCATAAACGTAAGGGTAGTGGGTATCGTTACCACCAATACACCCATTTTATGGAGGCAGGCTCCCAGAACCAACCAGGAAGCAGCCACCCTCTGCAGGCTGAAGCAGCCGCCCTCCACTGGCAGTTCACCAATAAATACTTCTTCCCCTAAGCACGCATGATCCCCCTGGTTTCTAGATAATGTGTCTGTGGTCTCAGAGGGTAATTACTCCAGCAGCACGAGAGGGGGCCAATTCTGTGTCTGTGGAGAACCCCACCTGCACTGTTGCTACACACCAGCCTCATCCCCTTAACAGGATGTCAGAAGCCCGGTTACGCCTCCTGCTTTCACAGAGGAGGGAGGGAAGCCCTTGCCCCAGCTCTGGTTTGGCCACACTGGAACTGCTTAAAGATTTCCCGGGGCTCACAGCAGCACTCACCACGGTAGAAGACAGAGGCTCCCGGCAGTACTACCTGCAGATACCTGCAGTATTTTATGATCACGATTAGGAAGAGCTGTTTACAGGCACTATTTCTTTTTTACTTTATTGTTTAATTTTTTATTGATTTCTTTTAATCCTTACAGTGACCTGAAGGAAAGAGCCATTTTTACACATGCAGAAGGAGAGGTCAGAGAGGTGAATTGATTCGCCGAAGTCACATAGCCCACAGGTGGCCAAGGTGGAATTTAAACCCAGCACCATAAGACACGGCTCAACAAGCCCCTCTCCAGCTCAACAAAACCCCACTCTGCTAAACTCCCCAGACTCCCCAGGTTTGGGCTCATTCATACACCGCAAACAGGCCACCTCTGTAACCAGGAGAAGGTTGCCATTACCTGTTCACGAGCGAGACCACAGCGGCAAAGACCTCTTGGTACAGGCCCGAGGCCATGCCCTCCACACACTCCACTCCTGTCATCTTGAGCCCTACAGTGGGGAAGAGGGGCGGGTAGACATCCCGTGGTCAGGACCTTGCCTGGGGCCAAAGTTGTCGCTCCAGTGCCATCACTACTGGCCTTAGTGCATCCTCCCCCACCACGCACACACACGTCCCCCTACTGCTGAAATTACTTACGATCTTAGGACCAAGTTCAAGTGTCCTACCAAGTCTTCCAGGGTCCTGTGTGACCTGGCCCTACCTCCCTAACCTCCACTGTGATCTCCTGCTCAACCCTCAGGGCTCAACCCAACATCACCTCCTCAGGGAAGCCTGCCTTGACCACCACCACCACCCCATTAAGCCAATTCCCAGGTCTACCTTGCTTTTTTGAAAACTTTATTTTTCACACTGAAGTCATGATTGACATACCAAAAGACCTGTACATTTTTAATGTATACATCCTGATGAGTTTGAAGTATACACCCATGACACCATCACCATAAACACACCACAAACATAACCATCACCTCTAAAAGTTTCTTCCCTCCCTCTTTGTGTGTGTGTGTGTGTGTGTGTGCGCACGCACATGTGAGATAGGAACTTTTAACATAAGATTAACAAATTTTTAAGTATAGAATATGGTATTGTTAATTACAGGGACTTTGCTGTACAGTAGAGATTCATCTACTGATCATTTTATTCATCTATCCTCTAGGATTTATTCATCTTGCATAAATAAAACTATGTGCCCTTTGATCAAAATGTCCCATTTCCCCCTCCCTCCACCGCCCTGGTAACCACCATTCTACTCTCTGCCTCTATGAGTTTGACTTTTTGAGATTTCTGATGTGAGTAGTATATTATTCAACAGTAAAAAAGAAAAAAAAAGAAGGAAATGCTGCCATTTGCTACAACACGGATGAACTTGGAGGATGTCATGCTAAGTGAAGTAAACCGGACACAGGAGGACAGATCTACCCTGATTTTACAGCACTGCCCACAGCACACCTGTACTTTGTGGTTATTTCGTTAACCTGCATTTCCCCCGCCCCGCCACCCAGGCAGGGAGCGCCCTGAGGGTGAGGGCTACCTCTGGGTTTGCTGGCTCCAAATCCCCAATTCCTGACACGTAGTAGTTACTCAGTAAATATCTGTTGTTCCCTCTTTCTAGAGGGAAATTTGGCAATTTTATAGTAGAAGCCATAACATGTTCATATACTTGGATTTAACTTCACTCTTAGGATTTTATTGTAATGAAATAATTCAGAGCAACAAAGATTTCTAAGTATGTATGTTCTCCCAATTGTTGCTTAAATTGGCAAAATAAAATCACTTTTTTGAGACAACCTGAACATCCAACGATAGGAAACGGGTTAGATAATTTGTAGTCCATCCATACAAAGGAATACTTAAAGTCAGGTCTAGAAGAATACTGAATGAGATGGAAAAGTGCCTGCCTACAGCGTTAGGAGGAATAAAAAAAGCTTAGAAAATTATTATAATGGCAGCCCCAATTTTGTATAAATACACACACTGGTCCCATTAGAACAGCCAGCCTTGATTAGGGGTCACTGAGCATAGCGGGATAAGGAGTGGAGGGCTCAGATCACAAATATTGACCCTTAGGTTTTGCTTCCATCCACAGAATTGGAAACACAATTTCCAAATCTGCACACACTAGTGTCTAGAGAAACAGTTCTGCTTGTACATTCCAGGCAGCCCACTGCAACCCCAAAGCATTTCCCATCCCTGCTTTAACTCTGCCCCCAACCTGGGTCGTTGCTAGGCAACCCACAGCCTCCCAGCATCTCTCATAAGCTTGCCGGTCCCCTGCCTGCTTAACGTCTACCCTCGAGACCTCAGCGTGAGAGGGTGACTCAGCTTCGCCAAGCAGCATGTGCACGCATCTGTGCTTCTATGTGTGTGTGTGTGTGCGCATATGTGCCTTGTGTGCATGTGTGTGCATGCCTGTGCATGGTATGTGTGTGTGCCTGTGTCCGAGAGGAGGTGTAACCATTAAGCAGACCCCAGCTTACACCAGAGCACAGACCTGGAAGGCAGTGGAGTCTCGGTGACATCAGCCATCAAGCTGAAGTCCCTGGCAGGTAGAGCAGCCACGGGGATCCGAGGGGCCTCTAAGAGAAGGACCCCAAACCACGGTTCCAAACAGTGCTACCCACTAAGCCCAGACTGTGGTCTCTGGGAGAGCTTCTCTTGAGAGAGTTTGCAGCGAGCCCTGGGGCTCCACGGGGTCCCTCTGCCCTCACCTTCCGCAGCCACAGCATCTGGCTGCAGAGGCTGCAGACCTGGGACTCAGCACACCTCACTCTAGCAGGTGCAGTTCAAAGCTCCTGCTTTTCCCCGGGTCTTTTCAAGCACCCCCATTCCTCCTGCTGCTCAGGCGAAAGTCCTAGAAGGTGTCCTGGCCCCCTGCTTCCACCTAGGGCCCATGCCATCAGCTCTAACTGTAAACTAGACCTTGAACTGGTCCACCGCATCCCATCTGCTCCCACCTCCGTCACCTCACCAAGGTGACTTGTACCCATTCCCACTCACTCCCTGATCTTCCTCCAGGCTGAGCTTCATGAATACAACAAATCATGTCATTCCCCTGCCTGTGTCCCTCCATGGCTTCCCTTGGTCTGAGCAGAAAACCCCTAGTTTACAGACTATTGTGTCAGCTGACCCCACTGAGCTCGCCAACCTTATCTACTGTCCTCCCAGCTGGGCCAACCATCCTGGCCTTATTTCTGTTCCTCAAACTGAGAGGTGAGTCTTCTGCCTACAGCGTAGGGGCTCGGCAAATACAACATCCACTGGAAGTGCGTTGGTCCCTTGGCACCATCCACAGCATCCCCTCTTTGCAGCATAGGGCCCCCTCCTGGGTTTCAGCAGCCTTTGACCCCTGGGCAGAGCTAACTAGCTGACCATAAGCACGGCGTCAGAAGGAGCCAAGTCCATTTCCAGGGGAGTGGTTTCCCCTACACCTAGAAGGTCTGCACACCGTAGACCCTCAGGAAGTCCTCGATGGACAGTGAAAGGGTGCTGGTGTGTCCCCAGGGGCCGGCCCCGCAGGGACGCAGCCCACTCAGAGAGGCAGCAGCGCGGTACCTGAGCTGGCCCCCTCATCCTCCTGACCCCGGCGGCTCGGCCCAGACGTCATGCGCTCGATGATCTGCCGCAGGTGGTGCTTGAAGGTGGCCGTGTTCAGCTCCTCGTACTCGCAGCCCAGGGCCTCTGCCGCGTGGCTGGCCGACTCGAAGTGCATGAACTGCTTCCGGCCCACTGTGCAGGGGACAGAGCAGGAGGAGGGTGGTGAGGTCCTGGGTGGGTGGTGGGCGGGCGTCCAAGAACACCTCGGAGAATCTCGCCACCTCCCACCCTCAGCAAGAGCCTGAACGACTGCCCAGGCCTGGGCCCCCAGCTGATGGCCCCGGGCAGGAGACGCTTTCCCGAGACATGTTTGTCCCATTTCCCTGTCATCTGCATTGCTCACTTTCCCAAAGCAATTAAAAATACCATGGGGAACACTCTAAACATGGAACTGGGGAATGGTAAGACTTACCCACCCACATATCCACTTACCTATCCATCCACCACCCCTGCCACCCACTGACCTAGCCACTCAGCTACCCACCCAGCCACATATCCAACCATCTAACCACCCTCCCCTTTATTCAATACATATTTCTGGAGCTGTTACTATGGGACAGGCACTGTGTCAGCCTCTGGGAAATCGGTGATGAGCAAGACAGACAAAGTGTCTGCCCTCACGGAGCTTACAGTCTTTTGAGAGAGGGAGACAATAAACAAGTAAGCAAATAAATAAATATTTCAGGTGATGAAATTATAAAGTTATTTTTTCCCTCTAAGGAGAAAATAAAACAGGGTGATGGGGGTCAAGAGAAACTGAGGAGTGGCTACGGATGCGTGGTGGTCAGAGGCGGCTCTGTATGAGGATGTGACAGGTGGACTGGGGGTATGAAAGATGAGAAGGAGCTGGCCACACAAAGAACCAGGGAAGCGCTTTAGAGGCAGAAGGAGGAGGTGGTGCAAAGGCCCTGAGGCAGGAATGAGCATGATGTGTTAGGGAAGTGCCAAGAAGGTCAGCGTGGCTGGGATGTAAGCGGGGAGGGGAGTAACCAGACGAGGTTGGAGAAGCAGTGGGGAACCTCTCTATGGACTATTACGATGCCACTTAATATCAGCCACAAAGACCGTACAACATGGTCAATTCTTATTCTCAAAATGTTAAATGAAATGGACTAGAAAATCACGCCACAGTATGACATCAATTGTGTAAATCACTCTAAACTGCTATGAAGACAAATAACGAAAAGGAAATATATCCAAATACGAACAATCAGAGGGTAGGGGAATTTTTTATTTTCCAAACTTTCTGCAGTGGTTCTGCACTAACTTTGTAATCCAAATTTTAAAAAATAATGACTTATTAAAGCAAACACTAGTTCCATCCTTAAGTAATTTTCTCCCAACTCCTATCTTCCCATAAATGTGCTTCCTTCTTTGAAATAAGAATCACAGCTGCCAACAGAGATTTCTCAGTCCATCAGAAAGAGATCTTAAGGGCCCAATTCTTCAAATAGACATCTTAAAGAATCTAGACACCTGGTTTAAGAAAAATGTGGAAATTTGGAAAAAGACTTTATCTGGGGCCTTGACAATACCCAGGACGAAGGAGCTCTGGCCACTGCTTATCGAGGTCCTCCTATATGCCAGTTATTCTGCACTGATTATCTCAAGAACAGCATTTTATTACCTCCATTTTAGAGACTGAATCTCAGCTTTACCAGAGAGGTTACATGGCTAGTAAAAAAGTCCTGCCACTTTATTTTAATTTTTTTTAAATTTCTTTTTTGGCTGCATTGGGTCTTTGTTGCTGCGCGCGGGCTTTCTCTAGTTGTGGTGAGCGGGGCCTACTCTTCATTGCGGTGCTCGGACTTCTCGTTGCAGTGGCTTCTCTTGTTGCGGAGCATGGGCTCTAGGCGCATGGGCTTCAGGAGTTGCAGCGTGTGGGTTCGGTAGTTGCGGCACGCGGGCCCTAGAGCATGCAGGCTTCAGT
Organism: Lagenorhynchus albirostris; assembly: GCF_949774975.1. Taxonomy (NCBI): domain Eukaryota; kingdom Metazoa; phylum Chordata; class Mammalia; order Artiodactyla; family Delphinidae; genus Lagenorhynchus; species Lagenorhynchus albirostris. The sequence goes on from NC_083108.1 coordinate 69,152,580, forward strand.
AGTTGCGGCGCGTGTGCTCAGCAGTTGCAGCACGTGGGCCCTAGAGTGCATGGGCTTCAGTAGTTGTGGCTCACAGGCTCAGTAGTTGTGGCTCTCAGGCTCTAGAGCGCAGGCTCAGTAGTTGTGGCGCATGGGCTTAGTTGCTCTGCGGCATGTGGGATCCTCCCGGACCAGGGATCGAACCCATGTCCCCTGCATTGGCAGGCGGATTCTTAAGCACTGAGCCACCAGCAAAGTCCCTGCCACTTTAAAAAATGGTGAAGAAGGTAACAACGATGGTGGTGATGACGTGGTGATGATGGTGGAGGTGATGGTGGAGATAAGATGATGGTGATGATGACAGTGGTGATGGTGATGATAGCAGTTACCACTCAGTGACCCCATTTTATTCAACACGTCATCTTTGTTCAGCTCATGGCTTTTGGAGTCAGAAAGTCTGTCTTGGAGTTCCAGGGGTGACACAGAAAAAAACTCAATACATGCAAGTTGTAATTACTTCTTCTTCTTCTTATTATTATTATTACTATTATTGAATCTTCACAAAAGTCCTCAAAAGCAGTATTATTCCCATTTTACAGATGAGAAAACTGATTCGGAAAAGTCACCAGAAATCAGACTAAGTGGAAGAACTATCTCCCCAAAATCAATCCTTGCAATGTCACCTTTAGGAAATTTGTCAAATCCTTGTGTCCCTGAATAGGACTTTCTTTTAAATGGACTCACTGATCTTTTTCACGTACATAAATACCTTGTGAAAGGAACTGTTATAGCACTAGCTTAAACAAGAATCCATTTGTTGAAGGAGGTCATTGAGAGGATATGACCACCAGGTGACCTGCGAGCTGGCCCTGGGCAACTGGAAGCTCCTCAGCCCTTCCCCTGCCCTTGGAATATACCTCCAGCCCCTCCCCCACCCCCACGGTGGCAGCTGTTACAAGGACACAGCCTTGAGGGAGCGGGGTGTTACTGAGACCATCCAGAAGGTCTCCGTGACTGAGCCCAGTTCCGGCCTCTATAAACTTTAGGACTCTGGCGGGCGGGGGTGGAGACCTACCCTTCTTGCAGCATCGAAGACAAGCCTTGTATGTCAGTTCCCTTGCGTATTACACCTGCCGCCCACCAATCTGGAGTGGCTGCCTCTTTCTTCAGTCTCTCCCTGCCCTCCACCACAGTGGGGGCCAGTTTCTGAACCAACACTGTGATCACTTGTCACAGATAGAAAATAGAAATAAATACAATACGTGTACAGAAATACCATTAGATTCTAATTAGATACAGTTACCTGGGAGTCCGAGGTCTGCTTTCTCTTTGTTGAAAAAGGGAGATTAGCAAGTATTACAGAGAGGAGTTAAAGGCTAGTAGCCCTGAATGAGATTTCCTTCTTCCTGTGATGGGGTTGAAAGTGAATTAAACAGGAGATGACTGTCTAGGTGGGCAACGTCCTGCCCCTCTCCTGCCCCATCACCTCCACTGCCACCCTCTGAAACAGTCTCCCACACTCTGCCCACAGTGACCTATAGCCTCACTGAGCTGGGGAGAGCTCATGAAGGGGCTCAGCAATGGTTGTTTCTGAAAAGAGGAGCAGGAAATGGACTGGGCAGGACTCTCTAGGTCCCGCCTGACTTAAGGGGCATATTTCCAAGTGTGCTGAGCAGAATCCCGCTGGTGAAACCCAGGAGGCACATGGGAGCTCTGCCGGGAAAATGTATTTCTGCTTCCAGCTCCCGAAGGCTGGCCAGGCACCAAATCCAACCCCATGGGCCCCTCTGTCTTCGTCCAGACCTGGGTGGAGGCCACGCCTTCTCAGTGGAGGCTGAGAACCCTGGGGCAGCACCTGCGGTGAGGAGAAAGGGGACTGGACAGGAACACAGGCACCAGAGCAGACAGGGTCTGGGTCCCATTCCCGTCATTCCCAGCTGTCAGTCCTTGGACCAGTCTCACAGCCTTTTTGAGCCTCAGTTTCTTCATCTGCAAAATGGAGTCATAAAACCTCAAACACCTCTTCACTGGGCTGCAAGGACTGGGCGAGATGGTGGCACATGAGGCTCTGAGCAGAGCACCTGGCCCTGAGAAGGTGCTGGACAAATTTGAATTCCCTCCTCCACCTGCAAAACCAAAGGGGGCACCATTCACCCCAACCCGGATTGCCCCGTCCTGGGGCTGCAGGGACTCCTCCACAAGATCCGTCTGGTGCTTCACCGAGAGCATGTGTGGAAGGGATAGTGAACTGGTGAACTCCGGGTGCCGGTCACGCCCAGGGACTCTGAGCCCACCGAGGTCGTTTCTCCTCCAAGGAAAGGCGGACACACGCTGGTCTCAGCACTTTCCACCACCCTACCCAAAGCCGGGGACAGAGCTATCCTCGGAATGCCACCGAGGTTGGAGATGCCAGTATACAGAGGGCTCCAGCCCCCGCGAAGCCATCACCAAACGAGCGAGGACAGCCACCAAGCAGGGAGCGCGTGCCGTGTGCCCCTAGCACTTCCCCCGCCTCATCGCTTTCCTCTTCTAAGCCCCTGAGATCATTCAGATATGGAACGGAGTAGGTCAGGCCTCGCTTCCTGTCCAAGGTGGTCCAGGAGCGAGGGGCAGAGGGGGATTCCCACCCTCCCGTGCTGATGTCACGCCGTGTGCAGCCGCCCGCTGTTCTGTGCCCGCAGAAGTCTGTGTGGTCCCTGCTCTGGCCTAAGGGAGCTGGCGCGGGGGAGCGCTCGATAAACATTAATACGGTGAGTGACGAAACCAAGCAAGGAGCCAACGACGAAAGGAACATTTCTCGCTGCTGGCCAGCCCTGCCCAAAGTGGCAGATCTCCAAGATTTGGGAGAGAGAAACACTGCGTTTCCCTCTCCCCCGCAAACCAGCCCATCTGAACCTCAGAGCTGCCTTCTCTAACAGGAAAGATCAAACAGAAGAGAAAACAAAAGGGGGAGAGGCAGAGAGACACAGAGAGGGAGAGGCAAGGAGCCAGAGATGGAGACAGACAGACAGGACCAAAAAAATCTTGGAGGGGAGGGTCTGTGGATTTTTCCCCGCCTCGTAGCCCACCCCGTAGGGGATTCACACACTCTATCGGGAGGCTTTCCTGCCGTACAGCAGGAGGCGAGGAGGCTGTGCCCAGAATGACCCCAACGCCAAATGCAGAGATCACTTCAGGCATGTGCGTTTGGCTGCAGCCATTCTGCCGGTCACAGGTGGGAAACAGGACCCCGTGGCAGGCGGGCCCGGAGTTCGGCTCTGCGATGGCGATGGGCTTTCATGCACACCATCTAGGAATCCTCTGCCTCTTCTTCTGCAAACATCACACAAGGACATGTGACGGTGACCCCCAGGAAATGCTCCCTGGTGCCCCACCCATCACCCACCCTCTGTCTCACCCATCCAAGAAAAAGAATCAGAATGCAAACGCCCAACAGTATTACAAAGGCGACCTTAACATCACAGCATCAGACAGCAGCACCTACAGTACCCCTTCCCAGGGCCAGGCACTGGGCTTGAGCACTGGACACCGCTGCCTCATTTAACCCTCCCTGCAGCCCTACGAGGTCAACGCTAGTATCGCCCCTTGACTTATGAGAACACTGAGCCGCAGAGAGGGTGACCTTCCAAGGTCATGCACCTGGTAAGTGGCAGAGGCAGCATCTGAACTCAAGCCTTCTCACTCCAGCTCTCAATATGCTAACCATGGGCCCGTGCAGAGGAGCCTTCTCTCCTAAGGGGGTACTGTTCTGAAACCAGAGTCTAAGGTGAAATATCAAGTACCCTGAAAATTACCCTTGAGGAGCTCCTAAATTGCCCATAACGTACAGTACTGTAGCATGTTTCCCTAAGTCCAGCACTGCCAGCTTCCCCTCCAGTGGAACACCAGAGGAAATGGGTCGCTTGCCTTTAGGGCCCATGACATATGAAAAAATATGTATCTGTAACCACTGGCCTCACATTTGCCTTTGCATGGCTGGATTTACATAAATACAATGCATGTCTGATAGGACCGCCCACCCTTGAAACACTTCTATATTAAAGAACTACTTGCAAATACCAGCTCTATTATTGTGCTCAGTGACAAATGGCCCGTGCATCTCGCCACGGCCTGGAGGATGCACACCTGGACACGTCTACACGGGGCGGGAGGACGCTTGTATGACCTTGGCTGATCTCCCAACTGCCTTGCGAGGTCTGCAGGCTGAAGACTGTTAGGCCTGATTTATAGTAGAGGCCACCAAGACCCAGCAAGGGATACCGCCCTGCCCTGAGTCACACAGCTGGTAAACGGCTGAGCGAGAACCTGAGCCTAGGTCCCCAGACCCCCAGGTCACGGCATGGGGTTAAGGGCGGCTCTGATACTCCCAACAACCCATGTTAGACCTAGGTTGCACGTACACGTGGGCTGTAGGTCAGGTCAAAAGGAAACGGGGGCAGACTTCAGAAGGCAACATGGTAGGTGGACCAGAGCAGAGCTGTTGCTGCCCCACAGTGTCCCCCTGGGGCTTCCCGTACTCCCTACAGCTGAGGGCCTTCTCTCGCACTGGCATTTGCTGAAGCACAGGGCATGGGCGGATGTGGCACGGAATTAACATTCCCAGCCTTCAAGCAGTGACAAAGATAAGGCCCTCTGAGTGCGATAACTCGGTTGCGCGCTCTACGCTGGCCCCCAGAGGTCCCTAGTGGGAGGAGCCCCAGTTGCCCACAGCCTGGTTTTGGTGACACTCATTTTTTTTTTTTTTTTTTTTTTGCAGTACGCGGGCCTCTCACTGTTGTGGCCTCTCCCGTTGCGGAGCACAGGCTCCGGACGCGCAGGCTCAGCGGCCATGGCTCATGGGCCCAGCCGCTCCGCGGCATGTGGGATCTTCCCGGACCGGGGCACGAACCCGTGTCCCCTGCATCGGCAGGTGGACTCTCAACCACTGCGCCACCAGGGAAGCCCCGGTGACACTCTTTTTGGCTGCCTTCCTTCCCTCCTTCCCTTCCTCACGCCCCTCCCAGTGCTTCCTGGGATCTCCTCCCACATGCAAGTCTACCCCTTGAACCCTTGTCTCAGCAGCTGCACCCATTTAAAGTGCCAAGGCTCAGAGAGGGCCTCAGAAGGTTCTCTGAAAGGGAGCCAAGTTCTTGGCACGCTGCTCTGTTGTGTGTGCGCCTTTGTCTATCATTCAGAAGCCATCTGCACATCTGAGGTGAGGCCTGGCCCCAGCCAATGTGCTACCAAGGGCAGGGCTGAGTCAGAAACTCCCCAGGTGGCCAAAGGGATATGGAGCGGGGCACAGAAGCCACACGGCTGGGGCTCAGAGTTTCCCAAAGGGGCTCCTCATAGCGGTTGTGCCATGGAATGTTCATCAGTGTCACTGGGGAAAAATGAATTCTGTATTATACCAATTTGGTCATTGCTTTGGTGAAACAAGTTTCTTAACTTTGGGCCATCTCAGAGCCTTTAAAGTGTATCATATGAAGCTCCAAGAAGGGGATGTTCTGTTCAGACTTACTTGGCCTTGGAATGCTTTTATAGAGTATCTTGATCTAATGTCCCAGGAGACACCGGTTTAGGAAATACTGGCTTAGCTGAGAGAGCCCTCGATTAACCAGGTGACTGCGGGCAAACTGCTTTACCTGAGTCACTTGCCCAAGATCACTCTGTGGTAACAGGCAGGAGGGGATTTGAAAAGAAGAATGAATAAAGGAGAAACGAGAAAAAGAAAAAAGAAGAAAAGGAAGGAGTAAGGGAAAGTTATGGAACTGTAGTTTCTGAGCTGCTCAGATCCACCTGCAAAGGCAGGTTTTTCCCTTTATGCTCAATACAAAAAAAAAAACGAGAAAGAGGAAAAAATAACATGACCGTTCTCCCCTCATGCACTGTGAGTTCAACTGCTATCAATTACTATGACCTCCTGCATTTATTGATAACCAAGTTACTTCTCCTTCCAACAATAGCCATGCTGCTGCTGAACTACTGAATGTTATGTGACTTATTTATAACGCCGGCACACCCGGTTCACATTTCCTCACACAGAGGTTTACAGTTCGGAGGCCTGTGAAGGAGGAGGCCACCTGCAGGGAACAGATAAGCCTAAAAGGCTGTGGGTGCTACGAGAAAAGGCAGCGCTCCAGAAACAGACTGCGCAGGTTCAAATCCCACCTCCGCTGCCAAAAGCCACGTGATGTTGGGGAAACCGTGTCACCTCTTTGAGCCTCAGTTTCCTCCCCTGTAAAATGGGAATCTACCCCATGGAGTCCTTGTGAAGCATCAGCGTGGTTCCAGGTGCAGATCGCTTAGCACAGGATCTGCTGGATAAATGTCTAGAATTATGATCACACTCTGAGAATTCTGCTCAGGGACGTCTGGTCAAGTTCAATTGTTGGGATCCTGGAAAATGGGACTGTCTTAAAGGCCAAAACTTTGAGTCTCTTCCTGCATCTTAGGGCTCCCGCCTGTTCCTGCTGTTCCCGGGTGCCATGCAGCCCTGCAAACCTGGACAGACCTTAGAGAAAGTCACCTGTCCATCTGCAGTCAGCGCACCCCGTAAGGCCTGGCCAACAAGCCGTCAATAAATCACTGCTCAGTCACTCATAATCCAACATAAATCACTGCTCACGCCCTAATCAACTGGAAAGACAACATGTGGACCAGCCCTGATGCTCTAGCATTCTGGATAAAGAGGGCTTGCTGGACAAATCAGCTGGGGCAGCATCCAGTTAAACCAACCAAAATGGGCTGCTTCCCTGCAGGCTGCTCTAATCTTGAGTATGCCGATGTGCATCGGGAGTTGACAGGAGAAGGGGAGCATGGGTAGGGGTCTCCTGGACTAATCTGATCAAGAGGCTTAAGGGGAAAGGCGTGGCATCTTTGGGATGTTGGGCAGTTGTGGAAAGAACCAGAGGCGGGGCATCCAAAGGCAGTTTCCACCTGGCTGCAAGATCTCAAACAGGAAATCTCACCTCTCTGAGCCTCAGTTTCCACATCTGTACAATGGGATGGCTCCTCTCCCAATGGGTCATTATAAGGATGAAACAAGACACTGGGTGTGAAACTGCCTGGGAGTGTCCCCAGAGCAGGTAATCCGACCTGAGAAGCAGAGTTACCAGGGAGACCTCAGTCGAAGGCGTCACTCATCACCTGGGGGAACTGCAGCAGCAAAGGCTCAGGGGTGGGACCAACAGCCGGTGAGTGACCTGTGTGAGGTCACACAGCTAGTGAGGCAGAAGCCAGGATTAAACCCGGCTCTGGCTGGCCCCCAGTCCAACGCTCTTTCCATATTCAAGGGTCCCTCACCAAGGCAGACTGAGCAGGGGTCCCCCTCAACTTATCACACTGTCTCCTTTCAAGCTGGGGCCCAAGAGAAGCCCACGAACAACAGCTGGTGTCTCCGGAGTACTCACCACATGCCTGGCCCTGTGCTAAGTACTTAATCTCATCAGTGCAAGAACCATATGAAAAGGTATGATTACTAATTCCCCATTTATTGATGACACTGTGGACCATCCGGCAGAACGTGGCATGAAGAACAGGAAGAAAGGCTTCAAAGACAGAACTCCTCGGTCCCAAATTGAGCTCCTCCCCTTCCTGAGTCCAGGACCTTCAATAACTGCCTTTATCTCTCTGAGCCTCCACTGACTCACCCATAGATGGGTATAACCCACCATATAGGGTTACAAGGATTAAATGGAATAACCATGCACAGCACTTAAATCATGCCTGGCAGAGAGCAGATCCTCAGTAAACAGTAACAGTTACTAACCCCATCATTAACGTCATCATCACTGCCGTCAGCAGTATTGTTATGCTCTGTCACTGAAGGGTGAGACATGCACGTATGGTGAGGTCCTCACTGAGCCACAGCCTCCTGGAGTCTATGATAAGCAAGGCTAAAAGAGACGCCAGAGAGTGTCCATCCATCCCCACTGGGCAAGTCCTTTCCCCTCTCTGAGCCTCAGTTTCCTCATCTGTAAAATGGGGTAATGGTGCCTACTCCAGGGGATCACTGAGATGGCCAAAGCTCTTAGAATAGTACCTGCACCTTGTAAGCACTGGATAAAAGTCAGCTGCTGTTACTACTTATGGGAAACAGAGGCCAGAAAGAGGGGAGGGGCTTTTGCAGGGCCACCCAGCAAGAGTGGCTAAGCCAACCTGAAGTCGGGTCTCTCGGGGGTTCCATCCTCCTCCCCCTGCCCTCCTGAAGCCCGGGGCTGCCGGCAGGGAAGCCTTCTAGCATCAGCCACTTCAGGAGTTTGTGGCTTTTTTTTTGTTTTTTGTTTTTTTTGCGGTACGCGGGCCTCTCCCTGTTGTGGCCTCTCCTGCTGCGGAGCACAGGCTCCGGACGCGCAGGCTCAGTGGCCATGGCTCACGTGCCTACCCTCTCCGTGGCATGGGGGATCTTCCCGGACCGGGGCACGAACCCGTGTCCCCTGCATCGGCAGGCGGACTCCCAACCACTGCGCCACCAGGGAAGCCCGGTTTATGGCTTTTATACTATAAATGTTTACATCCCACAGCCGCCATTCCAGCTTAACAAATGAATTCAATATGCTTAGAAAATGCAGAATCAATCCTTGCCTGTGGCCCAGAATAGGCCCGGCTGTGGCAGCTGTCAGGCAGGGAGCCAAGCCACCAGCTGGGGGCCTGTGGGCACGGAAAGGCAGGCGGAGGACAGGGCCCAGGAGGGGACCAGCTTCGGGGGGGCGGGGTCTGCTCTAGGGACACATGGTAATCCTCTCTCAATCCCGCAGCACCGGTGCCAGGGATTGGCGCCTCGCAGACGGGGACACGGAGGCCCCAGGCCTTGCTCGGGCTACCACACCTCTGCTCACCGAGGCTCTTCTGTCTGGAGCATCCTCCCTGATTTCCGCTCTGTTTGAGAGATTCGGTTCAAGGGTCCCAGGCCCTAGGACCCCTTGGGTGGGGCTGACCCCTCTGAACTTTGGATGTCTCCTGCCTAGAATTTTCTCCTGGCGTCTCCAACGGGCCTGTCTGGGTCTCCCTCCCTTGATCAGATGGAAATCTCATCTTGGAATGTAAGAATGGCATTGCTGAGGGCCTACCACCCAATAGGCATAGAGGAAAAGAAGAAAAGGAAGAAAGGAGGGAGAGGAGACAGAGGAAGGAGAGCAGTAAGGGGGGAGCGGAGGGGGAAGAGGGCGAGTGGGGGAGGAGGAAAAGGATGAAGAAAAGGAGGCCACGGGGGGGGGGCGGGGGGGGATGGAGCAGCATGAATGCAGCCATGGCCCAGGTGTTCAGAGACCCAGACTCCAGTCCCACATCCCCCCGGGCTTGTGAGGCTGCAGTGAGCCGACCCTTGTGAATACAGGCAGGGGAATCGAGCCGCGTCCAGGGAAATGTTCAACCTCAAACATGCCCCGTGGTGCAGCAGGCCCAGGCCACCACGGCTCCAGGACGCTCACCCCTGCACCGCCTCTACACACAGGAACGTATGCCCACGTGGCGCTGTTTAGAACCCCCCAAAGCAGCAGGAGACTGCCCAAACGCTCATCAGCCGGAGAAGTGCGACATCGACGGAGGCCCCCTCGCCAGGCAAGCCCTGCAGTTAGGGGAGAGAACAGGGGCGCTGCTGTGAGCCACGGGCAGAGGCCCCGGCACGCGGAGACGCAGAGCACGTGGAAATGGAGCCGGTGTGAACCTGTTTACATTATAACAGCGACAGCCAGCCACCCCCGTAGTTGTCATGTGCACAGGTGTAGCTCGTGCTCAGTCTAAAAGGCCTGAGGGTGAGGCCTACACTGGGGACACAGTGACACAGCCACGGCCACTCTCTGCTTTTGAGAGGGACTGCAGCCACGTCTGCAGCCACAACTGGGGGAAGGGGCCAGGGACTCGATGTGTTACTGTTCCAGCTACTTATGAATCTATGATGATTCCAAATTAAAAAGTTTAAGAGGAAAAAAAAAGCCAGCCTGTTAGGGCAGTGGAACTAGCCTAGACCACACGGTCATGGTGAACACACGACATGACATGACACACCTGTCAAATCCCAGAGAATGTACAACACCAAGAGCGAACCCCAAGGTAAACTGAGGACTTCGGTTAATAACTGTGTATCAGTATTGGCTCATCAGTTGTAATAAATGTCACCTTTGCACCTTAACAATGGTCACCTTTAAGGTCAGGAGGATCACGGGAGCAGGGGGGGGACCTGCTTTCGACATTCTGTGTTCGTCTGTATTGTTTCCATTTTTCATAGGAAGACACTTTGCAGTATTATTTGTGCAGTTGTTCTAAAACAATAAAAAGAGTAAAACACTTCGCCAAGTGCTTGAATATATGGTGACTGCTTTGCTTTGACAGCATCACTGTTATAATCTCCGTGGCCTTCCGTGCTCAGCGTCTTATCCGGGCTTGGGAAGCATCAGGCCACCTCCTCCTATCCTTGGACGGACTCCCCTGGCTGCAAGATGTCGGGCAGGGTCCCAGCAGAAGATAGGGGGCTGGGTCCCTGTCATCATTACAATCGTCTCTTCTTCCTGCAGGCCCCTCGGCGCTCCCCGAGTTACGGTCCCATCCATTCAGGGACTGATGTCTTTATTAGGACAGGCGCGGAGTGGTGGCCGACTGGCAGCCTCCCTCTATCACTCCATTACAGGGCCCCCCTGGGTTATACATGGGCCCGACTGCATAATATATTAGGCAATGGGGTCAGCAACAAGTAGACTGGCAAATTTAGTAACAGACAAATAATTAAACCTCCCATCAGCCTTCAGAGCCAAAGGAGAGCGAAGCAACTGGGCCCTCAAGGCAGGTAACACATCCTTGTGATTTGGGTTCTGAACAGTACTGTCATCTTTACGGAGTAATGAGGGACAGCGGGCAGAGTGACAAAGAGGCTCAGACTTTCTAGGGAGGGTGTACATCCCTTACAGCTACGGGACCACAGGGACTGGAGAGGATTAAAGACCAGCCCGAGTCACCTTTGTAGACTCAAGCTCTGCCGGGCAAATGCCTGGATGGTGGGCAGGTTTTCCATTAACAATAATAATAGCAATAACAACAAGGGTGGCCGGGCTTTACACATTCAAACTGAATAACTTAAGCCTCCCAAGGACTGTTATCCCCATTCTACAGATGAGGACACTGAGCCTCAGAGGTGGAGAGAGTCACAGATCACGCAGGAGAACTAGGGTGAAACACAGGTCTGCCTGGCCCCAGAGCCCATGCTGTTAGCCTCGATTCCGAGCTCTCCTGCCTCGGTTCTGCTTAGCGGATGCCCTTCCAGGTGAGGGAACGGAGACTGGGGACAGAGCTGAGAAGCTGCTCTTAGAGGGGAGGTGGAGGTCCGAGCACCCAAAATGCACCCAAGGACTGGGCCAGATGAGTGGCCTCATAGAGGAGAAGGACACTAGCTTTGGAGGCAGACAGGCACTGATTCTAACCTTGTCCACCACGTGGTGCTGTTTGGCCTCCGCAAAGTTACATAACCTCTCTGAGCCTCAGCAGCCTGAACTGCCAAGTTGGAATTCCCTCCCTACCTACCTGTCATGGTTGCTGTGGGAATTAAAGGAGAGAACACAGGTAAGTGACTCCCAGCCTTGGGCTGACATGCAGGACAGCAAGATCACGGGAGCATTTTGTTCAGGGAACGTTCCTGAGAAGAGGGTCGTGACTGGTTTTAATCTCACACAGCCAAGAGGTCCTGAGACAGAGAATTGTTTCTTGCTGCAAAAAGGGCTCCTAGGGCTTCCCTGGTGGCGCAGTCGTTGAGAATCTGCCTGCCAATGCAGGAGACACGGGTTCGAGCCCTGGTCTGGGAAGATCCCACATGCCGCTGAGCAACTAGGCCCGTGCGCCACAACTACTGAGCCTGCACGTCTGGAGCCTGTGCTCTGCAACAAGAGAGGCCACGATAGTGAGAGGCCCGCGCACCGTGATGAAGAGTGGCCCCCGCTTGCCGCAACTAGAGAAAGCCCTCGCACAGAAACGAAGACCCAACACAGCCATAAATAAATAAATAAATTTTAAAATTTAAAAAAAAAAAAAAGGGCTCCGAGTTCCTCCTTGATTTACTCTCCTGTGGGAAAAGGGTCTTTAAGGGCATCAGAGGATACTGGGGGGCACTGGTAATAAAAGTAGGGAGCAGACATCCCAGGAGCATCCTCCTGCCAGGAGGGAGCCGGGAAGTATCTCCAAGCTTTGTGATGCCCTGATTCACAACAGCAGCTCTGACAAGTGCCTGGCACTGAGCTTAGCCCTTGACATACATTTCACTTCATCTGCTCAGCAGACCTGTGAAGTCACTACTGTTTTCAATCCCATCTTACAGGTCGGACACCTGAGTCTCACAAAGCTTAAGTTCCTTTCTCAACCAACATATCGCCACAGCAGTATCTCTCACCTCGTCACTCCCCCATCCAGGGCTGGAGTCTAGACTGCCTGGCCCTTGAAGCTGTGACACGGAGCATGGCAGCAGTGACACTGCATGATAGCTGAGGCCAGCTCAGAAGAGGTGATGCAGTTTCCATGCTGCTCTCTGGAAGCTTCCTTGGAGCCCCGAAGCCACCAGGCCACAAGGAAGCCCAAACAGGCCCACGCTGGGGACCCAAGATCTGAGGCTCGGAGAGACGGAGGTGCCTGGCTAGTCCCGGCGACTCCAGCCCCACTGTTTCTGGGTCAGCCACCCTCTGACTGCAGCCCAGCCAAGCCCTTCCAAACTGCAGACCCCCAGGAGCTTGGGGAGATAATAAAATGATCACTGTTCAAGCCACGGAACAACATGGGGCTGATTTGTTATGCAGCAAGGTCACGTGACCAGTCCCAAAGCTAGCAAGTGCTGGAATCCTCACTTCCACTTGAGCACAAGACTGTGTCACTCCTGACTGCTCTGACCACTACCCCACACTCTCCCTGGCCCTCAGAACCTTCCTTGAAGCTGTGGAAAGAGCACTGGACTGAGAGTCTGGAACTGGACCCCGGTTCTGAAGCTGCCGATCACTAGCACAGAGGTTTCACCATGTGCCCTTAAGCAAGGAGCTGCATTCCCTGGGGGCTTGAGTTCTCCACCCCGACCCGGCCCACGTCAGGGCAGGCTTTGATGCCAACAGAGCCAACAGATGACAAAAAGCACTTTGCAAAGAGAAGGGAGTCAGGGCTTGCTGAACCCCGCCTATGTGCCAGGTGGGCGGGATGCAGCCATTACCTGACTAACGATGCAGAAGGTAGACAGGGTTTACCATTTTACAGGCACGGAAGCTGCGGTCCAGAGAGGTAAAATCTCTTGCACAGGTTAAATCACACAGCCAGGAGGTGGAGAAGCCTGAACTCACGGCCGGCCCCGCCCACTGCAGGGCCCAGCACGTCCCTCCTCCCCCGCCCTCTCCTTGTCAAGTGAGCTCCAGAGAACATCTGTTTGCTGCCATTCAAAACGCATGGGTGAGCTGATTGTTCCATGGGCCACATTTTGCCAAAGGAAAGAAACACGAGGCTGGATAAGTGGTTCCCTGATGGCTCCTGAGGGACAGCCCAGGCCATGAGTCTTGGTTCACAGCAAACCATCCCGCGTCAAATCACCCAGGGGTTTCTGCCTGCCATACCGAGGCAGCCCCCAGGGCCCCCTCCCACGGCCTTCCCAAGGGACCCAGCAGGGACAGTGAGCCTGAGAAACAGAAAGAAGGTGGAGACAGTGCAGAGAGAGGGAAGGACACGGCCTCTTTACGATGACCGGCCAAGCCAGCAGCCACCGGGCCTGCCCATGGGAGGCAGCCCAGAGCGAGAGCATTACCAGCACCGCAGCCGTGTGTTACCCCAGACGGCTCTCTGCCGCCCCTTCTCCCTCTTCCAGAGGAGGCTCGGGCGAGCCCCAGAACTTGGCCGAGGTCACACACAGCTAAGTAAGAGCCCAAGCTGAGCCCTGAACCCAGGACTAGCTGACTTCGAGACGCCCGTGTCGCTGCTCTGCCACATTCTGGGTGGTGGGGGAGGTGCCCTCTCTGACTCCGACGCTGCCCGGGGCACTGCTGATGACAGGGTGATCCAGAGCCCCACAGGCAGCCAGACTCCTGGGGTCAAGAACACCAAGTCATACGGGCTGGAGGGACCCAGAAGGTGGTGGGGGAAGGTCACGGTGGCAGCGCCCTGCAGGAACTCAGGGGTCAGTGGGGGCCTAATGCCACTCTCCCAAGAGAGGAGACTCAGGAGCCCCCAGGAGTGTGCTGGGGCCGTGATTGATTAAAATGATTTAATCAATCATGCCTGTGTAATGAAACCTCCAAAAACCCCGAACGATGGGGCTCAGAGAGCTTCCAGGTCACTGAACACACTGAGGTGCCGGGAGGGTCGCACAGTGAAGGCAGGGAAGTCCCTTGCTCTATAACTTGCCCTGCGCATCTCTTGTGTTTGGCGGTTCCTGAGTTGTATGCCTTACGATAAACAGGCACTGGTAAGTAAAAGCCCTCCTAAGTTCTGTGAGCCATTCTAGCGAATTATCAAACCAAGGAGGGGTCTGTGGGAGCCCAACTTTATAGCTGGTCCATCAGAAGTACAGGTGGCCCAAACTTATGAACAATGTCTGAAGTGGTACAGTCTTGTGGGCCCGAGCCCGTAACCTGCACTAACTCCAAGTAGTAACAGGAGTGGACTAAACTGTAGGACACCCAATTGGTGTCCGGAGAATCAGAGGACTGGTTGGTGTAAGGAAAGCCCCACACATTTGGTGTCAGAAGTGTCATGAGTCAAAATAGGGCACCCCAGTGAAAAAGTGACATCACCAGCCCTTGGAGCCTGTGAGGCCAGAAGCAGTGGCACACAGGGCCAGGGAGACCAGAGGTGTCGTCTCAGAGGTTAGGCTCAGTGCCTGGGCAGACCTGGGTCCAAATCCCACCTCTGGCTTTAGCGGTGTGCCCTTGGGGATGAGGATGAACCTCTCTGGCAGGCCTCAGTCTCCTCATCTGTAAAATGGGCATCTAATAGTTCTCGCTCCTCCTGGGCTAGTCTAAGGCTGTGCAGTGACATCACGTCTATAAGCACTCAGCACAGGGCCCAGGAAAACAGGTCAATTCTCCAGCAAGGAATGACCCTAACAGCCCTCTGCAAAGTCTAGGGAAGGGGAGTGGTCTTTGCAGGGAGACCGGCTGTGGTTCCAAACCTCACTCTGGAACATACTAGCTGTGCAACATCAGGTAAACCGCATTCCTCCTCTTATAAAGCCGTGAGCCAAGTCCTGTGCTCCACGCGTTTGGCACTGACTCATTTAATCCTCACGACAAGCCTACAAAGTGGGTGCCATCATTAGCCCCATTTTACAGAGGAGAAAACTGAGGTTCAGAGAAGCCAAGCCAGGAGGCTGACTCTTGCCCATGGCACTATCCTTCCTCACCAGGTTATTGTATGCATCCAATCAGATCAAAAGGCACAAGAGAGGTACAAGTGCTTCTGAAACCATCAAACGCTAAACCGATATTAGCGGTGGTTGTCGTTACTGCTGAAACAGTTCAAACATCCTAAGTCCAGTTATAAGGCCTGAAATCTACCCACAGGGACTGATATTGGTTTTTAAAAACAGGATCAGGACTTTCAAAATAAGTTAAGGAAGCTGGGTGCGCTGCAAGGAGAGCATCGTATTAATGAAAAAAAAAAACCTGATTAACGGAAATGATTCTTAATATATTTCGAAATGATCTGTTATGACACAAAGCAAAGACGTTTATATATGACTTTGAAATTCTTAATAGCTGATTTTAGAGCAACCTATTATTAAGTCTTCCAAAGCAGCATATATAGTAAGTAAATCATGAAGCAGGCCTCTCAGGCAGACTGACAGCAGCTCCTCTTAAAATAATTTATAAGGTGGGGTGGGGGGAGGCTGGGAGGAATTACTGCCATAATCATGTATTAATAAAATATTTATAAATGTGCCTTTCTCTTTTATTGTTACAGGCAGCTACAGGCATGAGTCCCGAGCCCACATCGGGTGCCCCATGAGCCTCAGGAGAAGGAAGTCAGGCATCAAACTTCTCTGGTGACAGGTCAATAGACTGGGGGCTCCCTTAGCCTCCGTTTTGTCACATCAGAGGCAGAGAGGTTTCAAGTGTGACAATGGAAATCGGAAGGTAGGTCCCAACCGCCTTGTTCTCTCCCTAGGCTTTGCTAAGTGCCGGGAGGGAGCAAGCCTATTTAAGTTGAGCAAAGCAGAGAGGCACGTGGCTGTGACACCCTGAGAGAGTCACCTAACCCAGGCTCAACAACACAGTCTACTGAGGGACTGCCTTGAGCTAGAAGCACGGATGACCTGTCCACCACCCCTCACCCTGGCCATTCCGTACATACCACGCCACACGTGTCCCTGGCCTGTCACTACAGGTACCTGTCTGCGCCTCTCTGCTTTCCTGGCTGCCGGAACATGCTCAGCTCATGCATGGAGCAGGCTGGAAGGGCAGGGGGGAATGCTCCCCAGGAGCAACCTTCAACCAGGGAGAAGCAGGAGGCGGTATAGATCAATATCCCGGCTCCCTCGCCCCTCGGGTAATACTCGATGAGGAGACATGTTCTTCAGAGTCTCCCAGAGGTCCCGAGAGATACTGGCCCCCCCACTTCCCAGAGCTAATCCACTCCTTAAGGCTCCAGCATCACCTGCCTTTCTTCCCTCACTTCCCTATTGGTTCCTCCTGATACCCCCCCTCCCCCAAAGCCCACATGCAATTTTTGTCTCAGGGTGTGCCTCCGGGGAAAGCAGCTTAATTCAGCTTTCTCTTCTTTACTCCATTTAATCCTCACACCAACCCCAGTCTTGGCCCAATGAAAGAGAAGGCCTCTCTGAAACTCAGAGAAGTTTGGTTTTGAACTCAAATCTGCCTCCTTCAAGTGCCCATAGCCTGGAGTTTTTTGGAGGGGGGCTGTGTTGGGTCTTCGTTGCTGCGCGGGCTTTTCTCCAGTTGCGGGGAGCAGGGGCTACTCTTCGTTGCGGTGCACAGGCTTCTCACTGTGGTGGCTTCTCCTGTTGTGGAACACGGGCTCTAGAGCGCAGGCTCAGTAGTTGTGGTGCACGGGCTTAGCTGCTCCGTGGCATGTGGAATCTTCCCGGACCAGGGCTCGAACCTGTGTCCCCTGCATTGGCAGGCAGATTCTTAACCACTGCACCATCAGGGAGTCCCCAGCCTGGAGTTCATTGCACCTAGACCTTCTGAGCCTCAGTTTTCTATTCTGTAAAATAGGTTTGCTTCCTTCCACACATCCCCAATCTATAGATGCCTGTGACCCAACTCTAAACCTTCCAACAGCTTTTCTGATCTGAACTGTGCAATGACATCCCCAATCCCAGTCCATTTACAAAGCTGGCTGATTTCCAAATGGTCAGGGCGTTGAGCAGGGCCCACGGCTGATTTTTGGAAAAGGCAAGTGGCATTTGATTTTTCCATGTTTGCCCAGTTAAGCATGTCTGCCCTTGGCTTGGACCAACTGTGGACCCCCTACCCTACCTATTTCTGACTCAGCATAACTTCTAGAAATGTCCAAAATCAAATCAGTGGACCAATGCAGCTCAAGAGTATGAAAATCAAAAGAACAGGCCACAAGGCCCACGGGTATGGGAATGGCAGGAATAACATGCCAGCATATTCCAAAGAAGTCTGCTGCCCCACAGAGGAATAGCCCAGAATGTCAGCCAGAGTCAACACACAGCTCCAGAGGACAGACCTCCATGCCCACGTGTAACCATTCAAACAGCAAATTCCAACTCTATGTTCTGGGCCCAAAGGAAGCCACTCTCTACAGGAAACAGCTAGACAAAGACACAATCACAGTATAAGGTACCACAAGCCCCACGAAGGCAGGAGCCACACTGCTCTTGACAGTGACCGTCTCCCCGGGACCTTTCGTAGTGCCAAACGCAACGGCACAGGAGTCTGGTTAGGGAAGCGAGGAGCCTTGAATGCCAAGTCAAGGAATTTTACTTGATGTAGCAGACAAGAGACAGCCTCGGGAGGAGTGTAAGCAGGGAATGGCACAACAGGTCTACGTTTTAGAAAGGAGCCCAGTGGCCACAATGAGGGTGGAGCCAAGCCACATGCAACGACGCTACCTCAATAGTCCAAGCAAAAAAGGGACTAGCAAATACTTAGTCTAAGGTGATAACAGAAAGAATAGAGAAGTCAGGACAGAAATGCTGTCACAGAAAGTATCTACAGGGCAAGGTCAACGACTGGATAGGGATGGGGGAGGCAGACCAACTTGAAGTAGGGACAGTAAGCAAACAGACAGTTAAGGCTGGGGAGCAGGTTTGGGAGGAGAAGGAGAGCTGGGTGAGCTTCAGCACACATGGTGTGAGCATCTCCAAGATGTCTAGACAGGAAAACATCACCTTCAGCGCATGGACCCAGCCTCCTCTCACCCGCTTCAGGGTGTCTCTTCTCAGCACAGTAACCACTAGCTACATGTGGCTATTTAAATGTATGTTAATTAGAATTTAATGCAATGACAAATTCAACGCCTCGGTTGCACCAGCTGCATGTCAAAAGCTCGACAGCCACGTACAGCTAGCGGCCACCCTACTGGACAGAGAACCTCCCCCTATCATCACAGAAAGTTCCACTGGACAGTGCTGGGTTACGCGGTTGCTTGAAACACCCAGCCCGCTGCCTTCTCGGCACGCCTGGTTCGGCAGCCTCCCCGAGAGCAGTCCCAGAGACGTGGAAGATGACAGGCTGACCCTGTCCCACCTCACGGAAAGAAGGGCCTTGTCAGGCACCTGCTGGTGGAGACAGCCGGCAGCCCAGGTGAGTCCGGCGGCAAGCACGTACCTTTGCAGGCCCCCGCTGCACCCAGGTGGTAGATGGCTGCCAACACCCGCCAAATGGCCCTCTGCTCGCTCTCCAAAATGCCCAGCGTCTCCATGGCGCCCTGGAGCTGGGCGAAGGCAGCTGCCGCCCTCTGCTTGTCTTCAGGCTGAGAGCAAGGGGAGAGAGGAAGACAAACAGGCCGTCACGGTGGAGGAAATGCAAACTTGCAAGTGGAAGCAGGGCGCGGTCTGAGGGGAATGTGTGGTCATTTTACGACCATGGCAAATCACCCACGATTAAGCTGGGGAGTACTGACACACGGAACTCAGGCTGCTGGGAAAGTTACAAAAATCATTTCCATCTGACTTCGGAAGGCGACATGATTTTTATTCACTCGTGTGTTCATTCAACAGATTTACTGAGGCTCTGCACCATGCTGGGCTCTGGAGAGACAGAGATGAGCGAAATCCAGAACTTGACTTTGAGGACCTCTCAAGCTAGGAGTGGAAAGAGACTTAAAAACAACTAAGTGCGAAACAGCTAAGTGGGGGGACTGTGGGATCTCAGAGGAGGGCCTGGCCAATTAATCCCACTCAAGAGAGTCAAAGAGAATGTCGCAGAAGATGAGACAAGATTGTGATTGAAGTCTGAAAGACAAATAGGTAGAGCTGACCAACTGGATGGGATAGAAGACCTGGCGGGCAGAGGGGACAACGGGAACAAAGGACATCTTTGGAGACAACAGGTGTTCAACTGAACGTGGACAGAGAAGCAGGTATTTTTGGAGGTGGGGCAGACAGAGTGGGGGAGGAAATAAGCACGAGAAGCTGGCCGGTGCCATGGAGAAGGCCTCAAACACAGTATGAAAGGGCATAGGCTTAAAACTCCAGCCACAATGGACAAACACGCATCCTTATTTACACTCCTGGACCCGGGGCAGACACCACCAATCGAGGAAGACCCCACAGCAAACCAGCGAGTCCAGATCCTTTTCGGGATGTCCCCCCTTGCAGCCCCACCCAATGGTCTGCCTCAGCAACTGAAACAGACCCTGTCTGCCATCCCCGGGGCACGCAGAGGGAAACTGCCGAAGATTTTTAAGCAGGAAACAGAAAATAGTATGAGCAGATGTTTATGGGTTGTAGGGTATCACTTTTCCTTTTTCAGATTTAGGATCCCCATTATGTTTGCTTTTTTTAAAGAATAAATTTATATATTTATTTATCTATTTATTTTTGGCTGCCTTGGGTCTTCATTGCTGTGCACGGGCCTCCTCTAGTTGCGGCGAGCAGGGGCTATTCTTTGTTGTGGTGCGCGGGCTTCTCATTGCGGTGGCCTCTTTTGTTGCAGAGCACGGGCTCTAGGTGCATGGGCTTCAGTAGTTGTGGCACGTAGGCTCCGTAGTTGTGGCTCATGGGCTCTAGAGCACAGGCTCAGTAGTTATGGCGCACGGGCTTAGTTGCTCTGCAACATGTGGGATCTTCCTGGACCAGGGCTCGAACCCGTGTCCCCTGCACTGGCAGGCGGATTCTCAACCACTGTGCCACCAGGGAAGTTCCCCCAATTATGTCTGATTGAATATTAAAATTAGTCTGAAACTCCTAACTCCACACACGCCATCTGGCCAAGGAGACGCGACCCAGAAGCCTGCTGGGTTGAGAGGAAGTGAGCTGGGGATGAGAATTCTTTCGTCAATAATCCTCCAACAGATAATGAGGACCTGATTTGCACTTGGCCTGTTGACAGAGCTTGGGTGATGAACTGTAAGCTGTCAAAGCTGGAAGGTCCTTGAATTTTATCGAGTCCAATGCTTAGAGTGGGGACAACGCTTGCCCAAGGTCACACGGCAAGTTAGTATCAGATACAGGATTAGAATCAGGCTTTCTGACTCCCCGTCCAGGCCACTTGTCCCCTCCACTCAAGCCACTTCTTCTAACTGCGAAAGAAACCTGCAAGGATCATTGACCTATTGGGACAATGTCAAAGCACGCAGTGACATTGAGAGATTCGCTGTGGAAACATTTCAATTAATAGCAAAAGCATGTTCCACTGATCCATCATATTTCTGGGGCACCACAGGACCACAAAAACCCTAGCAACGAGGAGCTCAACCTAGCAACTGCAGCTGCTCCGCTGGAGCAAACGGAGGAGAGGAAGGCATCTTACCAACATGCTCTTGGTTATTTATGAGATTTCAAAGTAGCAGAGAAAGGACACCAAAAGGACAGCGGCAACACATTTATTATGGCTCCCACTGTCAGCCATGAGCATTTGACTTTAAATTACAGGCAGACTCCATCATCTGCCACTTCGCTCATACGAACAGGAGAATTAGAAAACTTCCACTAAAGCTTGTTTGCTTCTTTTTCTCTCCTCCCCACCTCCCCCAGTCTCTGCTGCAACAGAAGACACGGAGGGATGAGTATATATGCTTCTGATCTAAAGCAATCAGAATCACGAGGATGTTTACAGTTCCTAAAGTTCTAGGGAGCCAGACACCTCTGCATAATGTCCTGACAAAAGCCAGTCCCTGCCTCAAAATCACGAAAATAGAAATCAGATCAGTGGGATAAATCCACTCACGGCCAAAATGTCTACCAAGAAGAGAATGGATAAACAGTGGGTGGTCCAGCCAGGGCACAGTGATGGGGTACCACGCAGCAATGAAAAAGATCATGTCACTGATCATGCAAGCACGTGTATGAACCCCACAGATTCCACGTGAGACAAAGGAGCCACGTACAAAAGAACACGCACTGTGGATTCTGGTTACATGAAGTCCAGATGTGGCAAAACTACCCTACGGGAAGAGAAGTTCGGATGATAACTCAGGTGGGAGGGATGCCTCTGATGGGGTGGGGACTCAAGGGAGCCTTTACTGGAATGAGGAATGTTCTAGATGTTGAGCTGGTGTGGGGTCGCAGGTGCGTGTAAGAATATAATCATCACTGAGTTGTACACTTAAAATTAGTGCTTTCATAAACATTTGACTGTATGTCTCAACTGAATTGAAAAAAAGAAGTGAAAAAGTAAAAGCTGGCTCGGAAGATGCCCAGGCTTCGTCTGATGCAACTAAAGACTAAAGGTTACCCCAAGATGGCAGGTAATTTCGTGCAAAAACTAAAATCCAAAATGTTCTCTCCACATTCAGCTGGGCTGCACTTAGAGCACGCAGGAGATCCCGACAATGCAGAGAGGGGCCAGGTCTGGATTTGGAGGCAGACGGAACTGCGTGTTCTCTCGGCTCTGCGTCCCTGCGGTGTGACTGCACAAATCTCTTGCCCTTGCACTGGGGGCTCAGTTTCCACGACTGTAGAATGAAAATAACAGCCAAACCTCCTCCCAGGCCACCGTGAGGATTAAATGAGTTGAAGCGTGTAAAGCACCAGCACAGTGCCCAGCACACAGTGGCACTCAGTTAATGCTGGGCTCGACCCCATGCCTTTGCCCAGGCTGTCAGGCCTTCCAGGGACACCTTCCCTGCTGCTGCACAGCAGTCCCTGGCAAGTGAATCAGGCGTGGCCCGTCCTTGAGGGGCTCCCAGTCCAATAAGAGGGACAGATGTGCAGACAGACACTGACAGCACAGGGTGAGTGCTGGGCCTGGGGGGGCGGGTAAGGAGGCGACTTCTGGGAAGAAGCACTGTATGAAGCCACCAGCACGAGCAGGAGAAGCGGGCGCTGGGCAGGCAGGCAGGCAGGCAGGCAGGGTCTCCTAGCAGAAGGGCGCGGGGCTGGAAGACATGGTGCGTTAGGTGCCAAGCCCCCTGAGGGGGCACGTGCAGGTCTCTCTCACAGGGTGCAGGGCCGCAGAGAGCCACGGTCTGCAGCCTGGCGCTGCTCTCTGGTGGAGGGCGCGGCACCGGGGGCCTCCCTGGCCGAGGGAGCCGGCCCCTGGAGTTCTGCCCCTGGCTATAAGCACAGTTCGGCCAGGGGTCGCACTCTGCTTCACGGGGATGTAGACCACACCCCCTCCTCCAGAGCCAGGGTGGGCTCCCCTGTGTCTCTAACCAACCAACCCAGGGCTGGAAGGATTCCCACGGTTCCAGCCCCTGGATCTGGAGCCGGATCTGGGAGGGAAATGCAGAACGCTGACTCTGTTCATTTGCAAAAGAAACGTGGGTGCCTGCACAGGTGGGTGAACTTGACGGAGACCACGGGGAGGGCAGGACAGGTGTCCAGCCATAGCCAGGGGCTCCCTTTACCTCAACACTGACGGGTCCACGTTCTCTCCGGGCACTGCAAGTCCATTTAAGGAGGGAGAAGAGAAGGGTTAACTGAGCACCTACAATGCTGCACTAGGTGCTCTTACCTTGTAAGGCAGCTGTGAGTCTCTCCAATTGTCAGAGGAGAAACTGAGGCTCAGAGAGGCTGAGGCACTTGCCCAAGGCCACCCAGGTGGGGAGGGACAGAGTCACTATACGCCAGATTCTTTACTGAGCACCCACCCTAGGAGCAGACCGAGGATCAGGGTGTTGCTCCACCCATTCCACAGGGGGAAAAACTGAAGCTGAGAGAGAAGAAGTGACCCAAGGGTGCACACTGGGGCACACCCCAGAGCACGCGGTCTTCAGCCAGGGCACAGACCTGAGATGACAGCGAGGGACGAACAAGAGAGACCATTTGGAGTCAGGCCAACCTGGATTCCCTGCTTCTGCCACTTAAAAGCTGTGTGCCCTTAAGCAAGTAGTTTCACCTCTCTGAGCCTGATTACTCCTCCCAACCAACAGATGTGATAATAATCCCTTCTGTCAAAGGGTCCTTAGGAGAATTAAGTAAGAGAAAGCTCCTGGCAGAGCCCCTGGCAGGAGTGCCTGATCCCCCATCCTTCTGTCTGGAGCCCATTCCTCCACAGTTGATGCCTGGGTCATAAAAAATAAATGCGCCTCGGGCCAAAGCCTGGCTGCTGCCAGCCAGAAGCAAACTGCTGGGAGGCGAGGATTATTATTATTATTATGACCACCGCTGCTGGTACTTTTTTAAAACATCAGTCTAGGTTGAGGAAAAATAAATTATAAAGAAGAAAATAATATGAAAGCTTTGTGATTTCAAATGTGTCCTGGTGTCCTAACGGATCTCAAATAAGTTCCATTTAAAGCTGAAATGTGGGGTTTCCCTGGTGGCGCAGTGCTTAAGAATCCGCCTGCCAACGCAGGGGACACAGGTTCGAGCCCTGGTCCAGGAAGGGAAGATCCCACCTGCTGCGGAGCAACTAAGCCCGTGCGCCACAACTGCTGAGCCTGCACTCTAGAGCCCGTGCTCCGAAACAAGAGAAGCCACCACAGTGAGAAGCCCATGCACTGCAATGAAGACCCAATGCAGCCAAAAATAAAATAACTAAATTTTATAAATAAATAAGTAAGTAAAAGCTGAAATGTGGCAGGCAGGGAGGACGCAGCGCAGGGACCAGGAGGGGAAGCTGGCCATCAGCGAGCGAAGGCGGCCACGGAGGGCCAACACCACCCCAAGGGCCGGCTTCCCCACAACCTGGCCCTGCTCCAGCTGACAGCCCCCCGGGCCCACACCCTCACCCTGTGCTCTGCAACCACTGCACTGCTGGCTCTCCCCTGGCGTTGCCCCTGCATCAGGAGCTCAGTGCAGCAGGAAGGCTGGCCTCACTGCACCTGCCTAACTTCTCTCACAGTCCAAGACCAGCTTGTACTCACCTCCTCCAGGTAGCCCTCTCTGATACAACTTCAACCCTCCAGGCCTGCCCGTATAATATTTGGGACACACTTAAGTTAAAAAAAAATATTTGATGTTTATGTGAAACTCGAATTTAACCGGGCATCATGTACTTTTTCCAGCTTCACTGAATTATAATTGACAAATAAAAATTGTATATTTTTAGGTGTGCAACGTGAGGATTTGATACACACAAACGTTGTAAAATTATTACCGCAATGAAGTTAACTAATACACCCATCACCTCACATAGTTACCGTTTCTTGGTGTGTGGTAAGAACACGTAAGTTCTACTCTCCCAGGATATTTCAAATGCACAGTAAGTCTAGTATTATTAACTACAGTCACCGTGCTGTTAGATCAGTTACAAGATGAATATGGTCTAGGTATCCCATATTTTTATTTGCTGACTCTGGCGACTTCGGGGGCTTGTACTTAGCAACTCTCATTCTTGGGTGATTTCCTGACCACCAAATTCCTTCACTGAGCCAGTACCTGATGGCCCAATCCCAGAAAGCTAGCCCAGGCTTGTATCAAAGACTGACGAATTTCCAGCTTGTATTTTTGCTCTTAGAGAACAAAGAAGACACTCTCCATACCTGCCAGGTAGCAGGGTGAGAACAAAGAAATACCTACCAGTTCCCACAGACCAACTGGTCTAAAAAACAGCCCCCAGAAACACACAAAAAAAGAAAGCCACTTCAAACACCTCCCTGATTGGGTCCACACTGTGCCCCATTCCTGTATGCAAACTGTGAACAAACATGTCAGGCTGAGATGCTCACGAGGGCCTGGCTGGAGCCCTTCTCCTCCTCAAAACCAAGAAAACGAACAACAATGCTCTTGCTGATTCAAATGGATACATGGGGCCCAAGCTCATTCAAGAAAACCCAGCACTGGGATAGCCTCGCACCCCCTGCCGTCCTGGGGCCAGTCTGGGCTCCTAGCGGCCGGAAACCAGGGGGAGAAGAGGCATGAGAGAACATACTGCAAGTCCCCCCGGTGGAGGGGGGTGTCAGGCAGGTGAAGCCGGGGGAGCCGCATCACCTCACTTCATCCCACTCCACTCACTGTCGAAACAGACTCACCAACAGTGGTTCTCAAAGCGGGGTCCCTGGACCCACAGCCTCAGCATCACCTGGGGACTTGTGAGAAATCAGATTCTCAGGCCCTAGCCCAGACCTACTTAATCAGCAACTCTGTGGATAGTACCCAGCAGAGAGACAGAGACAGAGAGAGAGAGAGAGAGAGAAAGAGAGAGAGAGAGAGAGAGAGAGAGAGAGAGAGAGAGAGAGAGAGAGAGAGAGAGAGAGAGAGAGAGAGAGACAGCCTTACTGAGGTGTATTGGCAAAAATAAACCACTCATCTTTAACAAGTACACTGTGATAAGCTCTGACATATACACCCGTGAAAGCGTCAGCACTCAAGACAATGGACACATCCATCACCCGCAAAAGTTCCCTTTCATGATCCTCTCTCCCCTCGTCCTGCAACCAAAACCCCGAGCAACCACTGACCTGTCTGCTGTCACAGCGGATTCATTTGTATTTTCTAGAGTTTCAAGTACACGGGGTTATATGGTTGTACTCTTTCATCTGAGATTTTTCACTCAGCACAATTATTTTGAGAGCCATCACATTCTTGGGTTTATCAGCAGTTCATCGTTATTACTGAGTAGTATACTACCTTTGTGGTTTTCTACAATGAATTCATCCATTCACCTGTTAATAGACATTTTGGGTAGTTTCTAGGTTTGGGCTCTTACACATAAAACTGCTAATGAACTTTCATGTAAAATAAATTTTGCACGGATGTACACTTCCATTCTCCTGCATAAATACCTAGGAGTAGACTAGCGTGCCACATGGGAGGTGTATGTTTAACTTTGTAAGAGACCGTTTTCCAACATGGTGCACTATTTTCCACTCCCATCAGCAGGGTATGAGAGTTCCAGTTACCCCACATTCTCACCAGCATTGGTATGATCAATCTTTTCAAGTGTAGACACTCCAGTAATTGTGTAGTAGTATTTCATCGTGGTTCGAGTTTCAATTTCTTTAATGACTAAGGAGGTTTAATATACTTTCACATGCCATCTAAGTACCTTCTTTGGGGAAGTCTATGTTGAAATCTTTTGTCCATCTTTTTTGTTGGGTTATTTATGAGTTCTGAAAGTCATTTATAAATTCTGGATTCAAAGACTTTATCAGATATGTGATTTGCAAGTATTTTCTCCCAGTCTGTGGCTTGTATTTTCATATTAATAGTGACACTCAAAGAGCAGAAGTTCTTAATTTCAACAAAGTGCAATTCATCAAATTGTTCTCTCATGGACTGTGCTTTTGGGGTCATATCTATGAAGCCTTTGCCCGATCCAAAGTTACAGAAATTTTCCTCCTATCTTCTTCTAGAAATTTTATGATTTTAAGTTTTACATTAAGGTCTATGATCCATTTTATTTGGTCAATTTTTGTACATGGTGTGAATCTGTGGACTGAAATTCTTTTTTTTTGCATGACGATACCAAATTATTCCAGCGCCATTTGTTTCCCCAACATGTATGTTTGGGAAAGTGCTTCAGAGTAGAAATGATTCACTCCCCTCTGCCTGGTAAACTCCTACTCATCCTTCAAAACCCAGGTCAGATGTCCCCTTGGCTAAGAAGCCTTCCCTGACTGAGGCCAAGTAGCTTTCATCTATCCTCTGGTGTACAGAATGTTGTACAAACTCTGGCATTTCTCTTATCCCACATGATTGCATTAATTCCCAAGTCTTTCTCTCTTGATAGGGTGAAAATTCAGGGATGAGGACCATAATCCCAACACTCAGCACAGGCCTGGCACAGAGGATGATGGTAGGAGTGGGGGTGGGGGTGGGTGACTCAAAACAATTTTTAAAATATAAAAAAATAAATAAAAGAATAAACAAGTGAACAATGTGCTTTTTTAAACAACTGAATACCACCTCTCAAGGCCCTACTCACAGGGCCCATCTTCCAGGAAGCCACATTAATCATCAACAATATTTCCTAAGAAAACTGCCACTGACTGAGGCAATCCAAGCCCAGTGCTAGCTGCTTTCTGCACATCGTTTCATTTAATCCTGACAACAGGTCCATGAGGCAGATGCCACTACTATTGTTATTTTACCAAAGAGAACACAGACATTCAGAGAGGCTAGGGTCCATGCCTGAGGTCTCATATCTAGCAAGTGTCAGAGCCAGGGTTAGAACCCAGACAGCCTGTCCCAGAGACCGCGCCCTTACCTCTATACAAACCACCTCCTCCTGGTTCCCTTTATTTGCACAAGACTCATTTCCCTGACAAGCCCAGGCCCCATAAAGGCAACCCTGCCTCCCCCACATGACCAGCCCTTGCCAACTACTCACCCCAGTGGCAGAGGGACGAGTCACACAGGGGACCCTCCCATCTTGGCCACGGGGACACAGACACTCACTCACACCCAGAAGGACCTCCTCTTTACCTTAGGCCACACACCCATGCCGAAGGAGCTGCTGTCTGCCAGCTGGTGCAGGTACAGTTCTGTCCTGGAAACAGAGAACGGACCAGAAGTAAGGGAGGACCCACCCACCCCAGTGGCCTGGAGGGCAGGTGGTCACCATGGCATGGGGCTCCACACAGCGCCCCAGGCGGCCCCAGCGTCTGCCTCAGGCCCTGGCCCTACCTCCCGAATATTCCTCACTTGCTGCCCTCACTGGGCCCTTCTTAAGTGAAGGCCTTCCAAAAGCTTCCTTACTCCTGTTACCCTGCTCTGAAAACTGGGAGTTCCCTCTCTAATCTGCCCTCTCTCCAAAGGGTAAGGTGCCCCTCTGGCCTTAGCCAGGAGGCTCAGGACAGGTTGGGCCTGCCCTTCAGACGGGGGTGGAAGGCAGGAGACAAATGATGGGGGACGCAGAGGGAAATTGAAAATTATCCCCCCTCGCCTGGGGTGAGCACTCCCTGGAGCTTCACTAGATAGAACCTTATTCATGCAACAGATGAGGAAACCAAGGCTCAGAGACAGGGAGCCACATGTCCAAGAATTCCCAGGAGTCAGCGAGGGGCAGAGATGACTCCCTGGGCCACCTCCCCCAGAAGGCCCTCCCAGATGAGTCTTCTGGCTTCTCTGCTGTTCCACCTGGTGCCTCCTCGCCCTGAGGTACCTCAGGTGCACCCAAGCCTCTCACAGAGTTTAGGAGCTTCTGGAAGATTTGGGGTCTGCTGCTCCTTGCCCACCTCCCACGCTGCTGTCAGAACCTGTACTGAAATGTCACCGTCACAGCAGACAGCCTCCACCACCCCGCAGCGTGTATAAAGAACCATATGTGAATTGTCTCACTTAATCCTGTAAGGGCAGTCAAGGGACTATTCCCACGGAGGTTCAGAGCAGGTGACGCCTGGCCAGCTTCACCCAGCCCAGGAGCAGTACCAGGCAGCTGGAATCAGAGGCCAGATTCCTAACCACTGGGCTCTACTACCTCTCAGCTCTAGGCAGAGGTAGGGCTGGGGCCTCGGAGAGCGGGGGCCCTTTGTCTCACTGCCCTCGGCTGTCCCTGCTCAGCCCAGTCGCTCACCTGAGATCCAGGTCCAATCCGGCTAGCATCTGGGAGAAAACCTCGAAATTGCCTTCCCCTTCCAGCTGCCGGGCCACGTGGCTCTTCTCCAACAGCATCGTCTGCCAGGGGAGAGGACAGGCACCCGGTCAGCACGAGGCCGCGCTAGGTTGCCTGCACACCCCCACCAACCCCCAGGCCCACTCTTCAAGGCAGCACCTAAGGCCCCAACTTGGCTGGACACCTCCAAATCAAAACATGCCAGTCCTTTGTCTCACTGAGTCCAGTCCAAAGTCTCACTTTGTCTCTCAGAGTCCAGGCAGGGAATCAACGCATGCAACAGGCTCATTCCGATGAAGAAATCCAAGGGTACTAACAATTAGCCCACAGCCGCCCTCCAACACACTCGTGTGCAACCGAAGCCCTTAATAACCTGACGCACATGGTGATGCTCGGTAGACTTCCAGGGCCGGGACAGAAAGGGATTTATCGGGCACCAGCGAGTCTGGATATTCTCCCAGCTCCACATACAAACAACCCTTCTAATAACCTAATCCTATTTTCTGTTCAAACAGAATGTTTGCGGGGGGGGGGGGGGGGGGGGGGGGGAGGGGAGGGGCCGGGTGATTTCAGAGAGAGGAACGAACAGGCCATGTGCCTGTCACACACGGGCTGCCGCGGCAGGCCAGCGAGCGTCTGTTTAATTTCGGCTTACGCTTTTAAGACCCAGCTAATGAGCGACTGAATTATGTATCTACTCATGAATATTTCATCCCTGTGATACTCCGAGGCACAGACGAGCCGGCATGCTCGGGGAGGAGATGCCTGGGCACTGAGCGAAGTGGGCAGGAGCTGGCTTTGGCCTGGGGAGCGATGACCATTTAGACATTCCAGGGTTCCAGCTGGAGGCGTGGGCCCTGCTGAGTGGGGCTGAGGCTACTGGAGCCCTGAAGAACCCCCTCTCCCTCCCACCCAGGAGCCTCACCTGGAGCTGGGCGGCCGTGACTCGGCCTGTGGCGTTGAAGTCCAGTGACATCACCATGGAGAACCGGGTGGCACAGCGGCTATGGCCGGTGGACACAGAGCCAAAGGCCCGGAGGACAGTGAAGGTGGCTCGAATCTTCTCCACTGGTGGGGCGCGGACAGGGCATCAGCCGTGGCCCGGGTGCTGCCATCCCCACCTCTCACAGGACCCCAAGCCGGCCCCAGGCCCCAGCGGGGCCCCCTCCACTCCCCCAACTCAGCTCTAAGCCACACCTCTTCCACTGCTGGGCCGGCCCTGTGCTGCAAGTAGGGGCACGGGGGGAGCAAGAGTGAGCCCAGAAGGGGAGATATACACACCTAGGATTGGTACGATCTGAGTGATAAGGGCTGCCCTAGGGCCTCCTGGGCCTGGTGGACTCTAGGAGGAGGGCAGGGTATTAACATTCCTGGACCTGCTCTCAGGGAACACTCCATCACAGCAGGCTCAAAAAGCCCTGCAGTCCCCACACACGAGCACCCACTATGTGCTAGGCACCTGGATACCGCCTAGCCTGACTTCCACTCCCCCAACACACACTTTCAGCAGAACTACATTCTGGGAGGGCCAAGACTGGTGCCTCTCCCTGCTGTATCCCCAGTTCCTAACAGGGCTCTAACCTGGGCCAGGTGCAGAACAGGTGATCAGTAAAGCACTGGAATAACCCCAGTGGAGAAGCAGGATAGTACAATGGTTAAACAAGCTTGAATATGGCCTCTCCCCCTTGTTAGTCACCTGATTCGTAGTGAATTAATTAACCTCCCTGTGCCTCGGAAACCCCATCTATAAGATAGGGGTAATAATAGTACTTACCTACCTCACGTGGTTGCAACAAAGACTAAAAGATTTAATAATGTAAAGTGCTCAGAACATGCTCCAAATGTGGTGGTGTTATTATTATGTTTGTTATTATTAGAAAAGCAATACTGCCTGGGCCATATATTCCCAGCAGGCGGAATACTGCCCCCAAGAGGGCAGAAACTGATTCTTGAGGATGGGGGCAGTTTTCCTTTCTTATGTATAGAATAGGGCACAGATACATATATGTCTGTGTCTGTATATATATACACATATACCCACACACTGCATAAACAAATACATGGTGAATCTGTGGCATTAAATTTTCATGGCGGGAGACGATTAGGAGAAAGAACAATTAAAAAGGCTCCTCAGAGGGGCAACAATACATTGAGAACACTGGCCCAGGGGTAACAGCTCTGGAGCCAAACTGTCTGTGTTTGAATCTCGGTGCTAGGATGTATGAGCTGTGTGGCCTTGGGCAAGCTGGTTAACCTCCCTGCGTTTTAATAGCCTCATCTATAAAATTCAAATAATAATAATGTCTAACTTATAGGGATGTTTTAAATAATAAGTAAGCTGACCTGCTTGGAATAGAGCCTGGCACAAGCATTTACCACGATCACCATCAATATTGTAACTATCATCATCGACCCTCTTTTTTACTGAAGTATAGTTGATTTACAATGTTGACACTCTTTCTTCAATGCCCAGCCCAAACATCATTGCCTCGAGGAAGGCCCGCAGCCCCTCCTCTGCCCCTCCGCCTCTCGCCTCCCCAGCTCGGCCAGCAAGTGGTGCAGAGCGTTGGAGTCTGGCACAGATGTGCAGCCGAGTCTCCCTTCCGGCCGTCAGCGCCTCCTTGCCTTTGTTTTTTACTTATCGGGTCCTCCACACAGTCCAGTGGGCTGTGCGCTGCACGAGGACGCCACACCTAAGGGCACAGCATTTCTATCAGATGGCCATAGGCCTGTACGCTTATTAGGATGATGGCTCAGAACGTGGCGGTCAAGCGTTTGGTTCTAACAATGTCAATGTGTGATGACTTTTCCACATATGGCAGTGAGTGTCTTAGGCAAGGAGTAGCTGTTTCTAATTCACACAAAAGTACCCAACAGACTAGGGGTGGCCCTGCCCAGAAGCCAGCACAGGGTCTGCACACAGGTGCTCAGGGAACGCTGGCTGAGCGGATATAAGAAAGAGCTGCCCAGCACCCCGTCCGACTCTCCCTTCCCTTCCCCCACGCCACTGCCCCCGCCACGTCCCAGCTGCACGTCACCTGGAGACCACTGTACCTGAGACCCTGCCATCCACACTGCCTGCCATCCCCACCAGGTGCTCCAGGACCTGCTCGCAGCAGGTGGTCTTGCCAGCACCGCTGCGGCCCAGGGCCACGATGCTCTGGTCCCTCTGCTGGCTCAGCAGAGCCCAGTACGCCCGCTGGGCCAGGGAGACAACGTGGGTGGGTAGGCCATCCTGGCAGCTCCTGGGCACCTGCAGGAAGATCGCCGGCATCAGCTTTCCCACCCAGCTGGGGCCCAGGGAGCACTCCACAGAGCTCCAACCCGGCCTCAAGCCCAGATCCACGTCCATGCCTCCCATCCTACTCCAGCCTTGTCAGAGACGTCGTGCATTTCTCTGGGGAGAGCCCAGCCTGGAGATCTAGTCCTGCCACAGGCTCGCTGTGAGCTCTTGGGCAGCCTCGGACCCTGCTCTGAGCCTGGCCTCTTCTTTCGCCAATGAGAGGCTTGAACTAGAGCTGCATTAGCTCATGGGGCTCATCTCACTTGCTACGCAAAGGACTGGATCGTACCTGTCTGAAATGAAGCAGGTGGATAAAATGGCTCAACTGATTAGTGACGTCTGCCATGGAAACAGAATAGGGCATGGGGGAATTGGCAGTACGTGTGCTATGTATTTGCTGTAGCAGATTTAGATACCGGAAGCCCCTTTGACTTCATTCATTCACCCACCCGTACATTCATTCACTCAGTAAAAAAAATATATTCATTGAGTGTCTACTACGTAGCAGGCACTATCCCAGGCACTGGGGACACAACACTACTCAAGGCGAATAAAGGAAGTCTCTGCCAACCGTGAGGAGATATTATTATACACCTATTAAGATGGCTGAAAAACCTGTTTTTAATTCTTTTGACACCCTACCAAGTTCTGGTTAAGATGCAGAGCAAGTGGAATTCTCCCACAATGCTACACAACACAGCCACTCTGGAGAAGAGCTTGACAGCCTCTTTTACAGTGATACGTGCACTCGTCACACAACTGAGCAATCCCACTCCTAGCTATTTACCCAAGAGAAATGAACATTTGTGTTCACCAAAAAACCCTCTCTGTCACTGGTTATATTGAGTATGTATTCAAAATCATCAACAAACTAGAAACAACCCAAATGTCCCTCAACTAAAGAACTAAGATAACCAACCACCCCGGTTTTAGCACCGAAAGTCCCTTGTCCCAGAAAAACCATTCCCTCCCACGGAAACCAGGACAACTGGTCCCCCTCTGAACAGATAAACAAAGCTGTGCAATAAAATACAATAGAATAAAAGAACTAACGGCTCACAGCTGCAACAATACGGGTGAATCTCAAATGCGCTGTGCATTGTGATAAGTGGAAGAAGCCGATTCCAAAGGTTACACGCTGTACAATTCCATTTATATGACTTTTCAGAAAAGGCAAAACTAGGGAAAAGGGACAAAAGAACAGATTAGTGGCTGCCAAGGACGGGACATGGGGGAGGGGTTGGCCACAAGGGTATGGAGAACTTTTGGGGGTGATGGGAACTGTCCTGTAATTGATGGCGGAGACAGTTTCACAACTATACGTGTTTGTCAAAAACTTACAGAAGTGAACACTAAAAAAAGTGACATTGGGCTTCCCTGGTGGCGCAGTGGTTGAGAGTCCGCCTGCCGATGCAGGGCACACGGGTTCGTGCCCCGGTCTGGGAAGATCCCACATGCCGCGGAGCGGCTGGGCCCGTGAGCCATGGCCACTGAGCCTGCGCGTCCGGAGCCTGTGCTCCGCAACGGGAGAGGCCACAGCGGTGAGAGGCCCGCGTACCGCAAAAAAAAAAAAAAAAAAAGCGACATTAACTGTATGTAAATTATACCTTAATAAACCTGACTTAAGACAAAAAAGCCCTGCCTGTAGAGCTTGCTTTCATTTGGGAGAAGACAGATGATAAAAAACCAACTAATTAAATTATACTGAACGGGAGTCATTTTAAAGCCATGAGCTTGGATGAGATCACCAAGGAAGTGGGCGTTTAAAGAGGGAGGGAGAAGAGGTGTAGGGACGGGGCACCCTGACTTGGAGCGATCAGGGACCAGCAAAGGAGGCTGAGAGGGAGGGCCAGCAGGACAGAAGGAAAACCAGGAGAGCGGAATCCCGGAGCTAAGGAAGGGAGTGATGGCAGGAGGAGGGCAGGACCAGGCCCTGAAGTGCTGCTGAGGGTCAAGTCAGAGGAGACCAGAGAATTGTCCACTGGGCTTGGCAGCATGGCGGTCACTGTGACCTTGACAACTGTCTGCTTAGCGTGGTTTTCAGGGAGAACGGAAGAGGGCGGTGGAGGTAGTGAGGGCAGTGGAAAGGCACCAAAGGGAGCAGGGAAACGGGCCTGGCTGGAGGAGGACCTTGGAAGCCCAGGATGCTAAGTGGGTGACAAGTGGGCTAACGTCCGCCCTCCCAGTGGCTTGGCAGGACCAGGGGCACAAACTCCGGTGTGGCAGCCCTCCCCTCCCCGAACCCCAGCCTGGGCTAAGGAGCACCCCCAGTGCACTGTTGGCCTTTCCTACCCTGAGACCCCCAGGAAAAGCAATGAACACCCATCCTGACACAAATCAAAAGGCTCAGCAGGACCCCAAAGCCTCCACACTGGCGGGACACAGCCTGAGGGAACACAGCGGGCAGAGGGGCCTGAGGTCTGAGCCTCGGAGCCACCTCCCGCTTTGGAAACATAAAGTTCAAGGGCCAGGCTATCCCAATCGTCAGCCTTCTCAGGCCTACAGGGGAACAGGGAGGATTCTGCAGACCCAGGCCCCGCAGTCACACACAGCTACCCCTGCATGCTTGCACACGGGCACACTCAAGGGCACACACACCCAACAAACAGCTGCAGAGGCCACTGCACACAGGTGTGCCCATCTACACCCCACGCAGTCACAGCACGCTCACCCCAAAAGAGGTCAGCCCCAGGCACGCACCCAGCTCCCCGCCACGCGGCCGGCCCAGACCCCCACTGAGAGGCCCCCAGCCCTGCCTGGACCGCTCCTAGCCCATCTTCAAGGTGGCCTCAGTCCCAGCCTCACCGCAGGTCTCTGCTCCCACCTGGTGGCCATCTGAGGAACTAGAGGAGACTCAGCCAAAGACAGAAGGCAGCTGTGGCTGTGGGAGGCAGCGTGACTTGGGGGGGGAACCCACGCCCACCGCAGGGTTACAGGGGCTCAGGGGGATCACGGGACTCAAGTTCCTCCTACCAGGGTGGGTCCCAATCCCCGCACTTTTAGGCTCTCTGACCCAGGCCATGTAGCAGACGCCGCAATCAGGACGGTCACGGTTGTGAGAAGCGGGCTTGTGGACAGACCTGTGACAGACACCCCTCCCAGGGGCCCCTAAGGAACCAGAGCAGGCTCTCGGGGCCTTGGGCTGCAGTAACAGAAGCACAGCCTGCCTGGCAAGGGAGGGGAGAGTGCAGCGTCGCCCTTCCAAGCCCCTGGCCAGAACAGCCAGGCTGGGGAGGGGCCTGGAGGGCGACCTAAAGGTGGGTGGGTGGGGCGTCCAGGAGAAGAGAAGCCCCGGGGAGGGGGTGCAGGGCCACTGTCCCCTCTTTAATGGACTTAGCATCATTCAGGGGCTAGGAATGGCTTTGTCCCACGGGACGCCAAAGGGGAAGGTGCAGCTTTTCATCCTCCATTGACAGATGAGAACACCCAGGCCAGAGAGGTGTCCTGATCTCCCCAAGGTACCTGCGGCGTGTTGAACCTTCCCACCAACAAACCCTCAGAATGGAGCACAGATAAGACTTTTGACCTCCAAGGGGTCTCCCTGCCTCCACTTTTGTCCGCCTCTATCTAACCTCCACTGAACAGCCAGGAGGGTCCTTTTACAGCGTCAGACCACATCACTGCTCTGCTGAAAATCTCCATCATGCTCAGAGTAGAAGCGGAGTCACTATGACCGCACATGAGGCCTGGCGCAACCCGTCCCCGCTCCTCCTGACCTCCACCTTGCTGTCTCCTCCACACGTTTCTCTTTGTCACGTTGGGCCCGTCTTCCCCCAAGAGGATGAAAGCTCCACGAAGGCAGATTTATCTGCCCACCTTCTTCCCTGCTCCTCCCTCCAAGCCTGGCATACGGGACCCTCAATCGATTCCTCAATCAGGAGCCACTGAGTGAATGGAGGGGATGGGGTGCAAATGACTTGGCTGTAGCTGCAGACCTCTCCACGAGGTGGCGCTGACAGGTTTTCTTTGCTTTGACTGTCGTCTTAACAAAACACAGCCCATTTTACACTCCACAGGGAAAAGTAAATAAAGGCGGAACCGAGGCTTTTGTTTCCCCGTTCACATGGGTGTCTGGGACTCCCGCGGGTCCAGCATGGGGCTCAGAGCACAGAGGGGCCGACAGCGTGGGTTTCACCCCAGCTCGTCTGGCAGCTGGCCCAGCTTCTCGTCCATGGAATGGGGCTGGTCGTGGTCCCTGTCCTGTCAGGTGGCCCTGAGAATTGATGGAGATGCACACGAAGGTGCTTGCAGCAGTGCCTGGTACACAGCTGATAGTCAATACGGCCTCTCTTATTATTACTGTCTTTCACACTCCTGTTGCTGTTTCTATCGGTTACTCATCCTTCCCCTCTAAAGAGGGGGTTCATGTGGTCCCCAAGGCTACCCAATGCCCACGGCGCCCCAGAATCCACGTCTGCAGGATGCTGCCCTGCTCTCCCGAGATGCAGAGGGACCCCTCCACCCCACCCCTCCTGCGCAGTCCCCAGCCCTGGCCCCATGGTGCCCCCTCACCTTGGCTGCAGAGGGCGCCGTGGGTCCCTGGGGCTGAAGGACGATCAGGTCGGGCCCAGCGCAGGTGTGCAGCAGCCGAGCCCGGTGGCGGTGCAGAAGCGTGTTCAGCACACTGGACTCGTTGACACTGACCAGGGAGGCCAGGTCCTCGGCCTGGTCCAGCTCGGGCGGATTGGCCTGTGAACCATCACACAGTGTCCTCTGGCCTCCTGGGCGCCCCCCCAAACACACACACACAGCCCTGGTGACCCTGTCCCTGGAGAGCTCTGTGCCAAAGACCAGAACAGAACACAAGGACTCTGGAGAGAGTGAGAAAACCCTACAAATGAAACAAGGGCACCTCTTCTCCTTTGCTCTTTGTGCAGCGCCCCCCTCCCCGCATGGTCCTTCCTCCCTGTGCTCGTGGCACTGGGAGGGGGGATGCTCTCAGGACGACACAGCAAGACTCCAGCACCTTCTGTCTCTCAAACACGAAAGACGGGTGGTGCTCTAGAGGAAGTGTCCTCTGCTGTTTCCTCCTCTTCCGGGTCTTGTCAGGGAGCTCTGCATGTGCTCTGTGACACTGAGGCTGGAGGCCAATGCCCTAACCGCCCCATTTCTGATAGCCCATCATACACTGATCACTTGGAAATATGCCCAAACCCTTCTAGAAGCAAGGGATGACTGCAGCTCTCCTTAGGGCATCCACTCTAAAAACCTTCCTACCATTCTTTGCAGCTTCAGGGAGTTTTTTGGGCCTAATGCTCTGGCGTTTGGGTCAACCCTCAGCTCTTTCATGAGTCAGTTTTTCTTCTGAGGACACTGGCCTTCTGCAAACTCCCAGCACTGGTGGGAGCAGAGGCCCTGGGGTGGGCAGAGAAGGAGCAAAGAGGGAAGAAGATGAACGAGGCCCACATGGAACTCCTGGAGGAAACTCCTCAATTAGTAGGCTGTGAGGGGTGGAAAAGGATCAGGATAGGACCTTTTACTTCTATCACTAGACTCCGACTTATCTGCAGATAGATTCATGGTGTAGTGCAAAAATTATGCAAAACAACCAAAAAAACAAAAGGTTGATGCCCAAAAGGTAGGCCACTGGCACCTATGCTATGGTTAATGGCAAACTGCTCATCCGGCTGTGAATTCCCTGGCAGCCAGGGCGAAAAAGGAAGCATGCTTTGTAGCATGATTTGCAATGTCCATAAAAAGGAAAACAATCACTTTCTCAGATCAAGCAGAACTCCCAGTCCCAAGACCTGACAAACACATCTCTTAACGTGTCCTCATAAAGGGGACACCATGGGACAGAGTAATGAGCCCTTAACAATATACCTCCAGCAGAGTAATGGCTTCAATGGTGATCTTCCCTATAACTCCCCCCAGGGCATCAAGCTGAAGTATTATGTGCAGTCCAGCACAAGGAAATCTCTCCCGGGGTGGGGAAGGAGGGTACAGAGCAGGCCGGGAGGGGGCAGGGGGCTCACCCGATGGACATGATCCTCGTCCACCTCAGTGATGCTTTTGTCCGCATCAATGCACAGTCGTACCCTTCCTGCCGGCAGGTCGGCTGTTCCCTCGTCTGGCTTCAGCACCGTTGCTGGTAGACAACCCAGTGGGAGAGAGAAAAGGAGAGGGCGGGGGGGGGGGGAGAGAAAAAGAGGAGCAGGGAAGGAGGGGAGGGTAGAAGACGGGGGCAGGTGGGGAGGAGATGAAAAGAAAGGAGAAGAGAGATTGACTCTGAGCTGCTGAGCCAGGCCAAGGGGCTGGAGAGGGCTGAGACGTGTCAGAAATGGGTTAGCATCACCGCCCCTTGGAGCCTACTTACAGGGAGGGTTCTGAATTGTGACCCCGAACTCTTGGAGGAGAGAGGCTGGGTCTGACTCATTTGGGGCTTTTATCAGCTGGTACAATGCCAGGCACCCAGATGGTTGGGTGCACTGACCCAATGCATATATAGACCTGGGACAGCAGATAATGGCATACAGGCTGCCTTTTTTCTTTCCAGGGCCCATGACAGACATCACTAATCAATCACTCTTCCCAGCCGTGTTCTGAATGGGACTCAGAGTAACTTCTCCGTAGCGTTTGGTCACTAGCCCCAAATCACCAGCAAAAGATGAAATGAAATGAAATCCACTGAGATGAAATCCATTTGGCCACTTGCACTAGACTCCAAGTTCCTTGAGCAACACTGTAGGAACCAAACAATGCTTGCTGCTTTAATGAATTAGTTAAATTAATTAATGACCAAGGAACAAATGCCTTTGAAAACAGCACCCAACAGACCAGCTGCCAAGGGTGAAATGACACCCACCTATTCCCACCCCAAAGCCACGTATCCCCATCCCAGTCCCAGCTGCCCCTTCCCCCTTCCCTCCTCCTCACTCCGCAGACTGTGTTCAGGACCTGGCAAATACAGCTGGCAGCAGCAGGGGGGGCTGTAAGAGGGAGAGGATTAGCCCCCAGATGTGCTAACACCCCTAATTACCAAGAGTAAAGCCATCCTTCTGAACCAGCCAGACTTTCTCCGCCTCATACCATCTGTCCTCAGGAGCCTGAGGGCAAAGATCACATAGATTAGACCAAGATGACGCTGCCCTCCCCCAACCCCCGTGCGAGGGGCAGACCCCTTACGTGGGCACTTCTCACAGTGCGTCTGGGACCAGCGAAATCAGAATCTGCCAGTGCTGGTGAGGGTGCTCATTTCAATGCAGAAGCCACAGCCCCGCCCCAGCTTTCTGAATGGTAAGCTCCAAGGCGGGGACCGGGAATCTGCACTTCGAGCCACCTGCTGTTTACCCAGCACGAAGAACTGTTGTGTGACAACTTCAAGCTCAGGCTCGAGAGGTGTGGTTGGGACGTTCCCTCACTCTGCGGAGAATCTCACCCCGGGACAGGTGCTGCGGGGTCCTCAAGACCCCCGCTTGTGGTCGGGGGAGTGCCTGTTCCCTTCTCTAGGCTGGCCATGCCCTCCACTCCCGGTCCGTCTCCTGTCCCTGCCTTTCCCACCCCTCCTCCTCTGGCCTGCCCCTCCCCACCCCTGGGGCCGCAGCCCCCTCACCTGGCCTGAGACTCCGCTCTGGCCTCCTCTGCTCCCCTCCTGCAGGGCTGGCCCCTCTTGGCTCTCCTGACTCTGAGGCCTTTCCACACGGTTCTCCAGGGCAGGCTGTCCGGGTCCTTGCGGCTCCACCTCCAGGGCCCCAGCCCCATCACTGGCTCTAGCGCAGGCGTCCTCTGCTTTCCGCCCTCTGCGCTCAGGCTGGTCCTCCTTCCCAGCTGTAACTGGGGTCTCTCCATGTGCATCCACCTCCTTGGGGGCTTCAGAGTCCTTCTCTGTCTTACTCCCGGCTTTACCTGCCTCCCCAGACTCGCTCTGAGGTTGTCCCAGCGGTTTCATCTTCCCCTGGGGCTCACCTGCCTTTCCAGCCATCCTCCGAGGCTCGCCTGCTTTCTCCATCACTCCAGGAGCTTCCCCCACATTCCCCTGCACTGTGCCCGTCTTCTCCACCTCTGTCTGAGGTCCGTCTGTCTTGTCCGCCTTACTTAGGAGCACACCTTCTTTGTCCTTCTTACTCTGGGGACCGTCCCACTTGCTCCTGCTGCCCAGGGAACCTCCCCACTTTCTCACCTGGGCTTGGGCCCCAGCCCACTTCCCTTCACCTGCTGCAACCTTAGAGAAATTCCACTTTGCCCCCTTTTTGGGGGGGTCCCCTCTCCCTTTCTCCGCTGCCCCCAGCTGCCCCCCCTCACCCAGCCCCTCCCTGCCCTGGGGCTCACCCCCTTTCGTCCCTTTGGTCTGGGGGGCCCCACCCCCTTTCCCCATTGTGCCTTGATCCTTCTCGCCTTTGGTCAGTAGCACAGTTCCTGGGTTCCCAAGATCCCCAGTCTGGGTCAACTCAGCCTTCAGAGCTGCATCCCTGGTGCTGGCCTGGGGGCCACAAGGAGTCCCTGGGGTCTCCCGCTCTTTTTCCCCTCCAGGGTCTGTGGCTGGGGTCTTGCAAGTGGGGCCGTCCCGGGGCTGGGTCCTCTGCTCTGGCTTGGCTGAGTCCGGGTCCAGCTTGGCCACCATCAGCAGCACATCGCCCCCCCTTATCCCTCTCTTGAAGGGCAGGCTTTTTCTGGCTGGTGTCACACTGGGGCCCGACTCCTGGGGCTTCTCGCCGTTGATACTGGTCATCAGCTCCGGGTCCATGGTGCCGGCCCCCTCACTCTTCTTGCCCAGAATGTCTGAGCTCTGAGGAGGGCTCGACTGGTTGTCCTGGGAGATGTGCTGGCTTCCAGATTTGGTGCCACTGTTGGGTTGGCTGGTGGAAATCTCTGGGGTCTAGAAGAGACACCACAACCATACTTAGCTGCTTGCTGACCAGACAGCTTTGTCATTCACTCATTCATTCACTCATTTGTTCAGCCAGCCATTAATTCATCCAAAGACCCTCAAGCATGTACGGGCAATGGGCCAAACCCCAGCACCCTACACCCTAGGCTTTGGCTCAGAACCTCAAGGCCAA
Organism: Lagenorhynchus albirostris; assembly: GCF_949774975.1. Classification (NCBI taxonomy): domain Eukaryota; kingdom Metazoa; phylum Chordata; class Mammalia; order Artiodactyla; family Delphinidae; genus Lagenorhynchus; species Lagenorhynchus albirostris. The sequence continues at coordinate 69,193,862 of NC_083108.1, forward strand.
GTGACGTTATGAAAGAAGAGTGGACTTTGGAGCCCAACAGACCCAAATTCACTTCCGAACTCTGCCACTCACTAGCTGTGTGGCCTTAGATAAATTACTTGCCCTCGGGACTTCCCTGGTGGTCCAGTGGTTAAGACTCCGTGCTTCCACTGCTGGGGACACAGGTTCGATCCCTGGTCGGGGAACTAAGATCCCACATGCCGTGCAGCACAGCCAAAACAAAACAAACCACACAAAAAAACTTCCCCTCTCTGAGTCAGTTTCCTTACCAATAAAATGAGAAGCATAATGTCCTACCTCAGCAGGTGGGCGTGAGGCTTCCCAGTAGCATATGGAAGCTGAGCCCAGCACCTAGTACGTCCTCAGTAACAGGAGCTATTGCTGCTGCTGTCACTGGTGCTGTTGTCACTGTTCTCACTATTATTTATGCCTGATTCTTCCCGCTGGGCCAGGAAGGGATGGGGAAAGGACATGGAGCCTGTCATCGGAGGACCTGTTCTAGTCTTGGCTCTGATGCTTTCCAGCTCGGTGACCTTGGACGACATCACCTATCCTCTCTGAGCTTTGGTTTTCCCTCAGTGCAGGCAGATACCACCTGACCATCCACACTTTTTTGTAGGCTGAGATGTGGAAACTGCAGAGAACTGAACAAAGTGATCTGCTGCTACTTTCGCTATCCTGGTCCCCAGACCACACCTGCACACCAGGTGAGGGCTCTGGATCTGCCCTGAGGTCTTCCACTTTTGCTTGGCCGAGACATCTGCGTACCCGACACTCAGGGGTCTCCACTGCCTGTTCCTCTCCCATGTCTTTCTACTGCCTTGTGATGTCGGCCCCGCCCTGCCCTCCATCCTTAAACCAGCCTGGCTGTGGCCTGAACTGCTCACAGAGCCAGCTTTGCCTCTGCCTCTGCAGAAGGAGACCACAGGGGGAGTTCTACCCTGATGCCTGGCTGCACCATCTGTCCTAGTCTGGGTTCTGCCACTTTGGACCCTGCTAACACCAGCCTCCCACACACCTGTGCCTGGCCCCAGCCAGGATGGGGTTCTCATCCTTTTGCATCCAGAACAGTCCCAGGACTGCGTTGATTCCACCTGCAAAGCTTCACACCTGAGTCTCCTTTCCCAAACCCAGGTCCACTCTCTCTCACCTGGGCCACGGCCACAGCCGCTGAGCTAATGTCCTGTCAATTTGCTGCCAGTCATTTAAAACCTCATCAAAAGATTCTGGAAGCTGCCCAGAGCCTCCAGGAAAGCCATTCAGCACAGCCACCTGCCATTCAAAGTTCTTGAAGAGGAGCCCCCACCTCCATCTGGTCTCACTGTCCCTGCTCGTCTCCATGCTTCAGCCACGCCTGGCATCTCCCGCCACACCTGGCGCTTCCCAGCTTCCACGCTTTTGCTCACGTTGAGCTTGCTGCCCGGAACGCCCTTGCCCTCTCCACTCGTCCACATTCTACTCGTATTTCTATACCCAGCTCAAACGCCCCCTCCTCCACAAACCTGTGCCTGAAGACCTCAATCAGAAACTGCCTCATAGACCCACAGAGTCCCAGAGCCCTGTCTGTCGTGCACCATCTGCACCGTGACCACGTGCTGCCTCCCGTTCCAGCTCTGATTTGTGTTGCTCTCCTGCTTTAGGTGATGGATGCCTCCAGAGCACAGTCTCGATCTTCATCTTTGTAAAAATGACAATAATAATAATAATGATAATGGCTATCATTTATAGATCTTGCAATGGGCTCTCCATCGCCATAATGCAATATCCTTCTTAACCTAATAAAGAACCCAATGAAGTAGGTTCTGAACTTCTCCCCATTCTACAGATAAGGGAGCAAACACAGAGATGTAGGGGGCCCAAGAGACAAACCCAGAATGGAAAGTCACACAGGCCTCTCTGAGTCTGAAGCCAGTGCCCTTAACTGTTGAGTACTGACAGCGTTGCTTGTCTTCCTGGGACTCGCTGGAATCTCCTGGGAGCTTTAAAAAATTCTATCGCTTCGGCTCCACTCCCAGAGAGTCTGATGCAGCTGGTCTGGGTGGTGGCCCCCCAGGTGACTGCAACATGCAACTGGGGCTGAGAACGCCAGAGCCCGGCAGCTCAGTCTGACCTCCTGGGACCAGGCAGGACACTGCCTTAGAAAGGGGATTGGCTGCAGCTGGCAAATCTCACCACTGTCCACACCATTTTGAACAGTGAGTCAGTGCCTTATTTTTAACCAAACCCAGGGGTGGGCCAAGCAAGACAACCCATCCCAACCTCCCTCCCCTCTACTATGTGTACTGTCTTCCTTCAGATTTTCTCAGTCACCAAAACCCTCAGATCCCACCTGCAGCCTTCTCAGTACAAGGGGGAAGAAGAGCATCTAGAATCACGGGGGCTGAGAGGAAACTCACAGCCCAGCCATTTTACAGATGCACAAACTAAGGCCAAGAGAGGGGATGGGATTTGGCCTGGAACACACACAGTGGTGGGGCCAGAGCTAGAACCCAATTCTCCTGACATCCGATATGGATCTCTTTCTGCCCCTATGTTATTCCAGTCTCTCCCCATCCCTCACTGGCTGGGTGGCCTTAGGAAAACCAAGTCACTCCCAGAGCCTTGTTTTCCACTCCTGCAAAACGGTGATGGATTCTAATGGCTCCCTGCAAGGATTATATGAGGCTCCAATGAAATGGCTGTGTTGGGGCGAGGAAGGAGAGGCCAAAGTTATTTAGTGATCGGGGCAAGAAAATTAAACTGGCAGGACCCAGCAAGGCTTGCTGCCTCGCAGGAGCATGTCCTGAGGCTGCCCTGCTCCAGCCCTGGGAACATCTTGGCCCATGGTCCAGACACCTGTTGTCGTCTGAGGCCTGTCCATCATACTCAGAGTCTCCATCCATGCCCTGTAGGGACAGCTTATCCCTGTCCTCTGCTTAGCTCTGCTTCTCAACTTGTGCGCAGCAAAGCCAGCGCAGCCTGCAGGCTCCTGGGACCCTTTCCTCCCCAGGCCTCTGTGGCTGCCACACCAGCCACCTCACTCCCCAGACTGGCCCTTTCCCAGGCGGCTTGCCAGAGCAGAGGACACACAGCCTCCGGCCCTGGTCTGCCTCTATCTGGCCTCATGACCTTGAGCAAGTGCCTTGACCTCTCTGAATCTCAGCCTCCACCTCTGCTAAGTGGGTATAATCCCACCCACCCCCTTGCTGTACAGGGTATCAAATGAGCCCCTGAGCAGACAGTGCATCTTGTCGAGTGATAAACGGCACACAGTAACACTGCATCACGACCTAACAGCAGTCTGTGGGGGTGGACTTTGGCCCCCACTTAAGCTGCGTCAGCCAGGGCTGGGGACAGAGCCTGCCCTCCCTGTCACCACCCCCACGAAGGCTCAGCAGCGGGGTTTCAGCAGCTGCTGCCGTTCAGTTGCTAGAGGACTTCGCTGATGCATCAGAGTCACTGTGACTGGACAGGTGCAGGCACGTGGGGGACCAGCCAGGCAAACAACAGCTGAAGGGGCATGGGAGGCAAAGCCAGGGTGGCCACTGGGCTCAAGCCAACTCCAGGCCCTAAGGCCACCAGATCTCTCAGCCCAATCGCTGCAGCATCCACCCACCCTCAAGAGGGCGTAGCAGAGACGCAAGGAGATACCCTTTCTGCTAACACTGTGATATGCCCAAGGTGCAAGCACCCCAAGCCTGCCTCCCTGGTGTCCAGCCTCATCATCCTCCCTCCCTGGTGTCCAGCCTCATCATCCTGCCAGGGTTCCCGGGCTGAAGAGCTGGGGGACAGGAGGGAGGCAGCACTGGCCACCATCAGGGATCAATCTGCAGGTCCTTAAAGCACAGGGACTGCACCTCGTCCACCTACTGCTTCCAGCCAGCAGTGCTGTTCAGAGCATGTAAGTGGACACCGACCAGTCAGAAGGGACACCAGCTGGAGCATGGCCCTGAGGTCCCTTCTGGGCCAAGCAGTGAGCCTTTAATCATTGGCTGTGGCCACTCTGAGGAACTCAAGAAAGGGGCCTAGGTGAGCATGGCAGCTGGGGGGCACTTGGGGTACTTGGGGCCATGGCCATTTACCACCTGCTATGGAAGGCTTTCAGAATTTTAACAACCAATACAGCAATAATCAGAGAATACCACCAGAACATCTTTTCTGCTTAAATGAAAGCAAACTATCTATACATCCTCAGTTAATATTTAGGTTTCCCTTTCTACAGAAATAGTGGCAAAATGATCCCCTCGTACATCAACTGTTACCATGCATTCACTCAGTGAACAAAAATTTCTGAGCGTTCACTACGGGTCAAGTTCCATGAGAGCTGCTCAAGATACAGAGTGGAATGAGAGGGAGAGTTGCTGCTCTTAAGGAATGCCTAGTCAAATAAGGCACGTGAGCCACCAATTACTATGCTGACCACAATTAAGACAGGCATAGAGGGTGGAGTGGGAATTCAAGGAAGGCAATGGGAGAGCTTTCCAGAGATGTACCATTTGAGTTGGGTTTTGACAGAGGTGTAGGACTTTAACAGATCAAGCTGAAGTGGGGACTGCGGGAACAAAGGCTGGCAAGTGACGCAAAGGATGCTCACAGGACAGGATGGTGGGTATTTTTAAAATTATTTATTTAGGCTGTGGCAGGTCTTCACTGCAGCATGTGGGATCTTTAGTTGCAGCATGCACATGTGATCTAGCTCCCTGACCAGGGATTGAACCCGGGCCCCCCTGCAGTGTGAGTGCAGAGTCTTAGCCACCGGACCACCAGGGAAGTTCCCAGAATGGTAGGTATTGAAAGTCGCCTGGTCCCCTTCCTGTGGGGCCACTTACCTCTGGTTCCGGGGAGGCAAGCACTGCCTGTTTCCTCCGTCTTGCTTCCTTCGACTCTTTCTCAGTCTCCCGGACCAGTTGCCTAATGAAGCCCCCTGGGATGACAGAGAAAAGGGGAGGGGGCGAGGATGGTGGAGGGCTCCTGTCCTCTTCCCGAATCTGTTTTGCAGAAGCAAGGAAGGAGAAAGCTCAGTGAATGAACCAGTGGAGGCAAGCCGCGCTTTAAAGAATCTGCAACAGAGCCAGGGAGACGCCCAAAGAGGACATACACGACCAAGCTCATGTACAAGAGGCCACTGCAAAGCAGGAGAGGCCCGGCGAGGCTCTGGGAAGCCTCGAGACAGCGCATGAAAACGGAATGCACGAGCTTCAGAGGTTACTCCAGTTGGTGCGATCTCTGCCTGGACCCAGTTTCCTCATAATACGAATTTGCATGAACAAGGCCACTGGTTCCCTTCCCTGGCGTGGGACAGACCCATCTCTGGGAAGACCTGTTTCAGAAGGAGCTTTTCCAGGTTTCCAGAAGGGGATGGATCACAGGGAACCATCCACACTCTCCTGTCCCATCTCAGCTTGTAGTTAATAGATTAAGCAATTAATTCATCACTTTAATCACTTTCTGTGCCAGGAGCATGGTAAGGGAGGGAAGGGCGGGAAGCCATGGTTTATATAAGGATCCAGCCCTATGGCTATAGCCCGCTCCGCTGACCCAGTGCCACGACTTCTTGATGGTCCTTAAGCCAGAATCTGGACAGCCAGGGGCTCCCCAATACTGGGCTTTAAAGCCTGCATTTTACCCCAGAAACGTGGTCTAAGCCAGCTAGCTGGACTTGGATTGCGGCTGAGACTCGCCACAGAGACCTTGGAGGCTGAGACGGGGGCCTGGCTGTGACCGACTGGGGCGCGTCTCTAACCAGCATCACTGTGGCTGCTCGTGAGTTTAAAAAGGACAAAAATCTCCAGCACTTCTCACGGCAGAGCTACACACTGGTTTAAAATAAGCTCCTTATCAAGGTCCTCTTCAAGAGGGTGGCAGAGACTTGATCTCTGCAGCCCTGCTGATAGAAGGGAATCTAAAGGAGACAGGAAAGGCCAGGAGACAAAGCAGAGGCCAGGAGATAAGGCAGACTTCTGCCTAGGAAGAGAGAAGCCAGAGACACACGGGGAGTGGGCTCACGTTTACACCACGCTCACGTGGACTGAAACCTGAGAGTGAAAGGCACACTCAGCAGGTGTCAACCTCCACTCCCTCCAGCATTATTCTATGCTACACCCAGATCAGTCTGGGAGGGGCATTGGCAGCCAGAAAGAAGCTTCTCGACCACCCCACCCTCCAGCCTCCAATTCATTACACCCTGTCCACAGGGTGGGATGAGGTGAGGAGGAGATAACAAGCATCAAAGAAAGAGGCGGCCTTTCATGGAATCTTATGAGAAACACAAAAGGGAAAAACAGAATCACTGGGAAGAAGGGCCCGTTTCCAGTTCTCCATGGTGACAGAAGGCAGGGACCTCAGAAACCCATCCCCATGGCATAAACCTGGCAGCCAACAGCCCTGCCTCTGCCCCCTCACCCCCCGCTTCCCCACCCATACTTCTCCCACACAACCCTCATGCTCATCAGAGCTGCCATGAGGATGGAGACTGGACAGCTGGTCCACCCTTGTTCCCCCACCACCTACTGCGGAACAGACGGAGACCAGGCAGCCATGGGAGGAGTCAAGGGCATGGTCACTAATGCCTGGCTGGGTTGGAGAGGCCATGGCTAACCGAGGCAGAAGACCGAAGGGGGACTGGACATGCCCCAGGGAGGCTCTGAATGTCAGGATCCCTGCCCCAGGTGGCCCCAGGTGGGAGGGGGCAGCCTGGGCCACCGGGGCCATGACTTGTCCTTGGAGGGTCCAGTTGGCCCATGTGGCTGCAGCCCGAGCCCTGATCGTTACTTTCCTTCTGCTCCCACAGGGCAAGGCGTGATGAGATGGCCATGCTGAGGCAGTGCCAGGACCGTGAGATGAGACGAGGTGAGATGAGATGAGATGAGATGAGATGGGATGGGATGAAGCTCTCTGCTGGGCAGCACGGAATACGGCTTTATGGACACATGCAGCGCATGAGGTGATGGACACGAGACTGACCCACGGAGACACAGAGGGGAGAGAAGAGAGGGACAGGTTAGCTCCTGGGTACTGCCCAGATCTAACCCCCACCAATGCCACGAACCAAGACCACAAAGCCGGGCACAACTCACTGTCAGTTACATCTGGGAGGAATGCGGTCAGCAGGGAGCTGCTGGCCATGGAGTGGACAGTGCCCTGATATCCTTGCCCCCTGACCCCGCACTTTAACGTTCTCTTGATGTACACAGTCAGAAAAGTACATACTAGTAAGTGTATAGCTCAGTGGCTCTCACATAAAGAACACAACTATATAACTAGCACCCTGACCAAATTAAAACTAGTAAACTTTTAAAATAAAAACATGATTTTATTTAAAAGTATACTGAATTTAATTTAATTATTGATTAAAATTTTAATCTTAATTAAAATTATAACAATTTTAATTAAAATTATTAAAAGTACATTTGAATTTAATTTGAAATATTCTTTTACTTATGAATATTATAGTATATAAATATTGTAAACATATTATATAAATACATAAATATTATAAATAAAATAATAAACAGGCTAATCTAATCTAATCTATAGTGATGGAGGTGGGAGCACCACGAGTAGAAATTTCTAAGGCAATGGAAATGTCCCGAATCTTGATGCGAGTTGTGAAATGTGAAATAAAATGGAGTCACTTATGTCAGGGGTTTTACAATGGGGCCGGCAGGCCATCAAGGAGGGGGACCTTACACACATCCTCCCCTGGTGCAACCCCGAACTTCGGAACTGGTCCAAACCACAAAGATTCCAAGGACTCTGCAAGAACACCTGAGATCTGTCCCAGTGAGGAACTTTTACTTCCCTCTAGTGATAGCCTTAGCGCTCAGTCACGTTAATCGAAGGCCAACTTCGACCTCCAACTCCAATTAAAATTCTTTGTAATGCAAACCTCCCCCCCATTTGCCTTTAAAAGCCTCTGAGTTTGACTCCCTAGCAAGGACACTGTTTGCATTGCTACCGAAATCTGTGTGCCCGAATTACAATTCTTTAATCCCAAATAAAATTTGTGTTGGATTACTGCCTTCTAAGTTTATTCAGGTTGACAGAGTGCTGGTTATGCTAGTATAGCACGTGTAAAAATTCATCCAGCTGTACAATTAAGCTTGAAAATTTTACTGTATTAAATCATATCTCAATTCAAAAAATAGAACATTACCAGCCCCTTGACCATCCCTCATGCCCCCTTCTCGTAACTATTCCCCTGAGGACAGCCACTCTCCTGATTTCTAAAACCACAGAAGAGCGTGTGTTTCTTTTGTGAGGTAGCAGTTGGCTCCACGGTTTGACCGTGAAAATGAGGAAAGGGTAGGACACCTTGACTGTTAATTGACCCAGAGCTTTGGGGAAAAGATTAAGCATTTTTAGCATCATTTTGAAAGCCTTAACAAACATACATAACTTTTGACCTAGAAAGCCCTCTTCTGGAAAACAAATTTGAGGAAGTGATCCTCAACCAGAAAACGTCACCACTGTGTTGCTTGTACGACTAAAAAACCTAAGTCTCCGATAACTAGAGAAGTTGAATAAATTAGAGCACATAGGACTTAAAGGAATAGTATGAACCCACTGAAAAGGATGCTTAACAAACATTTTAAAACAGCTTTATTCATCCCACGTCAGATCTTCTAGAAGGCCGGTGTCTGTACAAACCTGCTAAAGAGAGTTTTCTGGTCTCCTTTATTCGCATACTATAAATAGAAATGTTGGGGGGGGAATGTAAATTAGCACGTCCAAAGTGGAAAAAAACCTGGCAGCCTCATATCCAGGTGTCAGTAATAAAAGATGAAATTGTTAAAGTAAAAATAAAAAACTGCTTTCTCTGAGGTATAATTTCTATGCCAGCCGTAAGTTTCACCCATTGTGAGCATACACTTTGATGCTTTTTGATAAATTTACAGTTTTTAAAATAAATTTATAGAGTTTTGCAACCCTCACCAGAATCCCATCACCCCCAAAAGGCCCTTCATGCCTATTTGCCTCGCTAGCTGTTCCCACCCTCAGGCCCAGGCAACCACTAATTTACTTTCTAACTTCTATAAACTGCCTTTTCTGGGCTTTTGATATAAATGGAATCCTAGAGAATGCACTCTTTTACGTATGTCCTCTTTCATTTTGCATAACGTTTTTGAGGTTTTTCTGCATCGTTGCGTATGTCAGCGTTCCACTGTATGGATAAACCACATCCTCTTTAACCATTTACCAGCTGACGGACATTTGGGTTGTTTCCACTTTGGGCCCTGATGAATAATACTGCTATGAATAGTCCTGTAAGCCTTGGTGTGCCCATGTGTTTTCACTTCTCTCAGGGAAATTCACAGGAGGTCGCACTCCTGGGCTGTCTGCTAACTTTATGTTTGACTTTTCTCAGAACTGGCCCAACTGGCTTCCAAAGTGGTTGCAGTCATTTCCCATCCTGCCTGCAGTGTCTCGGGCCCATTTGGGAAGCATTTGCAATCGTACTGGAAGGTACTCCAACTGGCTTGTGAGGTAAAGGAGGCAGAGGGCAACACGGCACATGCGCGCGCACACAAACACAATAACTATCCAAAATGGGCAATTAACAAAGCACCCCACAGAAAATGAAGAGCCCTCCTGTATGCCCAGGTTCTGCATCTGCGAATTCAACTAAGCATGAATCGAAAAAACTTGGGGAAAAAAAATTCCAGAAAGTTCCAAAAAGCAAAACTTGAAGTTGCTGTGCCCTGGCAACTATTTACGTTGTATTTACATTTACACTGTTTTTACATACCATTTACATTGTATTTATAACTGCTAACATAGCATTTACAGTGCATTACAGATGATTTAAAGTATATGAAGGAGGCTGTGCTGGGTTATATGCAAATATTACACCATTTTATGTAAGAGACTTGAGCATTCATGGATTTTGGTATCTGTGGAGGGTTCTTGGAACCAATCCCCCAGAGATACCGAGGGACGACTATACAGCAAGATCTTAGTGAAGGGGGTCAAGAGGGGAGGAAGGAGCCTCTTTCTTCCCCCTTCGGCTTTTCTCACTTCTATCTCTGAGCAGGATCCCTCACTGACCCCTCCCAGCCCCCTCCTGGAAGATAACCCCATCCTCAACACTCAGAGTTACCATGGTTCACGAGTTTTCGGAGGTCCCCTTGGCCTGTAAAGAGCTGCTTTCAGGGACTTATCCATAGAAGACGGCTTGGGCAGCGTTCCCGGAAACCCTGCCCTACACAGAGACAACTACACATCACGGAAGCTGATAAGACAAACCTCACGGGGTGGCGCTGAGCTGAACCCATCTGACCAGACGCCACCACGGCCCTCGTTTTCCAACTCCGCGTGGAGCGAGGTCAAGCCACTCCCATCATCTCGCGAGAGCCCACTGTGGCCCTCGCTTCCCAGCTCCGCGTGGGGCGATGGCGCCCGCTCCCATCATCTCGCGAGATCCCACCGTGACTTCGCTTTTCAACCCCTACGTGAGGTGATGTCAAGTCACTCTCATCATCTCGCGAGAGCCCACTGTGGCCCTCGCTTTCCAACTCCACATGGGGTGCTGTCACATGATAGTTTGAAATCAGCGAAGGGAGTGTTTACACCACAGAAACTGGCAAATACCACAAAGCAGGGCTTTTGCTCCCGGAGCCGGGCGTTAAACATTGACCAGCACAGCGCTGGCTGACACTGCAGCGCTCCTGCAGGGCCCGGCAACGATGAAATCACTAGATCGGAAGACCCAAGAAGGGATATTTTAGCTCTGATGAGGTCACGTGCCCACGGGAGACCCTTAAAACATGTTCAAGTGAAAACAGCCAAGTCTTTGCCTTAAGAAGGCGGCCCCATAGTGTGGGCTTTCCAGGTTGCAGAGGCACAAGAGGTAAATAAAGCTGGAGAACAAGCAGGAGGCCAGATCTCTGGGGAAAGGGGCTGGGGGAGAGAAGCGGACAGAAGACCCCCTCCCCGCTCATCCCCTTAGGAGACACTGGAGAGGACCCGAGTGACTCACAGCCAGAATTCGCTCTGCTACACGCCTGGGCAGAGGAGCCCCGGTTATGAATAGGCCTGACCTGAGGTTGCTGCCCTGGCCACTGCCCTCCCCGCAACACTTCCCATCTGGCTCAGGCCCTCCCAGGTCAGTGGCTGCTTCCCAAAAATCGCCCTCAGCTTCAAGGCTCTAGGGGGGATCCTGGCTGACGGTCTGGGTTGTCCTCAACCGGGCTCCTGGCAGGCCCAGGGGTCCAGAGCACATGGGGGAAATGAGAGAGCTCAGTCTCGGGCCTTTCCTCCTCCTGTCTTGCCCCTCAAGGGCACTAGGCCAGCCCCACTGACCCAGGGCCAGGAGCCAATCCTACTGGGGTGGCTTCGTCAAGCCTTAATTTAAGCAAGTGTTCTTATCACCACATTCTCATCCCGGCCTGAAACTCACACCTGCCTCATCAGCTGCTGTTTTGGGCCCATGAGGAGGCCCCAGATGCTCCGAATTCGTGGGACAAAGTCTCAAGTCTCCCCTCGGAGGTGAGGGAGGCTGGTGAAAGGAAAAGTAACCCCCAAAGCCAGGGATGGTTTGAAACAGTTTTCCATGTAGACATGCTGGTCTGAGTGGCCCCACGGGGTCCTCAAGGCTTTCCCTCTCACATCTCAATGTCCAGCCCTAACCCAGCAACTAATCCTCTGATGACTTCACCTGTCTCAGAGAACAAACTCGCAAGTCTTTATAGTGGCCTAAAGGGCCCACGTGGTCCCTGTCCTAACGCCTCTCCCCCTTGCTCCTCCACTTCAGTGAGGAGTGACCTGGATGCACCCTTCCACATGCTGTTCCCTCTGGTGCACACGCTTTTTCTTCTGCATGGCTCACATCTTCAGCTCTTTTAAGTCTTTGCTCAGAGTCACCTTCTCAGTGATCCTGCCTTCACCATCCCATTTAAATTGCTGCATAGCTCCATTCCACCTCAGCCCACCCTATCCCAGCACTGCCCATCATCTGATCTTACTCTTTTCCCCGCATAGCACTTGATCACTTTCCACCATGCTGTGTGTTCTTTGTTTGGTTTCTGACTCCCCATGCAGAACATGGCCCCTAAGAGGTTCAGCATTTCCATCTGTCTTGTCAGCTTATGTGGCCCCAGAGCCTAGGACAGTGCCTGGCACACACGTCTTTCTCAATACGTATTTGTTGAGTGACTGAATGGATGAATGATTAGGAGCGTGGCTGGGGAGGGGCAGCGCAGGCCGTTGCCAGCAAGTCTACAGCGGGGATTGCTGACGTCCCCCCGTGCTGTCTGCATCTACATCTGTTATCATGGCCCACGTTCGTGTCCTGCCACCACTATTCCCTTGTGGGCGCCCAGGAAGTTCTCTGAGACTGTTTTCTCAGCTGTAAAATGGGAAGAGGACGGCCACATACCCACATGCTTAATCACTGGTAACTGCTTTCAATCTTTTCATTTTCTTTCGACTCCATGGCCAAAGCCGGCCTGGAGGCCCCAGCCCAGGACTCAGAACGGGATGATTCACCAACATTTAGGGAGAACCTACACTGTGCTGAGCACTGAGATAGAAACCTTACACCTAAACTGCCCCTGGCCCCCTTAAATTCCTATGGGACCTGAAATTTAATTATCTTGAAATCCATTATCACATTTCATTCCCAAGACAGCAACCACATGGTTGGCGTCACTCCCATAGAGCAGACAAGAATCTCAGAGAGGTTGAAGCACTTGGCTGAGGTCTCCCGGCGAGAAGGTCAAGCTGTTTCCTATCAGGATAGGGGGCAAGTAGGTTTCAACTCACATATCAACTCTGATAGATGCCTGGTTGTGTCTGGAGCGTTACACAGGAAGGACTCTGAGCTTCTGTCTGAGTGACGGATAAGGCATCCCATGTGACACCCATGGGGTGCACCCTCCATTTTCTTGTCTGGAGCCTTCAACCATCTGCCAGGTGAGCAATTTCTCATAGCTCCCAGATTCTTCAGAACACGGGCCACTGTCCCCTGGGAGTGTCCTCCTAGACTGCTCTCTGCAGCACAAGGGGACACTTCCCTCCACAAGAGGCTGACCACGGTGAGCGCAGCAGGCTTATGCCCTTCAGGGGGCAGACGTCAGTCCTGGAGCCCTCACATCTGAGCTTGGGCCCCATGCTGCCTGTTGCCAAACCTCTCTGGGCCTCAACTCTCCCATCTGTCAAACGGGAGCTCCAGTCTTTCTTGTCCACTTCTGGGGGGTTGGGGATGGGGGTGACACTAGCCCTCTGTACACCTGTGAGCCGTTACTGACTTTATTATGATGGCCTTCTGCAGCAGCCCTGTCGCCTATTGACTGACTGAGGTCGAGTCCCAGTCTTTTAAGTTCCTGGACCCAATTCCAACGTGTGTGTGCCAGGGTGTGCGTGGGGGCAGGTCAACTCAGTTCTGACACTATCTCCCCAGACATAAGATTAGATTCCATGAGTAAAGGGCTCAGTCCCGCGAGACTGCCCTCCCCCCGCCCCCACTTCAGCCACCAATCCCAAGCTCTGTTACCTGTGCTTCTGACCAACTGGCTATAAATCAGAGCTTCCCACGAGCCCCTCCTTGGGTTAGATCAGTTTGCAGAGTGGCTCACAGAACTCAAAGAAACATTTTACTTACTAGATCACCGGTTTATTATAAAAGGATATAACTCAGGAACAGCCAGATGGAAGAGATGCGCAGGGCGAGGTAGCGGGGAAGGGGCTCGAAGCTTCAACGTTCTCTACACGCACCTCTCACCCCCAGTCTCCACGTGTTCACCAACCCAGAAGCACTGCAAACCCCATCTATATATTTGAGACTCACAGCTTTCAAAACCCTTGGAATTTCCTAAGTGTGGAGAGTGATAAAGTTGTCATATATACACTACCATGTATAAAATAGATAACTAATGAGAACCTACTGTATAGCACAGGGAACTCTACTCAGTGATCTGTGGTGACCTAAATGGGAAGGAAATCCAAAAAAGAGGGGATATATGTATATGTATAGCCGATTCACTTTGCTGTACAGCAGAAACTAACACAACAGTGCAAAGTAACTATGCTCGAATAAAAATTAATTTTTTAAAGGTGCCTTTTGTTATGTTAATGAGGTGACTTTTGGAAAGCCAAATATATATGAGATGACCAAATATATATATATATATATTTTTTTTTTCCTTACTAGATTACCAGTTTATTATAAAAGGATCTAACTCAGGAACAACCATATGGAAGAGATGCATAGGGCAAGGTATGGGGAAAGGGGTGCAAAGCTTCCATGCTGTCCCACCCGGCACCTCCCTGTGTACACCAATCCAGAAGCTCTCCAAACCCCATTCTTTTAATTTCACTGAAGCTTCGTTATGTAGACAGGATTAATTGATTCAACCTCAAGGCCCTCTCCCCTTCAAGGGGGTGGGGGGAGGGTGGAAGACACTGAAAGTTCCAATCCTCTAATTCTGGTTGGTTCCCCTGGCAACCAGCCCCTTCCTTAGAGGCTTTCCAAAAGTCACCTCATTAACACAAATTCAGGTGTGGTTGAAAGGGTTTTGTTATGAATATCAAAAGACACTCCTATCTGGAAATTCCACACGTTTTAGAAGTTTTGTGCCAGGAATGAGAGACAAAGACCAAATATATATTTTATTACACCTACTCCCTAATACTAAATCTTACTGCTAATAAGGTAAGTACAAGTACAATTTTAAGGTAAGTACAATTATAAAAATGGTAGTGCAATACCATTTTCACCTATCAAATTGGCCACATGGAAAGTCTGATATTACTCTGTGTTGGTGACGATACTGGGGAACAGGCAATCTCATACACTGCTAGTGCAAGTATGAAGGGCAGCCTCTACTGAAATTTTCAATGTATATTTCCTTTGATCCAGCAAGTCCACTTCTGTGGGCAATTCAGAACCCTCTCTAGAATAAGGGTCAGCAAATTATTTACTTTTTTCCCAAAAAGGGAGAAAATAGTTTAAGCTTTGGGCCATGTGGGAGATGACCAAATATATATTTTTGGTCTGAATGACCAAATACGTATTTTTCTTCATAAGTCGCAATATTGCACCCAGCTCAATAAAAATCTCCAAATGCTTTGCACATCAGCTGGCTTTGACAGGTCTTCACCTCTCCCCCCACTCGCTTCCTCTCTCCCTAAATCACGCTCTGAGTGTTTCTTGAAGAAATAGAAAAATCTTGGCTCCTCCAGCACATCGCCTCTCCGCTGTCCATATCTGTGGTTGCCTCACTGACCCAGGTTGGCCACATGTCCCTTGCCAGCCACCTTACAGCCTGGTGAGATCCTGGCCCTTCCAGATGGGCCTCTGGCCTAGGGATGAGCAATAATATTTCTCTCAAAAGCTAGCATCTACTGATCTGTAGTTGGGGGCTGCCTGGAGTGTTGTATTGAGAAGGATCCTGAGCTATGGCTGAACTAGCAAGAAAGTGTGTGGTGATCGACTAGCAATGTCTGCCATTGGCGCAGGAATGGTTAGGAGTGGTGCCTGTGCCAAGTATTTGCCGTTTCCAGCCTGGTGCTTCGCCTGCCACAGTGAGGCAAGAGGCTGGTCAGGCTTTTGCTGGGAGGCTCCCCTGATTGCTCCATCACAGGGCTGTCTTTCTACCCCTGCTCCCTTGCTACCTGGAGTTTTGCTGTCTAACACAGCAGCCACTAGCCACATGGGGCTATTTAAATTTAAATTAGCTAAAATTAAATGAAAACTTCAGGGGCTTCCCTGGTGGCACAGTGGTTAAGGATCCACCTGCCAAGGCAGGGGACACGGGTTTAAGCCCTGGTCCGGGAAGATCCCACGTGCCTCGGAGCAACTAAGCCCATGCACTACAACTACTGAGCCTGTGCGCTAGAGCTGGTGAGCCACAACTACTGAAGCCCGCGTGCCACAACTACTGAAGCCCGCACACCTAGAGCCGGTGCTCCCAACAAGAGAAGCCACCACAATGAGAAGCCCGTGCACCACAATGAAGAGTAGCCCCCGCTCACCGCAACTAGAGAAAGCCCACACGCAGCAACAGAGACCCAATGTGGCCAAAAATTAAAAAATAAATAAATTTATTAAAAACCAAACCAAACAAAAAAACCTTCAGCTTTTCAGTTGCACCGGGCACTTTCACATATTCCACACATGGCTAGTGGCTACCATACTGGACAGCAGAGATACAGAACATTTCCATTATCGAAGAAATTTCTGTTGGACAGAGCTAGACTAGATCAGGGTTTTCAATAGGTGGTGATTGTGCTCACCCATCGACATTGGGCAACGCCTGAAGGCATTTTTGGTTGTCACAGCTGGAGACGGGCTGCTACTGGTATCTAGCAGGTAGAGGCCAGAGACGCTGCTAAACATCCTACAATGCTCTGGACAGTCCTCCCACCACAAAGAATTACTCAGTCCCAAATGTCAATAGTGGTGAGGTCAAGAAACCCTGGTCTAGAAGAATCATGTCAAGTAGAGAGGAGCGTTAAGGGGAAAAAAGGGCAAAATAATCTTGCTTCAAACAATAAATAGATATGATATAGAAAGAATTGAGAAAATGAGTCAACCCACTGTTGATAGAAGAATAAGAGGAGAAGTCATTCCTGGACCCATCGCCACTTAGTGGCTCTGTGACCCCAGGCAAGTCACTAACCCTCTCTGATTCTCTTTTCTCCTCGAGAAAACTGGAACAGTATGATGCCCCCTCCTGGACTGTCAATGGATTAAATGAGATAATTAGTTTGAATAGGCTTTGTTATCTGTCCCCGTGGAACAGTGTTGCATAATTGGTTATCTTAGCTCACGTTGTTTATTAGACCAGACTAAATAAACAAGTCTCTGGCAGCAAGGCACCAAGTCCCACTTTCATTTCACTCTGCATGACCTGGGGTCACTTAAGCCTCTGAACCTCACTTCCTGATCTGTAAAATGGGACTAATCACTCATGCCCAAGCTCACAGCAATATCCAGCGTGAAGCAGACATTTAATCCCAGTAAGCAACCATCTCTCCCTCTCAACTCGACAGCTAATCTGGTTGCCCTCCATGAAACTGAAACTCAAACCCCAGCTGGTACCCAAGAAACAGCTGAAAATGCATGCACACAATCTTTTATGGGCGGAGATGAATTCCCCTGGGACCCCGGACCTTGAAATCCCTGACTCCCTGAGCGTGAGTGCTGGCCGAGTATCTGGTAAATCCACCTCACCGATTCTCTAAGATGTTTCCTTTACTGCCAGAAACTGTACTTCTTCAAAGTATTTAAGTATCAGGGAGAAGCACAGTGTAGAACAGGAAAGGAAAATTACGGAGCTGGGTGAGTCATGACGGGGCCGGGGGAGGTGATTCAGGTGAAGCTGATGTTGGCTCTGGGTCCTTTAGAATGACTGGTGTACGCATGCGCGCGTGTGTGTGTGTGCGTGCATGTGTGTGCATGCGTGTGTGTGTGTGTGCGTGCATGTGTGTGTGCATGTGTGTGTGTGTGTGTGTGTGTGAGAGAGAGAGAGAGAGAGAGAGAGAGAGAGAGAGAGAGAGAGAGAGAGAGAGGGAGAGAGAGAGAGCGCGCGAGAGCGAGCGCGAAGGGAAGGGGAGAGACTGACTTCTGCCTTGATGGTTATGAGATATCCCAGCAGCTCTCATCCCAACGAGCTTGTTTGTGTAATAAAGTTCATTTTTGTTGAAACTAGAGCTGAGATTTAATCCTTTCGTTTGAGGCTTGGAGGATGATGGTGGAGAAGGTTTTGGGGGTGGGGGTAATAGGAAAAATTGGGTTATTATTCCTAAAATGGGGAGCCCCAGGCTGTCTCCTGAATGCCAAACTGGAAGGCAGGGGCTGTTCTAAGCCCAATGCCGTCACTGCAAATCTGTGTGTCCTTGGGCAAGTTGCTAACCCTCTCTGTGCCTCAGCTGCCCAATCTGTGAACGGGTGAGGCTGGATTTGACAGCACCCGGGGTGGGGGGGCCCTCCACTTGCCGACTTTCTCCATTTTTCAAATAATTAAATTTCACATAGCTTAAATATTAAGGATACCGTGAAAAGACATGGAGGAAACGTAAATGCATGTTACTAAATGAAAGGACCCATCTGTAAAGAGTATGTACTGTAGACTCCAACTATATAGCATTCTGGAAAAGGCAATACTGTGGAGACAGTAAAACAATCAGTGATTGCCGGGGGGTTGTGGGGAGAAGGGGATGAACAGGCAGAGCACAGAGGGTTTTTAGAGCAGTGAAACTACTCTATAGGATACCATAATGATGGATACATATCGTTATGCATTTTCCAAATCCATAGAATATACACCACCAAGAGTGAACCATCACAGACACTATGCATTTGGTGATAATTACGTGTCAGTAAAGGTTCATCAGTTGTAATAAACATCCCACGCTGGTGGGGAATGTCACCACGGGGGAGGCTGTGAACGTGGGGATGGGGGTGTATGGGAATCTCTATACCTTCCCCTCAATTTTGCTGTGAATCTAAAACTGCTCTAAAAAATAAAAGTTATCAGTTAAAAACATTCAAGGATATGCCATATACCACAGTCGCCATACAGCGACTAACCACCTGCTTAAACCAGCCCACTCAGACAGTCGTTTGTATCTCCTACGTAAACCAGGAGCCGCTGAAGGGCTGTGTCAACAAGGCCTAGAAGGAACCTAGCCAGAGTTCCCATCCTTTTGGCCGTGCCGGGAGGTTCTCTCCTTTACTGCCAGAAACTGTACAGTAAAGTTTCTGTACAGCTGGGGGCTTCTCATCTCATCTCACAAAGCCCCCAGAAGTGCTTGGTCTTGCCCCTGGCTGAACGCGGGCCTTATGAAATTTTGCAATAATCAGACCCTAACAGAGGACAGTGCGTGTTTTCCACGTCTGTGAGACCATGAGTTTTGACAAGGTGGGTGCTAAGCAGCAGCCCCCTGGGGGTTTGTCGGCTCCCACAGAGGAAAGGCGTTTCTCCAGCTTTGGTGGCCACCGGACGTGCCCATCAGGTTTGAAACCTGTGAATTTCCGGGCCCCTTCCCCCCAGGACCGTTCAGGAGTTCTGAGATGGTCCCGGGAATCTGCATGTTTAACACCTCCCTCCCCGCCCCACCCCCGTGAGGCCTGTGGAGATAATCAACGACCCATCCTTGGAGAAACGCTGCCCTGGATGTTGAATCCTGGTTGCCATCTCCAGGATGGTCTCGCCAAGGCCCTCAGGGTTTCGAAGGCGAAACTAAAGCTTAGATCCCGGAAGGGACTGCTCCGAGGTCGCAGAGTCAGCAGAGCCCAAACTTGGCTATTCAAGGTGACCGGGCCTATGTGCAGGTGCCATCAGACATCTGCGCTGGTGACACGCAGCCCCTCCAAAGTCAGGAGACCCTCCTCCTCCTCCTCCTCTGTCTCTCTCTGTGTGTCATTATTTTCTAGAACTCATCCACAGCCTAAACTACACAGCCCACCCTGGACGTCTCACCCAGATACAGGAGAGCCTGAGTCAGTAGCAAAGACAACCCTGAGGGAACCACGGTCCTGTCAGACACAGGAAGCCCCAGTGGGCCCCTCGGCCCCCCTGAGCTGGTGCACTGAGCGGGCCAGGCATCTGCTCGGCCGGCCGCAGAGTGAAAGCGGCAGTGCAGTTCTCCCGGCCCGGTGGCTCGAGGCCAGACTGGAACCGACTGCACTTTCCCCTCCCGGCCACCGCTACGGAGCAGCCTCACCAAGGCCGTGGCCCTGAGGCCTAACTCCAGGGAGGGAGCTCCATGTGAAGACACAGCCCCTCCCCACTGTGCCCACTGCCCACACCACTCATCGAGGCCTGTGCCACTTCTCCATTCAAAGAAATGCCCACAACGGGCGAGCCACAGAAAACACCTCCTCTCGGACAGAGGATCCCTGTGAATTCACTGGGCCACGTGAAACTCAAACCTCCGTCCACCAGCCCCTTCCCTGCCCCCCATGCTTATTTGGAATAAATGGAATAAAAAACCATTACAATCAAGGCTTAGACTCAACAGCGTTGGAAACGTGAAGGCGGAAGCGTTTGGCTTCCTCACCATCAACTGACACCCAGTTAAGCAGAAACCACCGGTAGCTGAGGGAAAATACGAACCCCTGCCGTCTGGCGGCTGAGATTCCAAAATGAAGGTTATCTCATGACTCTAAATATATTTAATAACTAGCAAACAGCTGGGGCCTGACCAGGGTGATCTTTAAAAGCATCCCCTCACCCCAGCGTTTGGTCATAAAATCCTTCCATGAAACACTCTTGTTTTCTAAGCAGGCAACCAGCCAAAGGGAAGAGGGCTCAGAGGCCGAAAGGCCCGAAATAGATGGCAAGACCAGAGGCCACCACAGCCCCCAAAGTACATTCTGGAAAATTATGCCTATCCGCTCACAAGGCGCACACCGTCAAACCCAGCCCGACGGTACCTTCTCCAGCCGGGGCTGAGGTCACAGGATCCACTCCCGTCCGAGGGGTCTCCCCAAGTCCCAGCGCAGGGACCCACCAGGCCAGGAGAGCAGGGACAGAGGAGAAATGGCAGCAGCTCCCCGCCCGACGCCAGCACTCATATCCCCTTCCCCGCCTGCACCTCCTCGCCCTCCCCCACGCCAATGTGATAGCAGCAGCTGAGTGGGCAAGTCATTTCTAAAATTAGCCGCTGAGCTCCAGGTCTGGACAGGAGGCAGCAGCCTGGGGTGGCCGCTGACCAGGCAGTCGGAGCGCATGGACGTATTTGGTGGTGCGGGACAGGGGCGGGGACAGCTCCCGACGCCGGCGCCTTCTCCCCCGCCCCCCACCCCGACCCCACCCCCACCCCCACCCCGACCCCGGCCGGCGGCACAGCCATACTCCCGGCCCTGCTCCACGCTCCACGCAGATAACCGGAGGCCACAGCAGCTGGGCGCCCGGCTCCATGTCCCGGCTGGTCCCGGGAAGGAAATAGCTCGACCGAATGCCGGTGTCTCTCGGGGTAAGGAAGATGCAGCCGCTGTCGCTCACCCGGACACCAGCCTGAGGTCTTTAATGAACTCATGTCCTATTCTCGACAACCCTAGGAGATAGGGTTTTCCCCATTCCCATGTCGCAGATGGGGAAACGGCGGCACAGAAGAATGAACCGACTTACCCAAAGCAGTGGAGAGCCAGGAATTGAACCCACGTAGTTCTGACCCCAGAGGGCACAGTCTTAAACAGCAAACAGGATGATCTAAAAGAGTGCTCTGTCCACTGCCTGCGTTACCGACTTGGCTCCTTGGACTCTTTCATCAATAGGACCTGGTAAGAGGCCAGATGAGAGATTCAGGCAAGGCTTTATTGGGGCTTATGCTGCAGCACAAGGGAGAGGGAATAAGAAACAGGTGCATTTGCTCGCTCCCCGAGGAGGGCGGGCTGATTCCTTAAATGAGGTGAGGGTAGGGACGGATCAGTGGGTCGGGCAGGAGACGTAGCTTAGCTGCACTGCCCACCCGCTCGTGGTGCCGTGCCGTGTGCAGGGATCATGCGCACTGCCGGCTTTTGCTCCCGGCATCTTAGAAATAGCAGTTGGTTTGCGGCCTTTCTGTATCTTATTGTTCCTAATTACGCCAACTGCGCATGCTTGCAGTTAAGGTTAGTTCCTTATAGTTCCTCTGTATTCTGTTGCTCCAGAAGACGTTTGTCTGGGTGCAAACACTCTGGTAAAGGGCCCCAGGTCTCGGACAATCTCACCTGGAAGGAGAGAAGTAGGGGCTTCCATAGATTAAGTATATCGTGCAGGTCCACACAGCTAGCAAGGGGTAGAGTCAGGACTCAAATCCAGGTCCTCCTGACTCTGAAGCCCACGGTCATCGGAACATGACATGCTGCTTCTCTGAAGAATCATTTCAACCATCAGTACCTGTTGTAACTCTGCTGTCCCCATGGCTGACTGAGCAATAGTTTTCCAAAGGAAACTATTATTTTCTTCTGGCTGTTGACAATTAGCGTTTGACAGAAGTTCACAGAAACACAAAGTAAAGGCAGCTTTGGAAATGGCTGTCTATACAATCAACATGAGATGGAGGAGGGGCCCCAGGGGTCCCATGAAGGGTGGTGTGGGACATCTTAGGCTGCACCACACAAAGAGCTTGAAGATGACAAGTCCCCTCGACCTATTTTCTCCATGTCATGCTGGATTATCTAACATTGAACCATGAACCCACCTCGTGCCACGTCCTGAAACTCATTTCATGGTGTTTTTCTGCCTCTTGTATCTTTTCATGGCTGTTGGTTTTAAATGGTGGGGTGGATCTCTGGGCCAGGGGCTGGGGGGTCTTCATAAGCTGAGACCTACAGGGATGGTTAAGTTAACTTGGATCTGTCTGCCCTGAGGGCCCCTGGCAAGTCTGCTTTATTCCCCTGGTACCCGTGGTGATAGATTTTCACCACCCAGGACAGTCAAGTATTGCTCTGACTGTGCTGATTTAGGGAAGCCTCGTAAGCAACATTTTGCCACCTGGCTGAGCATTTGTCTTTCTGTCTTGAGGCTCTGTTCCCTAGGTGTGGCAGGAAAGGACTAGAAAGTGAACTGGCCCTTCTGGTGCTTCCGGTGCAATGAGCATGGCATCATTGGTGCTATTCTTCAGGGTGTCCAGGTGGTCTAAGTGGCTGTAGGTCATCTTGGGCAAAGACTAAGGGAATTGTTACTGATCACATCTGCCCTGGGGTTGCTAGTCCTTCGTCCTGGACACCTGACCTCTCCTTCCTCAGGTAGTGAGTTCTGGGTCCACAAAATGGCCAAGGGATTGTGACGATTTATTGGGACAATTGACTTCAGTCGCTTGATTATCCTTAATTTTCTTTTCTGAGTGGGACCCTTGTTGGCAGCTCAATGTCTTTTGCCCCTTGGGGTGCGATTCATCATCTCCATCTGTCCTTTGAGCTAGGAGCCCCCCGCGGCTCTCTGGACCTCACCACACACTAGGATGACTGCTTCCACCCAGCATCTGATGGTTAAGTGCTGTCATCGGCCTCTTTCGTTTTGAGGCTCCTACCGTCCTCACTGCCATCAGAGAGCTGTGTGTGTGTGTGATGATAAACTGGAGAACGGTCTCGTGTGTGTCTGTCCATTTGACAATCATGAGAATCCTCTCACGTTACCACTGTGGGGACCAGCGTTGTATGTCACGGTCCCCTCAGGGATAAAGGGGAACTGTCTGTCTCTTTAAGTGTCTGGTACACAGTAAGTGCTCAAAAAATACATACACAATGAATAATCAAATGCATGGAAACTGAGCTGGAGCAGGTGTCCCAGGATCTGGTCTCACATCACGCTTTCTCTAGATGTCTGTCCATCTCCCACCAGTCTGTGGTCTCCCATTCACCCAGCACAGGGCCAGGCACTGAGTAGGTGCTCATGGGATCTCTGGAGAACAAAGTAACCAATGAATAAAAGACTAGCCTGGGGTGCAGAAGTGGGAGAGACTCCTGTAGAGGAAACCCCCCGACACTTGCCCTCTGACTGAGGTACAGAGATAACATGTCAGCACAGAGCCTGGCTCAATCCTGACCCCGGGAAGGTGGCCTCACCTCATTGGGCCTCCAGACTCCCCTCTGTAAAATGGGGATCCTGATCCCACTGAACATTCCAGAGTGTGTGGCCCATGCTAGATACTCAGTGGATGTTTGTTGAGTGACTAAATGACCAAATGGAGATCTGTAAAAGCTTTTCCTACCATCGGAGCTGCCAGCAGAGGAGAGCTGCCCCTGAGCTTCTCAGTGGGCCTGATATGGGAGGAAAGGGATCATACCCAGTAGGTATCCAGAGTTTAGTGAACAGATGTTTTAAATTAAGGAGTGCCCTTGGCATCAACACCTATGGAAGGATAGAGCACTCTTCTTTCACTCAGTGTTACCTTTTGACATTGGTGCATGTAAATGTGGTTTATTTGGGTTTTTTATTTTGTGTGTGTTTTTTGTTTTTATTTTTAATGTGACTGTATCAAATATATATTACATGTAACCCATGCATATAAACTTAATCACTGAGCCTAACTAAAGTAGCACTCGTTTTTTATTGAAGTATTGTTGACTGACAATAGTATCTTAGTTTCAAGTGTACAACATAGTAATTCCAAGTCTTTATAGATTATACTCCATTTAAAGTAATAATGCAAAAGGTAAGCTTTTTCGATGGCAACTACAAAGGGCAAACGTATTTGCTAAGCTTCTGTAGCTAAGCCTCTGACTGTATGACCTTATTTTACATTGAGGGACCAAAATTTACACAAACAAATAGAATGTTCATAATTCTGTTCCTTTCTTTTTCCATTCCTCCTTGGTCATTTCAAGACAGAGAAGTGAAACCATCAAATCTGTTACATAGAAACAATGAGGCAGAAGTTAGGTTTAAAACAGGGTCAAGCTAGTAGCCCCTGAGGCATCTTCTTCCATCTTTCACTAATATACACGTAAGAGGCAGAAAATTTTGAAAATTCCCAATGCAGAAAACTATGACTGACAGTCAGGTAGAGACATATTTTACTGGCTATCAAATCACCTGAAGACCTGGGCATTTTACCCACATACCAAAGTTAATAAGAATAAAAATGTAAAAAACATTCACTTGGGATATCCATAAGTTAGACAAAATGTCTCCTCGCCATGATTATCTGCTCTGTCTCCCATTTTGCCCGTTAGGGATCCATTAGCATGAGCCACTAAGTCCATTTCCCCTCATGGGCTTTATTGATTACGTGCCATGTCCAAAGCTGCGCACGTGAGCACAGAGTGAAGCTTCAGTG